>NC_073302.1:98241483-98600233 GCF_027595985.1 Sorex araneus | reverse complement strand
ATTTTGCAACCTTACTGAATTTGTAATTTCTAGAATTTTTATTTTACTAACATTTTCTACACAGATGGTCATGTTAACAATAAGTGGATGTATTTATTTTTTATCTCATTAGTATTTCCTTTATTTGATTTTCTCAACTAATTTCTCTCATAGGATTTCCAGTACTATATTAAACATAAGTGACCAGAATAGACACTTGCCTTACATCAAACTAAAAACTGAAATTTTCATGAATGATTTAATATGAGCAATAAGATTTTAATGTACGATTTATTATTATAACAAAATTTTTTCGTAGCACTATTTTTGAGTCTGTATCAAGAAAGAATATTAAATTTTGTCAAATTTTTATTCTTCATTTATATAAAAGATCATGTGTTTGTTTTTCTCTTCTAGTTTGCTAATGTAGTATATTTCAGGAACTGATTTGCTAAACTATTCCTGCATCTCATTGATAAATTTCACTTATAAAATTCATTTTGGCTATTTCTGTGTGCCAACTTGGCACAGATAGCTGTAACGCATCATTTTTTAGTGTGTCTGTGATGGTACTTCTGAAAGAGATTTGCATTTGAATAAAGCTGAATAAGGACCTCACTCATCCATGCTGCTGAGGCCTTTAGGAAACAGAAAAGTAAAAAATGGCTGAGTTTTTTTTATATTTTTTATTAGTGAATCACCGTGAGGTACAGTCACGACTTACAAACTTTCATGCTGTGTTTCAGTCATACAATGGTCGAGTACCCATGCCTCCACCAGTGCCCATTTTCCACCACCAATGGTCCCAGAATCCCTCCCACCACCCCACCGCTTCCTCCCCAAACCCCACCCCACCTCTGTGGCAGGGCATTCCCTTTTGCTCCCTCTCTCCTTTTGGGTGTTGTGGTTTGCAGTAGAGGTAAAAGTGGCCATCATATTTGGTCGGTAATCTGTTTTCAGGATGCGTCTCTCATCCCGAGCAGATCCTCCTAGCACCATTTACTTGGTGACCCCTTCTCTAACTGAACTGCCATTTCCTGCAGTATGTGAGGCCAGCTTCTAAGATGTGGACTAATCCTCCCAGTACTTATCTTTAATAATCTTGGGTGTTTGTCTCCCATTCTGTTGCCTTGTATTCCACAAATGAGTGTACTCTTTCTATTCCTGTCCCTCTCTTTCTGACTCATTTCACTTAAGATGTTTTCCATGTAGATCCACTTATATGCAAATTTTATGACTTCATCTTTTCTAACAGCTGCACAGTATTCCATTGTGTAGATGTACCAGAGTTTCTTTAACCAGTCATCTGTTCTCGAGCACTCGGGTTTTTTCCAGATTCTGGCTATTGTAAACAGTGCTACAATGAACATATAAGTGCAGATGTCATTTCTACTATACTTTTTTGCATCTTTTTGCATCCTTGGGATCTATTCCCAGGAGTGGTATTGCTGGGTCAAATGGGATCTCAATTTCTAATTTTTTGAGCATCGTCCATATTGTTTTCCAAAAGGGCTGAACCAGTCAGCATTCCCACCATCACAGAAGGAGAGTCCCTTTCTCCCCACGTCCTCGCCAACACTGGTTGCTTTTGGGTTTTTTGAATGTGGGCCAGTCTCTGCGGTGTGGGATGATATCGCATTGTTGCTTTGATCTGCATCTCTCTTATGATTAGCAATGTAGAGCGTTTTCTCGTGTGCCTCTTAGAAAATGGCTGAGTTTTTATCTCATTGCATGTGATAGATCTACCTCCTGCCTTTGGGCATCAGCCATCCTTTTTTTAGCCTTTGGATTTGGACTGTAACTTCTACCATTCCCCCAATCCTCAGATCTTTAAACCTATGAACTAGTATGACTCAGTTTAAGATAAAAATAATTTCCTGAATATACTGCCTCAGGATAAAGACAAAACCAACAACTTGAGCATATCTCTTTAAGTCCTCAGGAAAATATAAAGCAGAACAGTATTGGCATTTTAAGGAAAAGACTTTGTATTGCAGTCTAGAGTTTGTCTTTTTGCTTTGAAACAACTTTTCTTGAAGTCCTGAGTCATCCTGAAAAAATCTAATTAGAGGTTTCTATGCTCTATAGAAGTTAGAGAGGGGGAAAAAGGAAGAGGGAAAGAGAAAGAGAAGAAGTAAATGTCAGAAAAGAGAAAATAGAGCAAGAACTGATATTTTTATTAGCTCTGAGCACCACAGCAAGAAACTATAGACTGGCTGGCTCAACTGAAACAGCAGAGATTTCTTTCTCACAGTTCTGGAGGCTGGAAGCACAAGATGAAAGTTTTGTTCACTTGGGTTTCTGATGAGAGCGCTCCCTCAGAGCGCGACGCTCCTCTTCCTGCCATGTTCTCATACTGAGACAGAAAATGCTCTGGCTTTTCCTTCGAGGGGCTACTCATGAGGACGTTACCTTTACTTCATCATTTAGCTTTCATTATCTCTCCAAGATCCCTCTCCATTGGCCTCACACTGGGGGTACGGACTTTCCAAATAGGAGTTTCCACAAACTCAGACACTCAGTACAAAGCACTTGCCTCAGACACCAGAGAGCAGAGATGAGGTGAATGCTGTGCTCTGCTCTGGTATCTGATTTAGGATACTGTCACATTAAGAAACAGGTATTGCCACCAAACACTATGTTTCAGATAATTTGTTACTAGTATAAATGATCAGAACCAAATAGAAGATGCAAAAGTGCATAGAATGGCACTTTGTGCTTTTCTGGGGAAGGGTGGGGGTCTCACCCAGCGATGATCAGGGATTACTCCTGGCTGTGCACTCAGGAATTACTCCTGGAGGTGCTGGGGGGACCATATGGGATGCCGTGGATCGAACCCGGGTTCCCTGCCAAACGCCTTCCCCACTGTGCTATTGCTCTGACCCCAAATAACACTTTGTGAAGCATGCTTTCCCAAATATCAAATGAAACTTCCTTAATTAACATATTTTAAGTTCTAAGTTTTTCTGAATATGTAAGGGAGGTTCCAGTAATGGATGTGGTGGTTCCATTGTCAGAAGCAAACTTTCTTCAAGAGGTTTGATAAAGTAGTTGGGTGCTTCAAAGTGATAATCACCGAGGTAATTGAATTAGTGGTTTGATTTTGAAGGTGATTGTCAGAAAATTAATTTAAAAATATAAAACCATACTATGGTAATTTCTTCTCAAAACAGGACAGCAAGATATATGAGATTAGCTTGAATCCCATATATGTATATGTATATGTACATATAAAAGTTATAAATATGAAAAAATATTTAAAACAAACACACAAAAGCATATGTATGCACATAGGAGTGACTAGAACTGCTTTAGGGTCAGTTTTACCAAAGTCCTGCCCTTTTGTAGGTGGCCATTTTTCATACTGTCCCTTTATAAGATTAGCACCAAGATTGGCACCTCCTTACAAGCTTACAATGATGCAATTTCTGGAAGATATTTCTCTGGACTTAGTTACTAAAGTACTAAAATACAGAAATCCAAACCCATGCAGCTGCTAGTGCGGCCACTCAACCTCATATCTCTTCATTCTCAGCAATGGAAAACAAATTGTCAAATTTTCAGCAGGTCGACTTTAGGGGGGAGAAACTCCAAATCAATAATAGTGAGTTTTTTTGTTGAAATGTTGAATGTAATCAAAGTAAAGTGAAATTTACCAGTTACACATGCGGGGTGGGGGGCTGGGGAGGTGGGGGAAGGGGGAAGATATACTGTGATTCTTGGTGGTGGAATATGTTCACTGGTGAAGGGATGGGTGTTCGAGCATTGTATAACTGAGACTTAAACCTGTAAACTTTGTAACTTTCCACATGGTGGTTCAATAAAAGAATAAATTTTTTTAAAAAAGATTGGCACCTCTTGGTGCTAATCTTATAAAGAGACTAGTTAAAAATAGCTAAAAGCAAAGGAACAAAAACTTCTAGCCACTGTATTACTGTATCTTATACTTAAATACTAGATAAGGATAATAAAGCAGACACTTTCAGAATATGCAGTTTTTTTAGCTACCATGTGAAGAGGAGTTGACATCTGGACCAGGGCTCAGGATGAAAGTACATATGCAAATGCCTTCTCCATATTATAGGAGACCATTGACTGAGTTAGCTTAGAGGTATTAATGGTATGAAAACACTGTAGAAGCAGCAAAGGATCATGCTCTGGTATACAAACTCAGTCTCTAGGATTGAAAATGACCTTGGAGGCAGGAGTCATAGCATAGTGGCTGGGACACTTGCCTTGCACATGGGAGACCTAGATTTGATTTCTGGCAATGCATGTGGTCCCCTAAGCATCACCAGAAGTGATCCCTGAGTGTCAAACCAGATGTAAGTCCCAAGCACCACTGCTATTGCCCCCAAACCAAATAAAAGCATTAAAAATAATGACTGGAATAGATCATTTTATGATTTTCTTTCTTTCTTTCTTTCTTTCTTTCTTTCTTTCTTTCTTTCTTTCTTTCTTTCTTTCTTTCTTTCTTTCTTTCTTCCTTTCTTTCCCTCTCTCTCTTTTTTGCATGGTTGCTGCTTGCTTTCTCCCTTCCTCATCTTTCCTTTTTATTTCTTTCATAATTTTGATAGTATAGAAAATATCTATAAGTATTTTTTCTGAATCTAAAGTAGGCTGTTGTATCTTGGAGCAGAGACCATGCTTTTAATGTAAAAATGAAGTTCCAAATTAAAATTGATGAACAATGGGACGACAGTGCTACAGTATAAACTAAAGGAATAAATAGAAATATGAGTGTTTTTAGTACAAATTGTCCTGTAAAATTATAAGTATTTATAAACCTAATGACTATTTGTGAGGGAAATTCTTTTCCTGAAAATGTTAGCATCTTTTTAAGTTTGAAGTATTTAATTATAAATTTTAATGCAGTTATAAAAATCGGACAATGTATTCACTAGGTCAAAATGTTTTCATAGCATCATTTTAGAGCACTATAAAAATAAAGCAATTTCCAGTTTTGACTAAGGACATTGGCTGACATTTTTCTTCTAACACGTTACATTCTGTCTTTATATTTTTAAATAATGGCAAAAATTCAAAATATGCAGAGCCAAGCTGCTTTTATTGACTCCAGATATGTGGTTTTCTTTGGGCTTCAGTCAAATATTAGATACAAGTTCAGTTTACTCTTAGATTTTTAATATCAAAGGTGGTCATAACAACATTTATGTAATTGATGTATGTATTTTCTATTTTTCTAACAATCATATCTATGTCATTGTTTTAAAGATAAACATGTGCTACTCCTCCATCTCTTCTTTTTATTTTCCTCCTCCTCCTCCTCCTTCTCCTCCTCCTACTCCTCAATTTCATTTTGGAGCCACACTTTGAAGCCCTAAGAGCTTCCTCCTGGCTCTGCACTCACGGATCACTCCTGTTGACGCTCAAATAACCATTATGTGATGCTGGGGATAAACCTGGGTAAACAATGTATGAGGAAAATGCCCTACCTGCTATCCTGTCTTTCCAGTCTACAACAACTTATCATTTTTTTTGCAAATGATTATGGTCTAGAAAAAAATCAGAAATTTCAAATTAGATAGTCTAGATTTGGTTTATTGCTTTATAATTTTAAAATCTTAGGCAATTTACTTATACTCTCCAAATATTATTTCTTCAGTAAAAACTGGAATTACAATACTTAATCTATGTTACAGCAGAACCTGGTTAATCATAGTTGGCCACAGTCACAGTTATAATCACAATGATGAGGAAGAGAAAATACAAAACAGGAGGAACACTAGTAACAACTATAGTAAAATACAATTAATATTGTTTTAATATTGTTTACTGGAAGTAGTTATTAGTGTTCACAGAATTATTAAGTAGTTATTATTGTTTGCAGAATTATTGATTAAATTTAGTCGTACAATGGTCCAGCATTGATACCTCCACCAGTGCCCATTCTCCACCACCAATGATCCCAGTATCCCTTCCCCCACCCCCCCCAAGTCCCCCACTCCCACCTCTGTGGCAGGGTATTCCCTTTTGTTCTCTTTCTCCTTTTGGGTGTTGTGGTTTGCAATAGAGGTATTGAGTGGCCATCGTGTTCGGTCTATATTCTACTTTCAGCACGCATCTCCCATCTCAAGTGGGTCCTCCAAACACCCTTTATTTGGTGTTCCCTTTTCTATATGAGCTGCCTTTTTCCCCAGCATTTGAGGCCGGCTTCCAAGAGGTGGAGCAAACCTCCTTGTACTTATCTCTACAATTCTTGAGTGTTAGCCCCCCATTCTGTTATTTTATATTCCACAGATGAATGCAATCTTTCTATGTCTATCCCTCTCTTTTCATTTAACATGATACTTTCCATATTGATCCACTTAAATGCAAAGTTCATGACTTCATCTTTTCTAACAGCTGCATAGTATTCCATTGTGTAGATGTATCAAAGTTTCTTTAACCAGTCATCTGTTCTCGGGCACTCAGGTTTTTTCCAGATTCTGGCTATTGTAAACAGTGCTGCAAAGAAGATGCAAGTGCAGATGTCATTTCTACTGTACTTTTTTGCCTCTCTGGGATATATTCCCAGAAGTGGTATTGCTGGGTCAAATGGGTTCTCAATTTCTAATTTTTTGAGAAATGCCCATACCGTTTTCCAAAAGGGCAGAATCAGTCGGCATTCCCACCAACAGTGAAGGAGAGTCCCTTTCTCCCCACATCCATGCCAACACCGGTTGTTTTTTGTTTTTTGGGATGTGGGCCAGTCTCTGTGGTGTGAGATGATATCTCATTGTTGTTTTGATCTGCATCTCCTTGATTATTAGTGATTAAGAGAGTTTTTTCTTGTGCCTTTTGGCCATTCGGATTTCTTCTTTGCGAAATTTTCTGTTCATTTCATTGTCCCATTTTCTGATGGGGTTGGATGTTTTCTTCTTGTAGAGTTCAACTGGACTTGAGTGATAGCACAGTGGGTAGTATGTTTGCCTTACATGCGGCCGACCTGGGTTCAATTCCTCCATCCTCTCGGAGAGCCTGGCAAGCTACTGAGAGTATCCCGCCCACACGGCAGAACCTGGCAAGCTACCTGTGGTATATTCCGTATGCCAAAAACAGTAACAAGTCTCACCATGGAGACATTACTGGTTCCTGCTTGAGCAAATTGATAGTAAATGGGACGACAGTGCTACAATGCTACAGAATTCAATCAATGCCTAGTATATCCTTGATATTAAGCCCTTATCTGATGGGTATTGGGAGAATATACTTTCCCATTCTGTACACCGTCTTTGTATTCTAGCCACTGTTTCTTTTGAGGTGCAGAAGCTTCTTAGTTTAAGATAGCCCCATATGTTTATCTTTGCTTTCACTTGCTTGGTCAGTGGTGTGTCATCTTTGAAGATACCTTTAGTCGACCTTGTCTTCAATGTACCTTATGGATTCTGGTTTGATGTTGAGGTCTTTACATTTTGATCTGACTTTTGTACATTGTATTAGGTAGAGGTCTGAGCCCATGTTTTTGCATGTAGCTGTCCAGTTTTTCCAGCACCATTTGTTAAAGAGGATTTCCATGCTCCATTTCACATTTCTTGCTCCCTAATCAAATATTAGATAACATATGTTTGAGGGTATATGTAAGAATATTCAACCCTGTTTCATTGGTCTGCGGCTCTGCCTTCAGTCCAGTACCATGGTGTTTTAATTATTATCACTTTGTAGTGGAGCTTGAGGTTAAGAAAGGTCATGCCTCCAATCTCCTTTTTCCCAATAATTGCTTTAGTTATTCATGGGGGATTTTTGTTCCAATTTAATTTCAGGAATGTTTGCTCCATTTCTTTGAAAGATGTCATGGGTATCCTTATAGGGATTACATGGAATCTCTACAATGCTTTGGGGAGTATCGCCATTTTGACAATGTTAATTCTCTTAATCCATGAGCAGGGGATATGTTTCCATTTCCTTGAGTTCTCTTTTATTTTGTGAAGTAACGTTTTGTAGTTTTCTTTATATAGGTCCTTTACCTCCTTAGTTAAGCTAATTCTGAGGTTCTTGCTTTTCTGAGAGATGATTGTGAAGGGAATTACTTTTTTTCATGTCACTTTCTTCTCTCTCATTATTTGCATATAAAAAATCATGGACTTTTGAGTACTGATTTTATAGCCTGCAACTTTACTATACAAGTCTATCTCATACAGTGTTTTAACACCCGTCCTTTCACCAGTGTACATTTCCCAGGACCAATGTCACCAGTTATCCTCCCTTCTTCTCCCCCTGCCCCTACCTCTATGCAGTCACTTTCTCTCTCTCTCTCTCTCTCTCTCTCTCTCTCCCCCTCCCTCTCTTCCTCTCTCCCTCCCTCTCCCCATTTCTCTTTTTCCTTTTGGGCATTATGACTTGCAACATAGCTACAGAAAGGTTACCATGCATAACATTTTACCTACTTTAAACACTCACTTCTTGTGTGGGAAAATTTTCTGATTCATCCTTCTATCATTAGAAATTTATGTTCCTCAGTAACTGAATCAAATATATAATTTTCTTTTCCTACTGACTTTTCAGTGGGGTGGAGCAATAGCACAGTTGGGTAGGGCATTTGCCTTGCATGCAGCTGACCCAGGTTTGATTCCTCTGTCCCTCTCGGAGAGCCCGGCAAGCTACTCAGAATACCCCATCCACTCGGCAGAGCCTGGCAAGCTTCCCATGGCATATTCGCTATGCCAAAAACAGTAACAACAAGTCTCACAATGGAGATGTTACTGGTGCCTGCTAGAGCAAGCTTATGAACGATAGTGCTAGTGCTATAGTGCTATTGACTATTCAATATTTTATAAAAATTATAATTCATATGTAGTATAGTATGAGTTTGAAAATTATTAATTTTATGATACAGCTATTATCAAAATTTTGTTGAAATAGTTTACTTACTCATGAAATACTAACATTAATTAAATTATTAAATTATATATAATTTATCACTATATCATATATTTTAAGTACCCACTTTTGGAGCAGGAAGATGATGGGGGTAAGGCGAGAAGTGGAGAGAAAATAAGAGAAGAGAAGGTTGGGGATATAAGGAAGGGAAGGAAGCAATCAAAAAAGTAAAAGGGGGAATTCTGATCCAAATAAAAATGTTAGCAGGTCTTAAAACAGTTTGTGCCACAGCTCTTATAATACTTATGTAAGATTATGTTAGTGGATTTTAAAAAGGTTAGTATTCTTTGAAGAAATAATAATAGATCCTGTCTCATTCTTTTAGGAGAGAAATTATTATCGTTTATGGGACAGATATTTGGCCTTGGGTGTAACTGAAAATTCAATGAAAACTATCTTGATGTCACTCATTATTCTCTTGAGTCGAGTATTTAGCTGAAAGACTAGTTTTTTATACCTAAGTCCTAAATGGGAAGAACAATGTGCTATAAAAGTTAGAAGAATTTTGATTACTAGTCAGTAACACTAAATTTGTTTTTAAAATGATGGAAAGCATAAAATTGCTGTCATTTCTCATTGTACAGTGCTAATACTGAGTATTTTATTTCTATTTTTCTCTTTTTTTCAGTAAAATCAAGTTTTGTTTAGAAATTTTGAGGAAACCAGGATGGAGGAGTTTCCACCCTGAGAAGAGAGAGAGAGAGAGAGAGAGAGAGAGAGAGAGAGAGAGAGAGAGAGAGAGTGCACAAAAGAGAATGGGAGAAAGAGAGAATGCAGGTTTCTCCAGAGTGGAGAGAGCCCTAGTGTGCCAGAGCATACAGTATTGAGGTATGGAAGCAACATCTGGAGAGGGGAGCTAAGGGCAATGAATGTGCATGGACGCCACATGGGCTCAGCATCAACACATGGGTACAGGTGGCACATGAACCCTCCCCCTTAGTTTCACGTTGGCTGCTGTAGGCTTTCTCCCATGCTGCAGCATGTGGGGGGTTCTTTCTTCCTAGGTGAGAGTCCATTGCTAGGACGGTTGCCAGGGGGATGAGGTGGGAGCAGTTCATGGTCTCTGGTATTTTTTATTTTTTATTTTTTAAAAAATTTTTTATTGAGGCACCATGTGGAAAGTTACAAAGTTTTCAGGTTTAAGTCTCAGTTATACAATGCTCAAACACCCATTCCTTCACCAGTGCACATATTCCACCACCAAGAATCACAGTATAGCTCCACCCAGTCCCCCCACACCCCTAACCCCCCCTTGCCTGTGTAACTGATAAATTTCACGTTACTTTCACTTTGATTGCATTCAATATTTCAACAAAACTCACTATTATTGTTTGGAGAATCTCCTCCCTAAAGTCAGACCTGCTGAAAAGGAAGCATATGACAATTTGTTTTCTATTGCTGAGAATGAAGAAGTATGAGATCGAGTGAGAGCACCTAGCGGCCTCACGGTGTTGGGTTTCTGTATTTTAGTAACTAAGTCCAGAGAAATATCTGCCAGAAATTGCATCACTGCCAACTTGCACTTCTCAATTATATTATATTCCACATATGAGTGCAATATTTCTATGTCTGTCTCTTTCTTTCTGACTCATTTCACTCAACATGATATCTTCCATGTTGATCCACTTATATGCAAATTTCCTGACTTCATGTTTTCTGAGAGCTACATAGTATTCCGTTGTGCATATGTACAAGAGTTTCTTTAACCAGTCATATGTTTGGGGGCACTCTGGTTTTTTCCAGATTCTGGCTATTGTAAACAGTGCTGCAATGAACATAGAAATGCAGATGCTATCTCTACTATACCTTTTTGCCTCTTCAGGATATATTCCCAAGAGTGGTATTTCTGGGTCAAATGGAAGATCAATTTCTAATTTTTTGAGAACTGTCCACATTGTTTTCCAAAAGGGCTGAACCAGTCGACATTCCCACCAACAGTGAAGAAGAGTCCCTTTCTCCCCACATCCATGCAAACAAAAGTTGTTTTTGTTGTTTGGGATGTGGGCCAGTCTCTGTGGTGTGAGATGATATCTCATTGTTGTTTTGATCTGCATCTCCCTGATGATTAGTGATGTTGAACATTTTCTCATGTGCCTTTGAGCCATTCGAATTTCTTCTTTGGGAAAATTTCTGTTCATTTCATCACCCCATTTTTTGATCGGGTTGGCAGTTTTCTTCTTGTGGAGTTCAACCAGTGCATTGTATATACTTGATATCAACCCTTTATCAGATGGGTACTGCATAAATATCCTTTCCCATTCTGTAGATTGTCTTTGTACTTTGGTCACTGTTTCTCTTGAGGTGCAGAAGCTTCTTAGTTTGAGATAGTCCTATTTATTTATCTATGTTTTCACCTACTTGGCCTGTGGCATGTCAGCTTTGAAGATACCAGTGTCTTCAATGTCCTGGAGGGTTTTGCTGACCTTGTCTTCAATGTACCTTAGGGATTCTGGTCTGATGTTGAGGTCTTTAATCCATTTTTTTCTGACTTTTGTACATGGTGATAGGTGGAGGTCTAAGCCCATTTTTTTGCATGTAGCTGTCCAGTTTTGCCAGCAAAATTTGTTAAACATGCTTTCCTTGCTCCACTTCACCTTTCTTGCTCCCTTATCAAAGATTAGATGGTCATATATTTGGGGGGATGTGTCAGAGTATTCAATCCTGATCCATTGGTCTGCCGCTCTGCCTTTGTTCAGTACCAAGCTGTTTTAATGACTACCACTTTGCATAGAGTTGGAAGTTGGGGAGGTTGATTCCACCCATTTTCTTTTTCCCAAGAAATGCTTTAGCTATTCGTGGGGGCTTATTGTTCCATATGAATTTCAGGAGCACCTCCTCCATTTCTTTGAAGAATGACAAGGGTATCCTATAGGGATCGCATTGAATTTGTACAATGCTTTGGGGAGAATTGCCATTTTGACAATATTAATTCTTCCAATCCATGAGCAAGGGATATTTTTCCATTTCCTCGTGTCTTCTTTTATTTCCCGAAGTAGTGTTTTGTAGTTTTCATTATACAAGTCCTATACCTCCTTAGTTAAGCTGATTCCGAGGTATTTGATTTTTTGAGGCACAATTGTGAATGGGATTGCTTTTATCATGTTGCTTTCTTCTCTCTCACTATTTGCATATAAGAAAGCCATGGACTTTTGGGTATTGATTTTATAGCCTGAAACTTTACTATATGAGTCTATTGTTTCTAGGAGTTGCTTGGTAGAGGTTTTAGGGTTTTCTAAGTATAATATCATATCATCAGCGAATAGTGAGAGCTTGATTTCTTCCTTTCCTACCTGAATGCCCTTAATATCTTTTTCTTGCCTAATCGCTATTGCAAGTACTTCCAGTACTATATTGAACAGAAGAGGAGAGAGTGGGCATCCTTGTCTTGTCCCTGTTCTCAGTGGGAAGGGTCTTAGTTTTTCCCCATTGAGGATGATGCTTGCCATAGGCTTGTGGTAGATGGCTTTGACTATATTGAGGAAGGTCCCTTCTATACCCATTTTGGCGAGCGTTTTCATCATAAACGGGTGCTGGATCTTGTCAAATGCTTTCTCTGCATCTATTGATATGATTATATGATTTTTATCTTTTCTTTTGTTGGTATGATGGATTATGTTGATTGATTTCCGAATGTTAAACCATCCTTGTATTCCTGGGATGAATCCCACTTGGTCGTGGTATATGATCTTTTTGATGAGTTGTTGAATTCTGTTTGCTAATATTTTGTTGAGAATCTTTGCATCTGTGTTCATCAGGGATATTGGCCTGTAGTTTTATTTTTTGTGGTGTCCTTTTTGCTTTTGGTATTAGGGAGATATGGGCCTCATAGAAACTGTTTGGGAAGGTTTCTGTTTCTTCAATTTCCTAAAAAAGCTTGAGAAGAACTGGCAATAGGTCCTCTTTAAATGTTTGCAAGAATTCGCCAGTGAATCCATCTGGACCTGGGCTTTTGTTTTTGGGAAGACTTTTGATTACCATTTCAATTTCCTAGATGTTAATAGGACTATTCAGGTACTCCAGGTCTTCTTGGTTCAGCCTTGGGAGATTATAGTAATCCAGGAATTTATCCATTTCTTCTAGGTTCTCTTGTTTCATGGCATACAGATTTTCAAAGTAGTCTCTGATGATCTTTTGAATTTCTTTGGTTTCTGTTGCAATGTCCCCCTTTTCATTTCTGATTCGGCTTATAAGTGTTCTCTCTCTCTCTTTCTTTGTGAGTCTTGCTAGTGGTTTATCAATCTTATTTATTTTCTCAAAGAACCAGCTCTTGGTTTCATCGATCTTTCGAATTGTCTTTTGGGTTTCCATGTCATTAATTTCTGCTCTAAGTTTTATTTTCTCTTTCCTTCTTCCAAGTTTGGGCTCCTTTTGTTGGTCCTTTTCTAGGATCTTGAGCTGTGAAGTCAAGTTATTTATGTGGGCCCTTTCTTCCTTCCTGAGATATGCTTGCAGAGCTATAAATTTCCCCCTTAAAATGGTTTTAGCTGCGTCCCACAGGTTCTGGTAGCTTGTGTCTTCATTCTCATTTGTTTCCAGGTACCTTTTTATTTCTTTCTTGATTTCCTTCCTGACCCACTCATTATTCAACATGGAGCTATTTAATTTCCAGGTGTTTGATTTATTTTTCTGCATCTGTCCATGATTAACTTCTATTTTCAGTGCATCATGGTCTGAAAAAATAGCTGGTATAATGTCTATTTTGTTTATTCTGTTAAGGTATGTTGCGTGGCCCAGCGCATGGTCTATTCTGGAAAATGTTCCATGTGCACTGGAAAAGAATGTGTATTCCCTTTTTTTGGATATAGAGCCCTGTATAGATCTATTAGCTCTCTCTCTTCTATTTCTTCCTTCAAAGCCAGTATTTCCTTGGTGAGTTTTAATCTTCTTGATCTGTCCAGAGGGTCTTCGGTATTTTTTCCTGGCCTGTTTCTGCTGGAGCTTCTGGGGGCCTGGGGTGGGAGTAGGGGATATTTCCAGCATTCTCTGGGTGAGCTGGCAGCAGATAAAAGTCTTACAAGGCTTTAGTTCTGTGCTCAACGTGAGGATTTTTTTTTGAGTCACTATGAGATCATGAGGTACAGAGTTACAAAGCTGATCATGGTCAGGTTTCAGTCATTCAGTGTTCCAACACCCATCCCTCTACCAGTGTAATTTCCCACCACTAATGTCCCCATTTTCTTTCCTGCCAACTCTCCCCAGCCTGTCTCTGTCTCTACTGCAGGCACTTTCCTTCTCTCTCTCTCTCTCTCTCTCTCTCTCTCTCTCTCTCTCTCTCTCTCTCTCTCTCCTTCCTCCCTGTCTCTTTTATCCCTTCTCATTCACGGCATATAAAAATAATCATAATATGATACCAGTACCAAGGACAGTAGACACAAGGGCCAGGAGAATTGGAAGATGGGTTTTTTTAGCAGCCTTGGGGTTGTCTGGTTTTATTGCTTTCCAAGAACTCATTGCCATGGGGCATCTTTTCCCTATATGCCTATCTGCGTGTCTTCCTGATTCATATTTTCTTTTTGAGATTTCACTGCCTTATACCTTTAAGGGCAAAGTGTGTGATGGTCCATTTTCTGGAGTTTCTTCATGCTGACTAATTGACCCTTCTTATATAATGCTACCTTATGCTACCTTAGTTTAATGGAGCCCAGGCAATGACTCATTGGGTTTCAGAGTTGTTTGAAAGTTTGAAAAGAGAGAATATGGTTAGAAGTGAAGGTATAAGAGCATTTTTCCTCTGTCTTTTTATTATTTCCTCTGTCCCTGGAATAATTAAACTGAACCTAAATAGAAGGTCATTCACTTACACTGGGCCTGATAACAGAGATGTCTATAACGAGAGTTTCTTAGAAAGGAAAAGTTTCTCATAATTGATGTGCTCCTGAAGAGCAGAAAAATCTGTTCCCTAAAATAAGAACATTCACCAGAGGACTACTGGGATATTAGAGACTGCAATGAGGCCACACTCCCAGCGTGGGCTTGGACTTTTTCCCTTTGCGTACTGGGAGGCCCACTGCAGAAATGTGCTAGGGCCCGATTCCATTTGTCTGCAAACCAATAATTATTAGTAGGAGCAGTTTTAGATAAAGAGTCATGAAACTTAGCTTTTCCATGAGCAGCATTTCCTACTTTATTTTAAAAATAAGTTTATAGGTCCTGGATGGGTTCACAGAAGTAGGTCACCTTGTTCTCTAAGCTGAGTCTTCTCACTACTTGAGGTAGATATAACTAATGGATTTTATTCTGGAAAGATGAACCCAACTATAAATTAAATTAATTTTTCATAGCCAGATGTGAAAGTGCTCAGAACTTGGTAAAGTTCCTTCCATTTAGACAACAGCTGATCTGAAGGGGATCCAGCCTTTCAAGTTTTGAGTTAGACCCAACTACCAGACTGAATTTTCTTTGGAGATAATCCTTCATCTGGGTGAGGCAAAAGAGCACTCCTATATTCCTAACTTGCCTGCCACACTTCTTCAATATTAACAACTTTTAAAGTCCAACAAGCAATCTGTTATTATAAAGAGCCTTCCATAGTGGAGTGCATAATTTCTATTTCCTTGGGGGCCTGAACCATCTCCAATAGAATTGGGATTTACTCCCCATACTTTATTGGATTATTTCAGCTGTTAAAAACCTTTATTCTTTCCAAATGACATTAAGTATATGTAGAACTAAGAAAACATACGTAGAATCACTATAGATGTTTATTTCAAAGTAATGCAGATTACTGACAGGCTCGAGAAAGTGCATGTCTGCTTTAGCTGCTGGTGTTGTCCCTGTCCCTGGTCAGTCTCGGGCTTCTGTGATGCTGTTCAGCCTAGAACAGCACACACAGTTTTGAGTCCCTTTATGAGGTAGGCTGCTATCATCTTTAAACCTGTTACATCTGGATTACCTACAAGGGCACCTTTTAACTCAACCTATTAGAAAATATTTTATCCAATTACCTCGTAGAACTAGAATCTGATTTCTGCAGATTCTGCAGTTACAGGCAGCTTTTTTTCTCAATCTTCACTTTAAATTTTCCATATGGTTTAATGAACTTGTCTTGTTCTTTAGCATAAACACAGCAAGACTGAAAACAATCCATTTTAGGTACCACATTATTTACTGAGAGGTCCTGAGGATTGGCTAAGTATAGAATAGGAGAAGAATATAATATAGGAGAGAATATAATAATAATATATTATTCATATCATCATGAATAATGATATTAATATTTTTAGGTATCAAGCAAGGAAAAAATATATGTATATATACTATATATACATATAGTATAGAATAGGAGAAGAATATAATATAGGAGAGAATATAATAATGATATATTATTCATATCATCATGAATAATGATATTAATATTTTTTCGTATCAAGCAAGGAAAAAATATATGTATATATTTTTTATGTCATGTTAGTGTTACCTAGGCTCGGGCAGTGTGAAGATGTGAAGATCAGGTCAGCACCATGAGCTGGAGGTGTTCTGGGCCTCTCATCTTCTGGAGAAGTATCTTTGTGGGATGGAGTCATCCCAATCCAGAGTTGAGAGAGACCCTGGTCTCCAGTACTTCTCTTGAAGCTGAGAAGATGACTCAGGTTGTGATCAGTCATTGCAGATTTAGGGGTTTCTTCACAGATCTGGAGTTCATTGTTTTCAGTAGTAGAGATAATGTCCAGTATCTCCTTGTGCTGGCCTTCCTCTGTGGTTCCCAGGAAGATATAGTCTACCTCATTGTTGTGGCTCCTACTCAAAAGGAGCCTGATGAAAATCTCCACATATTTTCCTTTTTCCTCTTGAAGTTATTCACTGCATTATCCCTTCATGATTGCCAGTTAATGACGTAGGTGGGATTGCTGGGTTACTTACATGAAATGTGAAGTAGAGAGATGGCAACCTCAATAAAACAATCTGCCACTTTCTCTCTGTCCACCTCTGTCACTCAGGGAATGCTGGAGAAATCTAGGACAAGAGCCTTCTGTGAGTCTTGCAGCTTGCAGGGAAAGAAAGCCTTTCAGGCCTTACCTTTCCTTCATAGAAAAGATCTTTAGGAAGAAAGGAGTCATGAAGTAAAACATGGGTTTTATTGGGGCTGGAGTGATAGCACAGCGGGTAGGGTGTTTGCCTTGCATGTGGCCGACCCGGGTTTGATTCCTAGCACCCATATGGTCCCCTGAGCACCGCCAGGAGTAATTCCTGAGTGCAGAGCCAGGAGTAACCCCTGTGCATTGCCAGGTGTGGCCCAAAAAGCAAAAAGCAAAAAAAAAAAACAACATGGGTTTTATTTAGACATTTTCTGGAAAGGGGAGAGAGAGACAGAGAAAAGGAGAATGATGGGGGAGGGAGAACATGCTCAAGATAGTACACAGGCTTTCTAGCTGGACAATAACTAAGAAAATTAATTTGAGCTCCAAGTAGAAGACTTGGTAAAGAAAAATCTGAGTTCAGTCAAATGAGGTGGGATTGGATAAAACAAGATACTTTGGAAAAGTTGTCTGTTATTGACTATTATGAGGATGAGCCACATTAATTATGGTGTGTGTGATGGGGATTACAAGGACTTTCAATCCTATGTTGCATAGCAGGGTTGAAATTGCTTTTGTCCTTGTTTTCTGCCTGATTGTACAACTTACAGCTTTGTCCACATTGAGGATAATGTCAATCAAGACTAGAGCGATAGCGCAGCAGGTAGGTCGTTTGCCTTGCACTCGGCCAACCCGAGTTTGATTCCCAGCATCCCATATAGTCTCCCAAGCACCCACCAGGAGTAATTCCTGAGTGCAGGAGCCAGGAGTGACCCCTGTGCATTGCTCGGTGTGACCCAAAAAGCAAAAAAAAAAAAAAAAAGATAATTTCAAGCATGGATTTCTTGTATATGGCCTTTACAATGTTAAAATGCTTTTTAAATTCCTATTTTGTTGATTTTCACCATGAATAGGTGATGAATTTTATCAAATATTTTTTTTTTTTGCTTTTTGGGTCACACCTGGCGATGCACAGGGGTTACTCCTGGCTCTGCACTCAGGAATTACCCCTGGCCGTGCTCAGGGGACCATATGGGATGCTGGAATTAGAACCCGGGTCGGCCGCATGCAAGGCAAACACCCTACCCGCTGTGCTATCGCTCCAGCCCCCCAAATATTTTCTAAACATCTAAGTTTTACTTTCTTTTTAGTGATGTTGGATATCACGCTAATTGATTTGCACATTCTGAACTATCCTTATTTCTCTAGAATGAATCCCACTTGGTCATGATGCATTTAACATACTGTTATATCTTAATCAGAAATATTTTATTGTGAATCTTTGCATATATGATCATCTGACAGGTTACTATGAAATTTTCTTCTTCTTTTTTTTTAGTGATGTGTTAGAGTTTGGGCTGGAGCGAGCAATAGCACAGTGGTTGGGCTTTCTCCTTTCACTCGGCTGAGCCTGGTTCCATTCCTCCGCCCCTCTCAGAGAGCCCGACAAGCTACTGAGAGTATGGAGCCCGCACGCCAGAGCCTGGCAAGCTACCTGTGCATATTGGATATGCCAAAAACAGTAACAATAAGTCTCTCAATGAGAGATATTACTGGTGCCTGCTCGATGAGCAACAGGATGACAGTGTTAAAGTTTGGCATCAAGGTAATGTTGGTCTCATAAAAAGTGTTTCAGGGAAATTACTGTTTTTTCCACTTCCTGGAAGAGCTTGAAAAATGGTAGAAGACACTCTTTGAAAGTTTAGAAAATGCCCCAATGAACTCATCTGGCCCAGGACTTTTATTCTTTGGAAGATTTTTGATAACTGGCTCAACTTTCCTTATAGCAATATGCCTACCTTCCTAACTCAGTTTTAGAAGCTTTAAGAACTCTAGAAATTTATTGATTTCTTCAAGATTGGCATAAAGTTATTAATGTTAATCTTATATTATCTCTTGTATTTCTGAGGTGCTGTGGTTCCTTTTTGTTGCTATTGTTGTGGTTTTGTTGTTTTGGTCAGAGTCAGACCAATGATGTCGTACTTGATCTTCTGTGCTTGCACCATCAGGTCCTCGATAGATGCTTCTGATGTCAGTGTACGTACGTTGAAAGTAAAGACAATATCCTGGATATTAATCCCTTATCAGAGGGTATTTGGTAAATATTCTTTCCCATTCTGTGGGTTCTTTCTGTATTTTGGTCACTGTTTCTTTTAAAGTGCAGAAGCTTTTTAGTTTGATGTAATCCAAACATTTGATGTGACCCAAAAGCTTGTAACTACCTCACAGTGATTAAATAAAAATAAAATAATAATAATAAAAAAAATTTTAAGTACAATCACTTTAGTCCTTCTTCATTTTGGCAGTCTAATTCGTCCCTGAGATTTTATCAGCCTCTTCTTGCTCATACTTCTTAACGCTGCCTTATTGGGGGCTCTTTCAGTGTCAGGGGAATGAGGCCCATTGTTACTGTTTTTGGCATATCGAATATGCCATGGGTAGCTTTCCAGGCTCTGCCATGTGGGCAGAATACTCTCAGTAGCTTTTGGGGCTCTCTGAGAGGGATGGAGACTTTTAGGGCTGCCTCTAATCGCCCTTACAGGTGTCCCCATGGTTCACACCATATTTGAATCTCATCAAATATGGTGCGGTAATTATGGAAATTAAGTATTAAGTGTCTTATGAAGTGTCTTGCAGCCGTGGAAGTGGAGGTAGTGGAGGTCGGCCAATTAGGTATTTATCTTGCCCCAGCAGGGTGAGGTCGTCTGGGTCTAATCACTGGGAATCGGAGACAAGAAGGCATTGATCACATCACACCATTTTTGACACTGGAGAACTGTTCCTCAGAACATGAGACAATAGAGGTCCTGGTGGTGTCAGTGTCCTTGTCAACACGGATTTGGCCATGAACATTGATTTATTTGAATGCTTAACAACCCGAATTGGAAGATTACGCTTGAATAGATATGGCTAACTGCCATCAGTTTCTATCTTCGTTGTCTAAGCACCAACACCCAACTACAATGAAGAAGAAATTGAGAAGTTCTACATGGAGTTGGAGAAGTTCTATAAAGAAGACCACACCTTCTACAAGATCATTGTCCGTGATTTCAATGCAAATATAGGACTGAGAAGGTCACCCGAAGAACTCCACATCGGGACCCATGGCCTAGAATGGAACAAACAGGGTGAGAGACTGTCCGAGTTCATCATGTCGACCAAGACCATACATGGTAATTCACAGTTCTGGAAGGTCATATCTAAACGTTGGACATGGGAATCTCCCAGTGGACAGTTCCACAATGAAATTGACCATATCACATTCAATCAATGGTTTTGCCTGACTGATTTCACTGTAGTCCCAAAATTCCAAATGGGATCAAGCCACAATTTCCTTCACTCAAAATTCTACTTCACAGGGCGGGGAGAAAGGATTGCAAAGTTTAATTTTAAGAAGAGAACTCCCAGAATGACCACCAACTGGGAGCTTTTTGGCACTCCTGCGGCAACAAGTGAAGATGTTGTCGTTGACAACATCAATGAGGAATACGATCGACTGGTTCAGCACCTCCATGACTGCTCAAGAAATGTCGAGAGTGGGAAAGTCACAAACAGATGCCGGTCTTCGGAAACTCTCAAGCTCACTTGCCAATGTGGCTTGGCATGAGCCTCAGGCAACCACAAGCTAACGTCCAAGCTCTCAAAGCTGTGCAGAGAAGTGATACAGGAAGACCTCAAAGAGAGAAGAGCAACAGTGTTGGTCAATGCGGTAGAAGTTGGGAAAAATATTCACAATGCTCGCCTGTCCTTCGCCAACTACAATACCAAGATGACTACCCTCCAACGTCCTGATGGATCTATCACATCTTCCAGAAAGGCAATGGAGAGTATTATTTATGACTTCTACTTGGATCTCTTCTACAGCCACATCCACTTGCCCACATACCAAATTCCACAAGATGGATATGTCATTCCCAACGTCCTCCCTTCCAAAATTTGACACGCTATTTTGTTGGTAAAGAAGCATACAGCACCTGGTCCAGGCCTCATCAATACATTGGCTCAGCTCTTCACATGCTACCTGTCCAAATGCAAGGTTCCATCCCAATGGAAAACCAGCGCAACTGTTCTGTTGTACAAGAAGGGAGACATCCACGAAATTGGCAACTATCGCCCAATCTACCTATTGTCCATCGTCTACAAGTTGTTCACTTGAATCATCCTCAATAGAATAGGCATAGCACTAGACAAAGGACAACCATGCACGCAAGCCGGTTTCTGAAAAAGATTCAGCACGATTGACCATATCCACACACAGTGACCAAGCTCAGTGAAGTTTCACTAAAGTTCAAGATGCCGCTCTAACTTTCTTTGATTTAAAGAAGGCCTTTGATTCTGTTGAGACTGAAGTGGTCATCAAAGCCCTAGCCAAACAGGGCATTCAAACTCAGTACATCAAGATCCTCCGTGAGCTATATTACAATCTCACCATTCTACAAGGAAGCGATCATTGACGTAAATAGAGTGGTTCGGCATGGTGATACTATTTCACTGAAACTCTTCAGTGCCGTCCTTGAGAATGTCATGTGATGACTGGAATGGGAAGGAATGGAAGTGAAGATAGACGGTCGGCAACTACACCACCTCTGCTTTGTTGATGACATCGTTGTCATAACACCAAACATTAGCTAAGCGGCACAAATTCTGGCCCACTTAGACCACGAGTGTGGAAATATCAGACTACAGCTGAATCTTACCATACAATGTTCATGAAAAATGAACTAATCCCTGACGTTCCATTTGCTCTCAATGGAATGAACATCTCTGAATGCAGCAGCTATATGTACCTGGGTTAAGAACTCAACATGAGGAACGACTTGGCACCAGAACTGCGCAGGAAGAAGAGAGCAGCATGGAATGCCTTCAAGAGCATCAAAAAATAAGAGTATGAAGAACCTCCGGCTCTGGGCACATCTTTTCAACTCCACCATTCTTTCTGCACTAACATAAGCCTCAGAGACCTGGGCCCTAAGAAAACAGGACAAAAACGCTATTCAGCTATCCCAAAGAGAAATGGAAAGAGTTATGCTTGGAGTAAGTATCATGTTTCACTCAAGTGAGAGAAGGAATCCAGAGTTCCGACCTCTGTCGATGATCAAGAATCAGGGCCGCTGTCTCATTTGCCAAGGCGTCAAAAACCAGATGGGCTGGACACATAATGTGATTTAGAGATGACCGCTGGACTAGGGCTGTTACTGACTAATTCCACCGGATGTCAAAAGACTGCGTGGCCACCCACCTACGAGATGATCAGACTTCTTTATCAAAATCCTGAACGAACGAACGCATTGAGGTTTTTCGTGTTCCTGGAGTGAGCAGATGCCATTGGGCTACACTAGCATGGGACAGGGATGAATGGAGATGTTACTGGCACCCGCTTGAGCAAATCGAAGATCAACAGGGTGATAAGTGACAAGTTGTTTTGGAACCACAGCTGGCAGTGCTCAGGGCATTCTCCTGGCTCTGCACTCAGGTATCAGCCCTCACAGGTCTTAATGTACTGTATGGGATGCCAGTGACTGAATCTGTCAGCTGTGTGCAAGGCTAGCACTCTACCAGCTGCACTGTTTCTCAGCCCATGAGGTATAATAGGGTTTCATTAGAAGGATCTAATATCATTTTCATCAGAACTCTTATATAGATGATTTTGGGGTTTACTCATAGCTTTCAGGATAGACATCTTTTCGATTCCACTGTTCTTCCTGCACTAACGTACGCCTCAGAGACCTGGGCCCTGCACAAACAGGATGAGAATGTTATTCGTGTATCCCAAAGAGGAATGGAAAAAGCTCTGCTAGAAGTATCACATCTCACTCAAGTGAGAGAAGGAATCCAGAGTAACGACCTCCATCGATGGTCAAGAATCAGGGACACTGTCTCGTTTGCCAAGACATCAAAAATCAGATGGGCCGGACATGCAATGCGATTCAGAGATGACCGCTGGACTAGAGCTGTTACGGACTGGATTCCACGGGACGTCAAAAGACCACATGGCGGCCCACTTAAGAGATGGTCCGACTTCTTTGTCAAAACCCTGCATGAATGGTTTGAGGCTCTTCCTGTTCCTGGAGCGATCAGATATCATTGGGCTACACTAGCATGCGACAGGAACAAATGGAGACATTACTGGCACCTGCTCGAGCAAATCGGAGATCAACAGGAAGACAAGTGAAGTGAATTTCCTGTATTTTGTCTTCTATTTCACTGATTCATTTCTAGTCTCTCATTCTGCTGTGGATTATATTTTATTTTAAATTATATTTTGTTCTTCAGATCAGTGATTTCTAATTGCATCATTCTCCTATTATCTTTTCCCATATTTGAATGCTCTTCAGCTTTTGAATTGAATGTCTTATTCAGCTAAGTAAGCAGCTAATCACTGTGATTCTGAATGCTTATCTTGGATGTTTGAAAGATCTACGTTGTAGGTGTCCCAGGATTCTTATTATCTATTAGTGTAAGTAGGTCT
This sequence comes from Sorex araneus, assembly GCF_027595985.1. Lineage (NCBI taxonomy): Eukaryota > Metazoa > Chordata > Mammalia > Eulipotyphla > Soricidae > Sorex > Sorex araneus. The sequence continues at coordinate 98,576,890 of NC_073302.1, read as the reverse complement.
CCTGGGCAGGCTCTGGTTGCCCAGAGATCATGGTGCACTTCCAAAACTGGGGAGCTGGATGAAGTATATTTGTTTCTGGATCTATATTTAGGTGTCCATAGCATAAGCATTTGTACTCAGATATAGAACTATAGTTTGGAGAAGATAAGTTATCCCATGAAATTAGCTCCAGGAGTTGTAATGTTAATTTCCAAATCTTAACTGATTACAGAAAGGAGTTTTAATTTCCTTTTAGTGGGTCACAGATAGATCCAAGAGCTCTCCTGGGAATACTTTCTCCAAATAGTGACTTGGGAACAGGGTACCAGGAAATTTCTTTAGACTCCAGAATGAGACAAATACCTTATTTGCATCATCTAAGTGCAGTGCTTTTTCTCTGTTACGCTTAACCTGTGTTGGTGTATTACCATAAAATTTTCTCCACTGTAATATTAACTTTCAGAGAAGCAATTATATATTTAGTTGTGCTTAATGGAGTTAATATTTTAGGCAGAAGAAAGAGACAAGAAATAGAAGGAAAAAAAAGAAAATGAGGCAGGAGAGGATGGATCTGTTAAACAAATTGCATTTAAAAGTAAGAAATAAAATTACAGGGCAATTTATTACCAATGGAGCAATAAGCAATGGTGTCAAGTAATAGAGAACACTACTGAGTGCGGATTCCATGCCAGATACTGTGTTTAGCTACTTAGTATCATTTGTATTTTTTCCTTTTCTGCTGTTTTTTTTTTTCAGTGTGGGAGCTGCACCTGGAACTCAGGGATTACTCCTGATGTATTACTCAGGTATTACTCTTGATGATGCCTCAGGGACCATATGGGATGCTAGGGATCAAACCCAGGTTGGCTGCATGCAAGGCAAATGCCCTGCCTGCTGTTATCATTCAGGCCCTTTGCATAATTCGTTCATTTTTAATACATGCAACCATAATTTTGGATACATATTATTATCCATATTTTCTGAACTGAAAAATTCTGTGAGACTAAGTGACTCTACTAGATCACTCAGGCACCTCAGATTTAAGCTCAGGTCAATTTGACTCAAAGTCTGGATTGGACTTAATGCTAACTCATTTGAATAACTGTGCTGCTATCTTAAAATCACCATTTTCTAAAAAAGCTATTTGCTAGTTTGCATGAATGAGGACATCTGTCTGACCTCAAGTGTCTCATAGAGTCATGTATTTATATACACCAGATCTACGTAAGAAAAGATCTATAGTCTTACAGAGCCAGCTTTATCTTTGAGGCCAGCAAAATTTTGCGAATTTATATTCTCGATAAAACTCAGCTTTGGGAAGACTATATTTTTAAGGATCATTTCTATAGTTCGTTACCAGAGAAGTTTCTCTGATCAAGTAGAGAACCTGAACCGTGGGGAGGAGTCAGAACCTACTCTCCTGAGCATAAAGTCGGTTCTAGGTGTTGCCTCTGCAGCTGTTTTTTTGCTGTTGATGATCCTTCTTCCCTTCCCTTGGAAGAGGGAGAGGGAGAGGATGCAGTCAAACACGATATCCTCTCATTATCTCTATTGCAAACCATAATGCCCATAAATAGGGAGAGAGTAGGAGGGAAACTGCCTGCCATGGAGGAGTAGGAGGGGATAGGGAGGGATACTGGGGAGATTGGTGGTGGAGAATGTGCACTGGTGGAGGAATGGGTTTTGAATCATTGTATAACTAAAACTCAAACATGAAAGTTTTGTAAGTGTTGCTCACGGTCATTCAGCAAAATATATATTACATTAAACTAAAAAAAAATCAACTCTGATGTATGCTTGCTGCTCCACCTTTGGAATAGGAGACAAAGGTCCTCCTTTCGTCTAGGTCCAAGCAGCCTCCACGTCTTATCTGCACCATATTAAAAGACCCATACCACAGCTCCTAAAACAGAGGGTCACATGTGTGGCTGTGTGACAAATCAAATTAGATGCAGATCATAGTTATACTTCCGGTAACTTGGTGAAGATAGGCAGAGATGGAGGAGAGCAACAGCAGCCTAATTCTTCAGCAACTTCTAACAACAAAAACTCACTACCCCCACCATTCCTCAGTACAGCAAAAACATTAGAAAACCAGGAGAGGAAACACACAGAAGCCCACCAAGTTCAATAAGTAAAACAATATCACAGAAGTCACAAACATCAGCCAGGTCAGTAAATTCTCATACAATGTCTTCAGTGACACCGTTAGAAGGATGTTTAATGAGCTCAAAGAAACTATAGTACAATAGTCACAATAAAGTATTAGAGTTTAAATAAGAGAACAACTACAATCAGAAATGACAAATGAAGAGCATATAGGTGGTTTAAAAATTATACAGAATCTCTTCAGAGAATAACAGCAACTGAGCAAAGAATCAAGAAGCTAAGTATGAGAAGGAGGAAACTGGTAGGAAACAAAATCAAGAGAGCTATAGAAAGAGTTCAAGAGGAACATTACAAAAGTAATCGGAGTCCCTAAGGAACTGGAAGATAAATTTAATAAAGAAAAAAATAGTTAAACAAATAATTGATAAGAATTATCCAGAGCTGAGGAATACAGGCACCAAGGTCTGAAAGGTCCAGAATGTTACAGCAGAAATGACTCAACTAGTAAAATCAATTATACTCAAAAATCATTATACTCAAAATAACAAAGGCCAAAGTTGGAGAATATATTGAAAGCAGCAAGATAAAAATTTAACTTACATACAAAGGAAATCTCATAAAATTTACATCAGATGTATCAAATAATAAGGCTCTATGAGCCAGAAGAAAACAGAAGAAAATATAGTACAACAACTCAAAGAAATGAACACCTCACCAACGTTACTCATTCCAGCTATATTATCATATAGATATTAACAAACAACGAAGAGCTTTATGGAAAGGCAACAGCAACTGAATTCTAGGTGAAACTAGTTTTGCAAGAAGTGCTCAAAGATCTTCTTCAGAGGACAGGGTATACTTCCCAGCAAATAACACTGAGAACAGCACTCAGCAGTGGCGGGCACATACATCTCCCTGTACTAGATTAAGATAGGTATGTCAGCTTCTAACTTGCTAAGGGATTTTATACATCTTAAATAATAAATTGACATCTAATTTTAAAAACTGACGTATTTTGAAGTTAAAACTAGATTATAAGTAAAGAAAACCAGTAGGAGTTACCTTAAACTAAACAGATCGACAAATTATAACAGAACATGGAAATGTAGAACACAATGGGAAAAATGTAGCTTGGCCATTGAAAGGATTGGTGTTAGATTCTTGGAGTAGAAACGATTGAGATCTCAGTAAGAAATGGCTCTTTCTCTATGCATGTCAATTCTCTTTCTTTATAGTTTGATATCCTCTGCTCCCCAGTCTTCATAGCTATAATTTTACATTTTTGTCATTAATTTTAAAAGTCAGAGATATCATTCCTATACCCATCCTTAGATCAATAAACCCCTCCCCAACACTAAAATAGCTATACTTTACAAAGAATCATTGTAGAACATCTAGAAGATTTTGTGTGGTGAGGGAATGACTAGAATACAACACAGAGGTGTTTGTGGTTAAACAGAAACTCTCTAAGGAGAATATTCAATTCACTTTACCTAGAGTCTATTGTTGTAAAGGACACAGGATTTGGAACCAACATGATCTGGATTTAGATATTTAGATATTGTCAATATTGTCATATTGAGCCATGTTTCCTACCTGGCACAAATTATTTTACTACCACTAAAATAATCTTAAATATTTTGTTTGTAAATAGCAATTGTATTTTAACCTTTTATAAATTCTATGGTGTTTAACAAAATATTATGTGAAATAGTTAGCAGAACTGGATTAAAAACCAGATTATTTGTCATTATAAAATATATTGTTTTTTTTTTTTGGTCTTGGGATCAAAATTAGCAGTGATAGCGGGTTGGTCCTTGAGGGATTCTGGGGAGCAGTTAGTCCTGGGAATCATGCACAGGTCTGTTGCATGCAAAGAATGGTTCCACCTCCACTCCATGCTCTCTGCCTCTCTAGTCCATGAATTTTCATTTCTTTAAGTCTTCCATTTATATCAAATCCCTATTATCCTCAAACATGGTTTTGATAATAAACCCAAAATTCAGTGGCATGAGAACCACTGTCCTATGACTACTGAATAATAACTTTCTTCATCAATCTGATTTTTCTATATTGTGTATCTACCAGTAAATAGATCAGTAAATAGTATCTATCAGTAAAACACTTCTATACATGTTTACAAGTGCTGTGTATCACTAAAAAATAAAAACATTAAACTCTATGGAGACAGCATTTAGAGTTTATATGATCCCTCTTGACATAGTTTATGTCTTTCTAAGCGATGCTGGTGGTGGTTGATATTTTGTCTACTGTTCTGTTGATAAGTTCTTCAAGAACTGAAAGTTTCTAAACATCTTAGGAGACACACTGGACATAAAAGAGGATAATATATGTAAGGAATTGTGGGTTTTTTGACAAATAATTCCACTTCAAGATTGTCTGGGACCTGGGATCTGGTGTTTTATTTGGTCTTATAATATTCTAGTTCGTTTGACACATGTGTCAACAATTCAGTCTGCATTCAGACTGAATTTCCATGATTTCCCCAAATGTATTTTATTTACCTGCTCTTAAATAAGTATTTTGGTCTTAGGTAACATGCTAGCTTTTCTCTTCCTGCTTTGAAACCAATATTATCATATGGCCACATTAAAAATAAAAACAGATGTATCTTCACAACCTCTTGAAGAGAAATATAATTGTTAGTGAGGTTCTTATGGAGAATAGCAAAACAGATTAGATAGTACTTCAAACATAACATTTTCTAAGAATTTCATCTGTCAATCACCTCAGGCCCTAAAAAAAAATAAGCCTTACTACAAACACATTCATTTATTTGCCCCTGCCCTGTGTTTTCCCATTCTCTCATAGTTTTTCTGTGCTTTCTGAGAAGAGATTTTGCTTCTTCTCCACTCTGTCTTTAGCCTCTCTTTGCTGGCACAACAAATTTTCTTTACCAGAACCACAGAACAGAAAGGAAGGTTTACTCGTGATTCTGCATTCAGGGACCACGTATGGCAGGGTTCAAGGGATCAGCAGAGAGCAGGAATCAAACAAGGTTAGTCACAGGTAAGGCAAGCACCTTACTTGCTGTGCTATGCCTCCTCATATGATTTTAAATATAACTTAAGTTTTATATCTCAAAGATTATTAATTCTTAGCAAAATATAAAATTGAATCAGTCATATATTAAAAATCCCAGGATATTATGAGAAAATGTCATTTAATCTTAGAAGTGAAAGGTTGGCTTACAGTTCAAACTCAATGTCATTCAACAAATTAATAAAAGTGAAGTAAAATTGAATCATATAAATAGATTAAAGCAATCATTTGACAAAATTCAAAATGAATGATAAAAATAACTTTATATTTTACTAAATGTTCCATTTTAACCAATGAAGAAGTATCTAAAAAGTTCCCCAGGAAGAAATTGTGAAAGGAAAAAGAATGTAACATTGTATGATTGAAATTAAATCACCTTTGTAACTGTGTAAATAACAGTGATTCAATTTAAAAAGTAAACAAAGTTCCCCAGCATTAACATCATGATTAAAACAAAATGTTATTCCTATGATCGAGACAGTGCAGAATGTCTGGACTAACAACTTGTATTCAACATTTTACTTTTAGTTTAAACAGTGGCATCATAAAGAATAAGAAGAAATATAAGATGATCCACACAGAAGCTAAATAAAAGCCCTCTTAGTTATGGAAAAAATAATAAAAAATAAATTAGAGCATAGAAAATTCTAAAGTATTTAAAAACAAATACGTGGCTTTAATAAATGTAAGGTTGATATACAAAACTCAATAGAATTCATATAGAACAAAAAAGATTGTAGGGAAAAATAATTAACATTCAATGCTGTAACAATAATTAGTTAGGAATTTTTATAGTATAATACACAGAAGACCTATACAAAGTACAAAATATTGCTAAAACAAAATTATAAGACCTAAATAAATAGAGAGATATACTACCACATTTCTATATTGAGAGGCTTGAGACCTCAGGTTGATTTTCCCCAAACTAACTGGAATTTCAGAATGATCACAGTAAAAACCACTGCAAACATTTTGTTAGAGAAACTAATAAGCAGATCTAAAATTTATATGAGTATTTAAATTATACATATTAGTCCAAACAAGTATTACAAAAAATATCTAAAGGGTCATGCAACCTTAAGTTCTTATAAATCTATATTGGTTAAGATAATGTGATAGCAATCTAAAGGTCAATAAAAAAATAAAGCATCTAAAATGTACTTACATAGGACACATTTCTTAGAATAAACTAAAAATTTACAGGATTATAGAGCAACTCAAGCTCTTGTTTACTGTTGGTACAAATGTGACATGGTAGAGTTACTTTTTAAAAGCCTTCAGCAGTTTCTTTCAAATTTTAAAAAAAAATTTAAATTAAGATTTTGTATCATACAGTGTCATTTATAATGCTCTTTTGTGCACATAATTTCAACTTCACACACATCACCAGTGTATCCCCTTCCTCTCTCAAGGACAGTCTATTTGTGATTGTTTTGTATCTCATATTGGTGTTACTAAAGTCATTGTCTGAGGACTTACTGTGCTGGTTGGTGGGGGCTAAACCTTCTTCTGTGTTATTGTTCTCACTCATTGAGCGTGGTGGGCTTCTATACAACCTTCCCACCGAATCTGTGGGAAACTTTCCTGTCCTCCTACTAGGCTGTTAGCATTGTGAAATTTGGAGGAGGTGTCACATGGTCACATACACAGTCACACAGTCCAAAAGCTGTGCAACTGGGCTTTTTATATGCTGTAGGATGTAAGATGAGGGTTGGGGCTGCTGGAGCTGTCCAGAAGGGCATATACCCACCCCCATTTTGAGAAGGTCACAGAGTTTTCAAAATTGACTTACTTTGGATGATTTCTCATGTTTCTGAATTTTTGTGTCAGTGAAATAACAAGTATCCATATAGGCCAAATTTTGGTTATTTTAGTACAAAAGTTATTAAATCCATTCACATTTTTGGATGCATTGATAATTTGTACCCTTTAGTTTATCATAATTTCTCATGTTAGTAAATTCTGAATTTACTAATTGGTGGGTACCTTGGTTGTTCTTAATTGGGAAAATTGTGAATAAAATTGCACTAAACAACAAGACTAGGTTTTTTGTGAGGAGATGTGTTGATTTTATTTCTTGTAGTTAAATATCTAGAAGTAGAATATATCATAGATGTTATTTTAACTTCTTCATTTTTTAAATTTTTTTTATTAATGAATCACCATGGGGGTACAGATACAAGTTTACATATTCTCGTGCTTGTGTTTCAGTCATATACAGCTTGAGTATCTATCCCTCCACCAGTACCCGTTCTCCACTGATGACCCCATCATCCCTCCCACCCCCCTCCAGTCCCATCCCCCTCCCCACCCCACCTCTTTGGCAGAGCATTCCCCTCTGTTACCTCTCTCCCTTTGGGCTTTGTGGTTAGTAATGGAGGTCTTGGGTGACCAATGTGTTCGGTCTATAGTCTGCTCCATGCACTCCTCTCCCATCCCGAACGGGTCCTCCCACCAAATTTTTGCTTGGTATTCCCTTCTCTATCTGAGCTGCCCTTTCCCCCAGCATGTGAGGCTGGTCTCCAAGCCATGGAGGAAATCTGGTACTTGTTTCTGTTATTCTTGGGTGTTAGGCCTCCATTCTGTCGTTTTATATTCTGCAGATGAGTGCAATTCTTCTATGTCTGTCTCTCTCTTTCTGACTCATTTCACTTAGCATGATACTTTCCATGTTGATCCACTTGTATGCAAAGTTCATGACTTCATCTTTTCTGACAGCTGCGTAGTATTCCATTGTGTAGATGTACCAAAGTTTCTTTAGCCAGTCATCTGTTCTTGGGCATTCGGGTTTTTTCCAGATTTTGGCTATCGTAAATAGTGCTGCAATGAACATACATGTGAGGATATCACTTTGGCTATATCTTTTTGTCTTTCTGGAGTATATTCCCAGAAGTGGTATTGCTGGGTCAAATGGGAGCTCGATTTCTAATTTCTTGAGGAGCTACCATATTATTTTCCAGAAGGGTTGAACCAGTTGGCATTCCCACCAGCAGTGTAGGAGGGTCCCTTTGTCCCCAAATCCTCTCCAACAGCGGTTGCTTTTGTTCTTTTGGATGTGTGCCAGTCTCTGTGGTGTGAGGTGGTATCTCATAGTTGTTTTGATCTGCATCTCCCTGATGATTAGTGATGTAGACCATTTTTTCATGTGCCTTTTGGCCATTCGTATTTCTTCCTTGAGAAAGATTCTGTTCATTTCTTCGCCCCATTTTCTGATGGGGCTGCATGTTTTCTTCTTGTAGAGGTCAACTAGTGCCTTATATACCCTTGATATCAACCCCTTATTAGATGGGTATTGGGTGAATATCTGTGGAAGTCGATGTGGAGGTCTCGTTCTGTTCAGCAGGGAGAACCCTTCGCAGCCGAAAGAACAGACGCAGAGCCCGGAGGAGGGAGAAAGGCATTTATTCTATGGCAGTTACAGTATTTATACCTCCCTGTTGGGAGGAGGTAGTGCCGGGACCCCCAATAGAAATGCAGGGTGTGGCACGGGATTTAGCTAGTAATAAACAAATGCTGATAGAATAAGATCAGTAAGATTAGGAGTGGCAACCTTTGCTAGGTGTGGCATGGGGTTAGCTAGTGATTAAACAAATAGTGACAGGATAAGATCAGTAAGGTAAAATGGCTCCCTACAAATATCCTTTCCCATTCTGTAGATTGCCTTTGTATTTGGATCACTGTGTCTTTTGCGGTGCAGAAGCTTCTTAGTTTAATATAGCCCCATTTGTTTATTTCTGTTTCTACTTGATTGCCTAGTTCCGTGTCATCTTTGAAGATACTTTTGGCTTCAATATCGTGGAGGGTTTTTCCGACCTTGTCTTAAATGTACCTTATGGATTGTGGTCTGATGTTGAGGTCTTTAATTCATTTTGATCTGGCTTTTGTGCATGGTGTCAGGTTGAGGTCTAAACCCATTCTTTTACATGTGGTTGACCAGTTATGCCAGCACCATTTGTTAAAGAGGCTTTCCTTGCTCCACTTCACATTTCTTACTCCCTTATCAAAGATTAGCTGTTCATACAATTGGGGTGGCGTGTAGGGATATTCCACCCTGTTCTATTGGTCTGTGGCTCTGTTATTGTTTCAGTACCATGCTGTTTTAATTGTTACCGATTTGTAGTAGAGTTTAAGGTTGCGGAGGATGATGCCTCCCATCGTCTTTTTCCCAAGAATTGCTTTAGCTATTTGTGGGCATTTGTTGTTCCATATGAATTTCAGGATTGCTTGGTCTATTTCTTTGAAGAATTTCATGGGTATCCTTATGGGGATCGCATTGAATCTGTATAGTGCTTTAGGGAGTATTGCCATTTTGACAATGTTAAGTCTTCCTATCCATGAGCAGGGAATATTTTTCCATTTCCTCATGTCTTCTTTTACTTCATGGTGTAGGGTTTTGTAGTGTTCTTTGTAGAGATCCTTAACCTCTTTAGTTAGGCTGATTCCGAGGTACTTGATTTTCCGGGGCACAATTGTGAATGACATTGATTTTTTAATATTATTTTCCTCTATCTCACTGTTTGCTTATAGGAAGGCCATGGATTTTTGGGTATTGATTTTATAGCCTGCAACTTTACTGTACAAGTCTATTGTTTCTAGGAGTTTCTTAATGGAGGTTTTAGGATTCTCTAGGTACAGAATCATGTCAATGTTATTTTATCTTTAACCTCTAGATAAGAAAATGACAGAGAAATGTACTTAAATAATGAATAGCTAAATACAAAAATCTAGTTATAATTCTTCTACCCAGGTTTAAATATCATTTAGAGACAATCTTTTCGTCCATCTTTTGCATGAGTCTGTTCACCCGCAACCTACATTGCTTATTGTATTCTTGTTGTAATGCTGTCACTTGAGAGTTTCCATATTCTCATCAATTGTGTCCAGGAGGCTTTTTACAAATGATGATACTATAGTATAATGTGTAAAAACACAAAAAAAGAAAAAGGAAAGGAGGGGCCCACGCGGGGCACCACACCTCAGGCGCTGGGCAGCGGCGCTCTATTTCTCCCCCCGCCCACATTCGGTAGTCTCCAGCTGCTTCCCCCACCCCGGGGAGGTTGAAGGCGATGATGAGGCAGGCGAAGGAAGGAACGGAGCCAGGCTAGTTGGTCTCAGTTGCAGTTTATTCCAATCTCCTCTCTATACACTCCCGTCTCTCTCCCTGTTTCTTTCCTGAACCCCCTCTTACAGCCATTTTAAATCCCCCAGCATGAGGGGTCAGGGTTTACACATAGGTGTGGTCACAATCAATAGGGGTAAAGTTCTTTCCCTCAGGGGATGCTTCTTCTAGGACAGATTCTCTTTCAGCAGGATACCCACCCAAGAGCGAAATCCCATGGGTGTGTTTCTCCTCTCCTTGTCCAACTAACATATAAGCATTCAAAATATTAATAATTTTGTTATGGACATAGCAAGAGATGCATTAAGATTATAGAATTGCTCTCCTGGGGTCATCTCGAACTCAGACTACAGTGTTCAGGCCAGATTAGTCTTTCCTATCCCTAGCAGGGTCTTAGTCTCGTCATTGCTTTTGGATCATGACATGACATGTCCATGACCAAGCTCTTAACATATAGTTAAGCATTAGGCACTTTGGCCAGGTCCATCTCGATGCCAGGGTAACATATAACTCACTGCTTGCCTTGAGTCTGTCCCGTCCCTCGTGGGACCCTGCCTTTGGAGGTACTAGGAAGTAAAGGCAGCTGAGACTTAAGTCGAGAAAGCAGATGTCGGGAGTGAATAATATTTGAAGCCAATTAAATCCCATGTTACCAAAGCATATTAACAACTGTCTTTCTTTGTCCATACAAAAAGGACATTGTTTTAAAGTAAACTATTCAAAAGACACAAGGAGAGGAGAAAGGCAATATTAACTTACAATACGAGTTCACTGTCCTAACAAGGTCTGACCTTACAAATTAACAGAGTCCGATTAGGGGAAGAGCTTATAAACTGGTTGGGGAAGAAAGCATAGAAGTGATTACATATAGACAAAGGAGTGGGAGTGACTCGGGAGCACCTTGATGGGTGTGACAATATACCTAAGTTCCTAGTGGCAAGGGGAGCAGTGTAGGATGACATTACTTTGTCCTTTCCCTCCTTGCCACAAGTAGCTTGTCCCGGTTTTCCCCGGAGTTTAGGCTCACCCCAGTCACACCCATCAAGGTGTTCCCGAATCTCTCCCATCCCTTTGTTTAGCTATAATCACTTCTCCATGCTCTCTTCCCCAAAAGAGTTAATCCGTGGCTTTCCCTTAATCTGACTCTGCTAATTTGCAAAGTCAGACCTTCCTAGGATACTGAATTTATATTATATAAGTTAGTATTGCCTTTCTCCTTTTCTTGTGCCTTTTGAATAATTTACTTTAAAGCTATGTCTGTTTTGTATAGACACAAGAAGACAATATTATGTTTTTATAACTTGGGAATTAATTGGCCTCGAATATTATTCCCTCTCAGGCATCTGCTTTCTCCACTTAAGCCTCAGTTGCCCTCAGTTCCAGCACCCCAAAGCAGGGGAAGGATCCAGGGCAAGCGGTGAGTTATGTGCTACCCTGGCACCGAGATGGGCCTGGCCAAAGTTCCTAATTCTTAACTATAAGTTAAGAGCTTGATCATAGACAAATGCTGTCATGATCCAATAGTAATTATGAGACTAGGACCCTGCCAGGGATAGGAAAGACTGATCTGGCCTGAGCACTGTAGTCTGAGATTGAGATGGCCCCAGGAAAGCAATTCTATAAGCTTTAATGCATCTCTTATTGTATCCATACAAAATAATTAATATTATGAATTCTTATATGTTTGCTGGCTGAGGAGAAGAGAAACACATTCATGGGACTCTGCCCTTGGGTGGATCCTCCTGCTGAAAGAGAATTAAGTCCTAGGAGAAGCATCCCCTGAGGGAAAAGAACCTTACCCTATTGATGGTGACCACACCTAGGTGTATGCCCCAACCCCCTTATGCTGTGGAGATTTAACTAGGCTGTAAGAGTGGGTTGGGGGGCGAGATCCACGGGGCCAGATCGACAGATCCAGAGAGAGACCGAGAGCGGGAGAGAAGCAGGGAGAGAGAATGAAATAAACTGATCGAGCATCCAGTCTGGCCTTCTTCCTTCCGTCGCCTGCCCTTGACCGACAGCGCACACAGCGGTTCCGGGGCACCGAACGCGGGCGGTGAGACAGAGCCGCCCGGAGAGCCCGCGAGTGCTCGCGCCCCTCGGCGTTCCTTAGGTTTTACAGCACAGGACATACCAATGTAGTCTAGAATTGTTTAGAGATTATTACCAGATAAGCCCAAACTCTGTGGCAAAGGAGAAAGGACAAACCGATGATATCCTACAGTATAAAGAGACTATAAAGACATGAATCTATGAGTGAGATCTTCCTGTTATCCAAAAAATCTTAGAAATATGTTCAGGGGCTGGAGCGATAGCCCAGCGGGTAGGGCGTTTGCCTTGTACGCGGCCGACCCGGGTTCGATTCCCAGCATCCTATATGGTCCCCTGAGCATCGCCAGGGGTAATTCCTGAGTGCAGAGCCAGGAGTGACCCCTGTTCATCGCCAGGTGTGACCCCCCCCAAAAAAGAAATATCTAGTTGATTTATTGCTATTTTTTCTTTGAAAACATTGTTTTCTTTTACACTCTGAATAATTGTGGTTGCTAAGAAGAACCCCTTGGTAAATTATGAATTAACTACCACAGGTTTGTTCCATGGTTAGTAGATATTACTATATTAAAAAATGTTAGTTTGTTCTAATCCTTTGGTAATGGGTATGTTTTGCTAACACTGAATCCTTAAAAATATAAACATTTAAACTCTTGTAAAGCAAACTTACCTAAGAAAAACTCTTAAATGTATGTATTTTGTATTTTTAATGATATTGTTAAGAAAACATATAAGTTTCTTACCTTTGTAAAGTATTTTCAATAGTGTCACATCACATTCTATTTGCTGAGTTCAAACCATCTTTTAAACTTCCAGAATGTGTATTTGTGTTTGCTTGATGGAGTGAGTAATACATGTTTCAAAATATAATTTCTAAATATTTTCATTTCGTGGAGTTATTTAATGAAATGTTATTGAATGCTTAACATTTGAAAAAGTATAACTGTTTCTTTATAAATTGGTAAATATTTATGGAGCACAGAAATGCAAATATGTACTTTCACTTTCACATGTAGCAAGGGAAGTGGTGGGGAGGCGGAGTCACACCCAGCTGCTCTCTGGGCTTATTCCTCGCCCTGTGCTCAGGGTGATTACTGATGGGGATCTGTGGACCATATATAATGCTAATGATACACTCCTGGCCAACTGCCTTTATTAAACAAAATTTTCTCCAAATGCTGATGGCAATAGCATTCATTGACAAGGTGTATGTTGTGTTGTTTCTCATTAGGAAGCTACCCCTCCCCCAGCTATTCTTAGTTCTAAGACCATCAAGTCAGTCATTCCTCTTTCTTGTATCCAGTCAAATATAATGAAATATGATATATGAATTTTAAGGAGTAGAAGGAGAAAAAGGGACTGGGTAATAGTTTCATATCTGTTTTACAAATGCATAAGAGTAGTGTTTTAATGAATTATATTCATATTCCTACAGAAACAGAGATCAAAGGATAGTGAGATGAGTCTTCACAATTTTTCTCAGAATGTAAAAGGACATCATGTTTGGAAAACACATCTTTTAAATGCATTATATGTAAAAATAGTAGGTCTGTTTCCTAGAGCAGGAGTTAATAAGTGACTTTGCTGGGGACCAACTGATAGTACAGCAGACCAGGTGCTCACCTCACATGAGGCTTACCTGGTTTCCATCTCCAGCACCACACATGGTCCCCGAGCCTGCCAGGAATGACCCCTGTGTGCAGAGCCAGGAGTCAGGGCTATATACAGCCAGGGGTGCCCCATACCCCAAGAAACCCAGAAAACGAAACATAATAAAGGAGTCAATAAGTGACATTGTTTGCTTGCTCTGGAAACTCTGGTTAAATAAATACTTTTCTGAAATATTTCCCTTTTTCCTTTGAAAAGTAGCTTATGTGATATAATTTTCATCAGTATGTTCTTTGTTATTTTTGTTGGAAAATTTTTCACTATTAAAATAAGTCATTTGATATACAACAATAGACACAGAAAAAGCATTGAAACCAAATAAAGCGATAAGATTTAAAATAAGAAGCGGGCCCTGGGGTCACGTCTGAAGTGAGCCCGCATGCCCGCGACCCTCCTCGGGCCCCTGCGTCCGCACTGCCCCTGTGCGGCTGCCCGGGGCTCCCAAAGGAGGGTCCATGCGCCCAGCCCCGGCAGAGGGGCCGTGCGTCCGAGCTTCGGAGTCGGCGCTGCCCGCATCGGGGGAAGGCCAGGCCCATAGCCGCGGTGTGTGGACACCACAGGAGCATCCTCCAGGCCAGTCCGGCCGGGAACTGCGGAGTAGATGCCCACACTGGGAAGGGCCACCCTGACACCGAGTCCCGACGCCGTAAGGGTGCACTGGTCGGGGTGCTGTGGCGAGAGTGGAGATGCCCCCGGCGCTGACGGCGTCTTACACCCTTAGGTGCAAGAATCGTCTGTTCCCAGAAGGGAAGACACTTGTCTTGGCCCCCGCTGAGTCCCGTTGCCGCCAGGCGTGTCCCCAGCACCACGGGGGTGCCCAGCAGAAACAGGTAAGTGAAGCTCCGTTCCGACCTCCAGGGCCCGAACCGGGCAGAGCAAGATGCCCCGTGCAGCACGCGTCCCTAGAACCTTCTGGAGCTTCTTTCCGAGGCCGTGGCATTTGTTTCTGAGAGGGCCCACTTCTTTTGACCCACTTCCTACCACCAGCCCCGTTTCAAACTCGTTTTCCTTTTTATTAAAGCCCAAGTAACCATGACGTGGATTGGAACCAGGAATCCCCCCACCCAAGCACACCAGCCCAAAATATGGAGTGGGACGGCCCAGCCAGCGCCCAGGCAGGAGGGCCGTGTGGAAGTGCCTGTCTCCCGGGGGGCTGTGAGTTGAGTTCTGCTGCCACAGCACAGAGTGAGGGTGTGGGCACCGCCTAGCCAAGTATGTGCGAGCTGGTGGAGCACCCCAGATAAGTGTGCAAAACACCGCCAAGCGTGCGACGCGTCAGGAGGAGAGGAAAGGATGAAGGAAGGTGGCGCTGGCAGTTTCAAAAGCAACAACACCAGTTCTCCAGGTGACAGCGGTTGTATAAAAGACTTAAGGCTCAGACCGCACCGCGGAGGGCGCTTGCCTTGTACACAGCAAACCCTGGTTCAATCCCCGCCACTCCATTCGTTCCCCGGGCACCATCAGGCGTGATCCCTGAGCACAGAGCCAGGAGTAACCCTGAGTGCTCCCCAGCATTGCCCCCAAACAAAACAAACCCATCAAGATCAATGACCTGGCTCTAAAAGTGATTGGACAGAGGCAAACAGTGGGTGTGGGGAGTTTTATATCTCACATGGCGTAACGTGTGTATTTGTGCATTAAGAGTTACAAGGTTAACATTAACACCTCATTGCCATTAAATTCTTTGTTTAAAACAGATATTTTAAGAAAATAAAGGCTCTCAGCTCTCCGCCGAGATGTGACCCCACCGCCGCAGGTGTGTGGCCGCTCCGTAGCTGCACAAGAATGATCCCAGAGGCCAGCTAAACTACTTTTGGTACTGGCAGCTTCTTGCAGAAATGTCTCCAGACTATGAATTAAGCTTCGGCCCCATGTCTGCCCAGGAGGGGAAAGGTTTTTCTCTCTTGCCTTTTCCTTGCCGGGGGCGGAAGGGCGTGGAGACCGCCAGCTTATGAGGACCACTAATGAGAGGTAGGAGCTTGCAATGATCCAATTTCTGCCACAAATTTCCCTGGACTTAGTAAAATACAGAAATCCAAATCCAAGACCTCATATCTCTTCAGGTCTGATTCTAGGGGAGAAACTCCAAACAATAACAGTGAGTTTTTTTTTGTTGATATATTGAATGTAACCAAAGCAAAGAGAAAGTAAAGTGAAATTTATCAGTTACACAGGCGGGGGGGGGGGGGGGGATCCTGGGGGGGTTGGGGGGGGTGGGAGGTATACTGGGTTTTTTTGGGTGGTGGAATATGTGCTCTGGTGAAGGGATGATTGTTTGAGCATTGTAAAACTGAGACTTATGCCTGAAAGCTTTGTAATTTTCCACATGGTGACTCAATAAAAATTAAAAAAATATATTTAAAATAAGATGGATTAATCTTATTTGGATTAAAAAGTTTATACAAATGGGGCTGGAGCAATAGCACAGTGGGTAGGGTGTTTGCCTTGCACGTGGCTGACCCAGCGACCCGGGTTCCATCCCCAGCATCCCATATGGTCCCCCAAGCACTGCCAGGAATGATTCCACGTAAAGCCGGGAGAAACCCCTGTGCATTGCCGGGTGTGACCCCAAACAAGAAAAAAATTAAAAATTAAAAATAAATTTTATACAAATAAAGGTAATTTCTTAACCTGATCTTGTCTATCAATGGCAAAATATTACTAACATCCTAAGAAAAACTGGTTACTCTTGCTCTAAGTTTAGGATAGCAAAAAGATTATCTGATCCTGGCAATTTTACTTATTTATTTTAAACATGATTTTTGACCATTTCTGGCTATGCTTAGGCCTTTATCCAGCTCTGTGTTCAGGGATCACTCCTGGCCTGCTTGGAGGACCAAGACAAGTGCTTTATCTGCTGTACTATCTTTCTGTTATATGATACATATGTGATACATATATGTGATACACATATGTATATGTATATCTTCCCGGGGGCCCCTCAGAGGGGATGGGCTCCAGCTTCCCTCCCCGCCCCGATCAGAGCTCCGGGCAGCCGAAGACCTCTGGAACCTAGCCACAGCCATGCTCAAAGCCCCTCTCCACACGTTCAGACAGGCCTCATGCATGAAGGTGCCGGCAGAGGAACACAGGTGTGTGTAATCCCATCAACGGCCAATATCCAGAGACTTAAAACCTTAAAATATTATTCTGTAAATATTTTGGTTACACTGAGGTACCATGGATAGATACATTTATCAAAACTTTCTTAAGTGCACTGTTGCCAAAACTATAATAAATTTTTTTTTTTGCTTTTTGGGTCATACCTGGCAATGCCCAGGGGTTACTCCTGGCTCTGAACTCAGGAATCACACCTGGCGGTGCTCAGGGGACCATATGGGATGCTGGATTCGAACCCGGGTTGGCCGCGTGCAAGGCAAACGCCCTACCCGCTGTGCTATTGTTCCAGCCCCAATTTTTTAATTAAAAATCTGTATCTCATCTGTTAGGTAATTTATTTGATTCAGCTGAGTGCATTACAAAACTGCTTGCTTGTGTTTGAAATGTTTTACACAAATCCCTTATTTCCGTGGTATGCATTATTACATTTCCGTAGTTAGGAAACTTTCATTGTTTTGAATTTTTGTTTTGTTTTTCTTTTCAAGCACATTTAAAGTCACTGTTTCTAAGGATCTCAGTAAATTAAGAAAAATCTCTGTTGGAATTCTTTCCACAAGCATAGCAATATCATAAGACAGAGTTTCAAAGGGTTTTGCAAATATTCATCCAAGTATTTAAATTAGATTACACACTTATCCAACAAGTTTTTTGAGATGAATATGTTATGAACTTTCTACTATCACCTTACAATGATGTTCTAGTTAGCATAGAAACTCACTCATGTTAGGATAGAAACATACTCATGTTCTTGCATATTTGTAGAGTTTATAGACCAGTTATGGTGAGTGGGGGAAAACCACAGAAAATTGAGAAAGGTATACTGTATTAGAGAATAATTCACTGGTTCAAAGGTGTCTTTCTGAGATTAAGATGAATATATTGATTTGATGAAAAAGAATTCTGCAATACATAAGACAATTCTTTAATATAGCAAATAGTTACAACTTTTGACTTTGAGTCTGTGTTTTACTCTTACTGTACTAATGTGTTTCTTGTAGGCAACAGAAGGCTAAATTCAATTTTCTAGTCCATTGGGCCACTCTGTCTCATAATTGGTGCATTTAAGTCATTGATGTTGAGTTAGATTATTATCATGGAGTTCGGGCTCAAAACCATAATGCAGAAAAGATATCTGAACTCCTAATGATCATTGCAGCACTATTCACAATAGTCAAAATATGGAAACAATTCAAATTTCCAAGAACAGATGACTGAATAAAGAAACTATGGCCCAAGATAACCTGCCCCCCTCCAATTTACCCTGTCTATTCAGCCTGGTGCGGGTCTGAGAATAACTGTGGCTTTTGATCTCTTTCAAGATTCATTTATGGGTCTCTGAAATGAGGAGAATAAATGAGCTTGTTTAGTTCAACTGGAGATGGATTGTCGGTGTGGCTTCCACATGCCTAATTTTGGTCATTTATTTTCTCGAGAAACTTGGTTCCAAGTTGTTGGGTTATTGTCAGAGACACAGCAGCAATTTTGGGGTGTCAGGAAGCTTGAAGGCACCATTAGACTGCTGATAAATTCACCCCACAGGTACAGGCTGACCTGCTGGTGACACTGCATTCCCAATATCATTTTTATTTTGATTTTCCTAATAATAAAATATGATGAATAGATTTTCATGTGCTTGTTGACCATCTGGATTTTTTTTGAGAAGTAACCACTTAGATACTTAACCAACTTCAGAACCTTTACCAATCAAGTGTTTTTTAAAGTGTTATGAGTTCTTTGCACATTTTATAATTTTTAAATATTAGCCCATAATTATTTATGTGATGTACAAATATATCCAATTCAGTGACTATTTTTTACTTTGATGCAAGTTTCTTTTTCTGTACAGAATATTATTAGTTTGATAAACTCCATTTTTTCACTTTTGCTTTTTTTTCACTTGCTACTAGAGTCAAATTCCCAAATATACTTAAGAATAATGTCAAGAAACATATCTCCTTGTTTTCTTCTACGTACATAGAAGTACTTAATACCATTACTGCTCAGGGAACTTGCAGAACCAGAGACAAAATTTGAGTCTTCCCCAAGCCAAGCCTGTTCTCCAGGTCTTTGAGCCATTTCCATGACTTTCATTTTGAATTAATTTCTGCGTAAGATATTAGGTAGCACTGTAGTACTGTCATCTCATTGTTCATCGATTTGCTCAAAACGGTTACCAGTAACATCTCCATTGTGAGACTTGTTACTGTTTTTGGCATATTGAATATGCCACGGGTAGCTTGCCAGACTCTGCCATGTGGGCAGGATTTTCTCAGTAGCTTGATGGACTCTCCAAGAGGGACGGAGGAATTGAACCCGGGTCGGCCGCGTGCAAGGCATACTCCCTACCTGCTGTGCTAGGTAGTGATCAATAATTTTTCCTTTGTTGATCAGTTCTCCCAGTACCATTATTAAGTAATTCTCTTTTCTCCTAGCTAGGTTCTTGGTTCAGTTTTCATAAATTAAGTTTATGAAATAAATAAAAATGAGAAAAAATTCATACTTGGTGGTTCAATTCCTAGAGGTCTTAAAATTCTGTTTCATTGATCTGCAGGTTGTTTTTATACCAAAAATAAGCTGTTTAAATTACTATTATTCTTAGAATAATTAAAAGTGGTAATTATTATTATTATATGTTCTGGTGGGGGACCATGCCAGTGGTTTGCAGGACTTCTGGCCCTGTGTTCAGGGATTTATCCTGGCTGTGTTCAGGGTACAGAGGATTGAATCCAGGTAGGCTGCTTGCAAGGCAAGCACTTTACCTACTGTACTATCTCTCAGGCCTCTTACTGTCATTATTTAAGCCATTTTAGTTAAACCAGAGCACACAGTTTCTGAGCAAGAGAGCAGGAAACTCTTCCCTCTCCAAGTCATCATCCTGTAGGTTCTAACTCTGTGGAATTCATTTCACTCACTGCACCCAGGTCACCTCTCTGACCTGAGAAGCAATTAGAACACTGGCATAACTAGCAGAGAAGTGTGAGTTGATGTTATTCACAGTGAAATCAAAGAAATTTTTATCAAACTAATAATATTCTGTACAGGAAAAACCCCTAAATTTCTGGGGGATCCCCACGGTTCATCTCTCCCTTCACTGCCCGAGAGCAGGAAAGCTTCGAACTAAAGAAATTCAGCTTCTGTCCCACTCATTGACTTTTCCAGGCTTTCAAGACTTGATCATCGTCTCTTTTCAGGTATATTGTACAATTCAGTATAAATTTGAGCTTTTAAATGTTCTGAGAGCACCTTCAGCTGGTTTTGTTCACTCTCTGGGTTCTTACTCGTTTGCTTTACAATTACTGCTTGTTTGACAACTGTGTGACGTCTCCCCACTGCCCCATCTCCTCTTTTATTCCCATCAAAAGTAAATCAGTTACGGCATGAATGCCGAACTAGCAGGAACCAGAGGCAGCTATAAGTCTTGGGGTTCCGGTGAGTGCTTGCAACTATGTATCCAGACTGTGAACTAAGCTTTTGCTCCAGGCTGCTCCAGGAAGGGAAATGATTCCATTTCCAACTTTAATCTCCCTGGATTTAATTACTAAAATACAGAAATTGTAAATTTTTATCTCTTCATTCTCATGAGTGGAAAACTCAATATCAAATATTTCCTTGAAAATAGGGCTGTATTCTTGGGGGATAAATTTCAACAAAAATAGTGAGTCTGTGTTGAAACTCCAACAACAATAGTGAGTTTTGTGTTGAAATATGGAATGTAATCAAGGTAAAGAGAAGAGTGAAATTTATCAGTTACCCAGGCGGGGGTGGGGGGGAGGCATACTGGGGTTTTTGGTGGTGGAATATGGGCACTGGTGAAGGGACGGGTGTTTGAACATTGTATAACTGAGACATAAGCCTGAGAACTTTGTAACTTTTCACATGGTGATTCAATAAAATTTAAAAAAAAAGTAAATCAGTTACCTAGGGAAGTAGAAGCAGCAACAGACAGAAATTATTTTAGATATTTTCTGTTCCCACATTTACAAATGATAAATAAAAGCATTCCAAATGGCGTGCTGGCGTGCAGAGAGGCAGCTAGATGGGCCCTGCCTGCACAGAGCACTGCCCTTTCGCTCCTGGGAAGTCACTTCTTTCCTCTAGTGTGAGGTTATTTTAAATTAATTGTGCAAGTGAATGTTGAAAGACACGATCTACTATTTTAGTAATCAGGATATATTATGTCTTTTGTACAGACATTATTTTTTGACTATGTAATTCTACCGAAAGGAAAATGCAAGTAAGTTTGTTCAGGATGATTTTATCATTTGCAAATATATTTTTACTTTTTTATTCTAATATTTCCTTTATAGAGAAACCAAACCATGGCATTTAAGGTTGAGTGGGGAAGTAAGAGGAGTAGCAGAAGAGAAGTAAGAGGGGTCGGGGGTAGGGCCTCAGGCACAACACTGGTACAGAGATGAGATGATGCATATAATTAAACCTCAGGCACACCACCACTAGATGCAGAAGCCCCAAACTACAATAACCAACGGAAAAGTGTGCCTGAAAAGGGTGGGGTTACAGGGACCTGAGAGATTGGTGGACGAAGTTCCCATTGGTGGTGATGTTGGAGTTGGAACACTGCACACTTGAAACGTAGGAACAGCTTTATAAATTGCAGTTAAATTTTTAATTAAGAAATTAAAATTAAAATTTAGGAACTGGGGGGCCTAGAATGATAATACTATGGTAGGGCTGTTGCCCTGCACATAGCCAATGCAGATTCAATCCCTGGCACCTCACGTAGAGCCAGGAACCTGCCAGGAAGTAAGTATCCCTGTGTGCAGAGGCAGAGTAGGCACCCAGCACCGATGGGCACGGCCCAAAGAGCAGGGGATAAAAAAGGTACCAGTACGAATTTGGACTTGAATGATGCTTATAATTTTTAAAACGTTTTTCCTTCTGTGTTGGGTGTGCCTATATGGGAAACTATGTTCTAGAGTGGATGAAATCTTACAGACTTAGGTTTTAATAGCTACTATCTCACTTTGTTGCAATGAAACCTGGCATAATTTTTTTTTGTCTGTGAAATGAAATTAGTAGCAGCAATTTCACAGAAAGTTGTGAGCTGTATATAGACCACATATAGTTGGTCTGGCCAGGAGCTTGGAGTTGTTTGTAATAATTTCCTCCTCATTTGTCCTTTCTCCTTGCTTTCATCCTCATAATCCTCCTAAAGATATGTCCCATTTTGGACTGTTTGTATCCAAATATGGAAATATGGAAATCTATACCATTTGTTACATTTGTCATTTTCGTGGTTAGAAGCAGACTTAGTGCTGGAAGCACAACACACACCAGAGTTTTGTTTTCTTGCCTTGTGAGGTGTTTAGGGGTAGTAAATTTCAGTTACTTTTGAATTTATTTTTTTGTATACTTAAAAAAATGACTAAAGGTATTTCTAATTTTTTCTGATGCTTATTTGCTATTCATGTAACTTCTTTGGTTGACTATTTGTCATTGAACTATTTGATTCCTTTATAGTTAATATTGACTTTTAAATATTGCCTTCCTTAAATTTTTTAACATTGTAAATTAATTTCAAATGTACATTCTAATCAGATATACTTTTTGCACATATTTTATCCAAATCTCTGATTTGGATGTAATTTCTCAAGAGTGTCTTTTGAAAATCAAAAATTTTATATTTTAATGATGTATAATTGATATTTTTAATGTAGTTTGTCTGTAATATTTGGAATTTTTTACATAATTCAAGGCAGACATTCAATTTTTCTTGGTTTAGTTTTTTAGTTGTAAGGTTTAGGTCTATGATATTAAGTTTTAAATTAATATCGGTATGATGCAAGATAGGCATGAAAATATCTTTCCCTTTCATATTTCATTTTTATTTTTTATTTTTTTATTTATTGAATCACCATGAGAACAGTTACAAAGCTTTCAAGTTTAAGTCTCAGTCATACAGTGATCAGACACCCATCCCTTCACCAGTGCACATATTCCACCACCAAGAACCCCAGTATACACCCCAGCCCACCTCCACACTGCCTGTGTGGCAGATGATTTCCACTTTACTCTCTCTTTACTTTGATCACATTCAATATCTTGACAAAAGACCCACCATTATTATTTGGAATTTTCCCCAACAATCAGACCTGCTGAAAAGGCCTCATTAGATAATTTGTTTTCTATTGCTGATTATGAAGAGCATATGATGTTGTGGCTGCACAATTTTGGATTTCTGATATTTTAGTAATAAGTCTACAGGGATTTCTGCCAAAATCACTGGGTTCTGAGATTGGTTTGTGTGCCTCTTGGATCATGGCCATTCAGGTGCTGGAGGAGCCATTCATGGGTGGCAATTCAGGGTCTCGTCAGGGCAGGGAGAAGGGTCAATTCCATCCTCACCATCCCGCGAGGCCCTGCGTGTCTTGGCACTGCAGTCTCATACCTGGCTGTCCAATAGGCTCTGAAAGATGGTGGCCATTGTGCCGCTTGATGGGGGGGAAGGCCGAAGGAAAAACACCTTTCCCCACCTGGGGTGGCACGGCGACATAGTTTAATGCATAGTCTAGATGTATTTCTGCCAAAAGCCACTGGGTTCCAAGATTGGTTTGTGTGCCTCTGGGATCATGGCCGTTCAGGACCATATTTCATTTTTAACATATGACTATTCCTAAGTTTCAACATAGTTTGTTTAAAGAAGTTATTTATTTAACTGACTTTGACTACTTTTGATGAATGTTTCCCATAGAGATCTGGACTTACTATAGTAGTGCTATTCTATCCTATTGCTCTATTAGTCTATTCTATTGCCATTGCCTCACTAATCAAAACTTTATATTAACTGTCAAAATCAAATATTGCAACTTGTCTAACTTTTATTCCATATTTGCACATTTGGTTTGATTATTGTTGCTTGCATTGGGGCCACACCCAATAGCGCTCAGGGTTTACTCCTGGCTATGTGCTCAGGGGGTCATTACTGGAGGAACTCAGGAGACCGTGTGCAGTTCTGAGGACTTTACCCAGTAAAGGGCAAGACAAGACCTTCCCTCACTGTGATATCTCTCTGGATCTGCTTCAACCATTCCTGATCATATTTATGTCCATGTAAATTTTAAAGCAGTAAATTTATGCAAAAACACAGGTTTCTGAAAGTAGACTAGAGACTGAACACGATGGCCACTCAATACCCCTATCGCAAACCACAACACCCAAAATGAGAGAGAGAACAAAATGTAATACCCTGCCACAGAGGTGGGGTGGGGTGGGTGGGGGGGACAGGATTGGAGGGTGGGAGGGATACTGGGTTCCTTGGTGGTGGAGAATGGACAATGGTGGAGGGATGGGTTCTCGAACACTGTATGAGGGAAACACAAGCACAAAAATGGGTAAATTTGTAACTGTACCCTCACAGTGATTCATTAATTAAAAACATAAATAATTTTTTAAAAGACTAAAAAGAAAAACTTGAGATTGCACTATATCTACAATTCAACTTGGGAAGAATGGAAACTCCCCCAAACACTAGGTTTTCAATTCTTGGGTGCATCACCACCACTGAAATACCCAACATTCTCTATCAAGGGACTTATGTTACTTAAAATCCACTGCCTTATTACCCTCCAACATTCTTGTATATTTAGTTCTGTAATCTAGGCCCAGGGTTTATTATATTCATTATTGTCTATTTTTTTGTTTTATTAGCATGCTGAGTGAGATTATCTGGCATTTGCCCTTCTCCCTCTAATTTACTTTGATTAACATGAAACCTTTATTTCCTTGACTCTTTTAACCACTAGTTTCATATTATTTTCTTTTTTCTTTTTTTTTTTTCTTTTTGGGTCACACCCAGCGATGCACAGGGGTTACTCCTGGCTTTTCACTCAGGAATTAGTCCTGGCGGTGCTTGGGGGACCATATGGGATGCCGGGGATCGAACTCAGATCCGCCGCGTGCAAGGCAAACGCCCTACCCGCTGTGCTATTGCTCTAAAAAATTTTAGATATTTTATAATATCTAAAAATAGATATTATTTTCTATCAAATACTTTTCACTGTCTCTGTCATCCCATTGCTCATTGATTTGCTTGAGCGGGCACCAGTAATGTCTCCATTGTGAGACTTATTGTTACTGTTTTTGGCATACCAAATACACTACGGGTAGCTTGCCAGGCTCTGCCGTGCGGGTGAGATACTCTCGGTAGCTTGCTGGGCTCCACGAGAGGGGCAGAGGAATCAAAACCGGGTCAGCCACATGCAAAGAAAATGCCCTACTGTGTTATTGCTCCAGCCCATCAAATACTTTTAAAATTATCAAATACTTTTTAAATTATAATTTAAATCTATACCCTCACAGGGGAGTCTACTGCCTGCCACTTGCCTTGCATGAGGTTCCATCTGTTGCCCATCCTTTAATAAATATTCCCCTTACCTCTGTTCTGGTCCTCTTTTTTATTTGTTAAGGGATAGATCATAAACTTGAGCAGCTCTCCTATACCGCTTATATTCCTAAATTAACTTTAGTCTACTTTTCTCCTTCCACACATCTGCCACATACTAGTGAGACTATCTGGTATTTGTCCTTTACCCTTTGATCTACCTCACTTAACATGCCACTCCCTAGTTCAATCCACGTTGCAGCGAACTGCAGTTCCAGCCTTCCTGTGATGGTAGTATTCCTCTCTCTCTCTCTCTCTCTCTCTCTCTCTCTCCATATATATATATGTATATAAAGAGCACTGCGCTGTTGCACTGTCATACTGTTGTTCATCGATTTGCTCGAGCAGCCACCAGTAATGTCTCCATTGTGAGACTTGTTGTTACTGTTTTTGCCATGTCGAATATGCCATGGGTAGCTTGCTAGGCTCTGCTATGTGGGTTGGCCTTAGGTTTGGGCTTATTTGTTTGTTTGTTTGTTTGTTTGTTTTAGGAAGTGTTTGTTCATCTCCTCTCCTCACTTTTTTGTTGTTGTTGTACTTGCTGCATTTATCTGTTTAGCACCATAGGAGTGAGATCATCTACTATTTGTCTTCTCTTTTTGATTTTCTCATTTATAGGTCCTACTCCAGTTCCATCCATGTTGTCGTAAAGGACTGAATTATACTTTTATGATTGACTTAGAGTCCATTTGTATTTATGTCACCACTCTTGTTAACCACTTATTTCTTATTGGAAAATAGAGGTTTCCTTATTTTTGTTATTGTAGATATTACTACAAATGAACACAGGTGTGCATATATCTGTTTAAATTGGGGTTTTTGCCTATTCAGAGAGTAACTTAGGAATTGAATTGCTGGTTATGTGGGAGATCAATTATTAAATACTTAGAAATCTCTGTGCAGTTTTCCATAGCAGCAAGATCAGTTTCTGTTATATTATAAGTTTATTAGAGTTCCTTTTTTCCCACACTCTTCTATTCTTTTGATTTCAGTACATTTTCTTCTATTTCCTATGATAGGCAACTATCATAGGTGTGATGTAGTCTTTTATTGTCATTTTGACTTACATTTCTTGATAATAAGTGAAAATATATTTCATGTGTCTGTTGTCTATCTCTGTTTCTTCTTTGGTGTTTATTCAGCTCTCCTATCTATTCTGAGAGAATCATGTTTGTTTGTTTGATTGTTTTGTTTAGGTTTGTAGTACTCTATGTTCCTAGGATATAAATCCATTGTAGATGTAAAATGTGTGAATACCGTTCTTATTACTCCTTTTAATTTTAATTTTAGATTCCCTTTCTGTCAAAACCATTTACTTAGATGTAATCCCTTTTATTTTTACTTTTTTCCCCTGTGACTTTGCAGTCAAATCCATGAAAAAAATCACAGAAATGAAGATGAATTGCCTGTACCTTCTTTGCATTTTATAATTTTTAACATGCATGACTATAATTAATCCATTTTGAGTTAATTTTTGAACTTGAGTGATTATTTATAATGAGATATAATAGTGAGGGTTTTTTGGTATGTGTTCATCTAGTTTTTCTACCATTTTTTGAAGATAATTTTTCTCTCACAGGCTATGTCTTGGGCTTCTTTGTCATAAGGCAACTATCAATATATTTCAGGGTTTCAATCTAGGGTCAATTGTATTCCATTAATCTAAGTGCTTTCTTTCATTCCAACACCATATCATTTTGATTGATATAATTTTGTAGTATAGTTTGAAGTTGGGACCTATGATCATTCCGTTCTTATCACAGAACTAATTTGAAACTTTGGGCTCATTTGTGATTTCATAGAGTTTCAGTACATTCTTTTTTCTTTCTTCTAAGTGTAATTGGGATTTAGATAGGGATTGCATTGAATTTGTATAATACTTTGAGTAGGATGTACATTTGGACAATGTTAATCATTTCAATTCAGGGCCATAGAATATAATTTCATCTGATCTATCTTATTTTATTTTAACAATGACTTAATTCTCCACGTACAAGTCTTTCACCTCTTTTGCTATGTTAATTCTTGGACACTTAATTATTTAGGATGTGATCTGCAACTAGTGCTAGACTTAATGAATTTTCAATTTGAGATATTTTTCTTGATGAATTTCCATGGCTAGCACTTCTAATACCATGCTGAATAATGGATTTAAGTGGAAATTTGAGCCTTTGTGCTCAATCTTAAAGGTAAATCTTTCTTCATCACTGAGTATGATGTTATCAATAAAATCATCTTCACTAAGGTGTATAGTCCTTTGAATGTACTGTTGGGTTTGTTTCACAATTTTGTTGCGTTTCTTCACATCTACGTTCATCACTAAAATTGATCTGTAGATTTTTTTAATTTTTTGACGGGGCCAGGGGGTCTCAAGCAGTGCTCAGATGGCATACGGCCACATCCTGCAGTACTGACCCAGCTAAGCTACAGGATCAATGCTAGGACCCAATAATGGGTCCTGCGCAGGCCCTCAGTGCCATCAGATACTAGAATTGCCCAAGCAGTGCATGGGGACTCATGCACTAATGCACAACTTCTGATGTGCGGGGCACATGAGTTCATGCAGTGCTCGGGGCAGAGCTCAGGTCTGGTGCATGAAAGGAATGTGCTCTGACTGCCTCATTAACTCCCAACACCCAGCTACAAATTATTTGTGGTGGTGTCCTGTCTTCTTTTAACCTCACTGCCACTTCCATTACCTAAAATGTATGTGGCTGAATTTCCGTTCTCTTTTATTTTTTGGAAGAAAGTCACTACTGAAATATTATTGAAGGTTTTATTGATTAGTAAAACCATCTAATCCTAAACTTTTGTTTTTGGAATGATTCTATTTAAAATCCCTCACTTGTAACTATTTTGTTCATATTTTCCCTTTTTCTGATTCAGTGCTGGAAGGTTGTAAGCTTTCAATAATTTTTCTGTCTGTTTATTGTAGGTACCCAACTTAGTGGTATGCAATTGTTTATAGTAGTCTCTTGATATTTTTTGTATTAATGTATTATTTCTTTTTTAATTTTTTTATTGAATCACAATGTGGAAACTTACAAAGTTTCAGGCTGTATTATTTCTTTTTTATTTTTGATACTACTTATTAGAATTCCATCTCTTATTTTTAGAGTGTTATGAGTTTTTCACTTTTATTTATCCTTATAGAGAATCATGTATTAGTTTTATTCATCTTTTGCATTATCATTTTGAGTTCTACATCATATATTGCTCTGATCTGTGGTATTCCCTTTTCCTAGCTCAGATATCTTTTCCTCCTTTCCTTTCTTCCTCCCATCCTTTGTTTCTTCCTTCCTTCCCTCCCTTTTTTTGTTCGTTCCTTCCTTCCTTCCTTTCTTCACTCCCTCCCTCATTCCCTCCCTCCCCCCTCCTTCCTCCTTCCTTCCTCCCTTCCTCCCTCCCTCCCTCTCTCCCACCCTCCCTTCCTTCCTTCCTTCCTTCCTTCCTTCCTTCCTTCCTTCCTTCCTTCCTTCCTTCCTTCGCTTCTTCCCTTCTTCCTCCCTTCCTCCCTTCCTTCCTTCCTACCTTCCTTCCTCCCTCCCTCCCTCCCTTCCTCCCTTCCTCCCTTCCTCCCTTCCTTCCTTCCTCCCTTCCTTCCTTCCTCCCTTCCTTCCTCCCTCCCTCCCTCCCTCCCTCCCTCCCTCCCTCCCTCCCTTCCTTCCTTCCTTCCTTCCTTCCTTCCTTCTTTCCTTCCTCCCTCCCTCCCTCCCTCCCTCCCTCCCTCCCTCCCTTCCTTCCTTCCTTCCTTCCTCCCTCCCTCCCTCCCTCCCTCCCTCCCTCCCTTCCTTCCTTCCTTCCTTCCTTCCTTCCTTCCTTCCTTCCTTCCTCCCTCCCTCCCTTCCTTCCTTCCTTCCTTCATTCCTTCCTTCTTTCCTCCCTCCCTCCCTTCCTCCCTCCCTCCCTTCCTTCCTTCCTTCCTTCATTCCTTCCTTCTTTCCTCCCTCCCTCCCTTCCTCCCTTCCTTCCTTCCTTCCTTCCTTCCTTCCTCCCTCCCTCCCTTAATCCCTTCCTCTCTTCCTCCCTCCCTCCCTCCCTTCCTCCCTCCCTTCCTTCCTTCCTTCCTTCCTTCCTTCCTTCCTTCCTTCCTCCCTTCCTCCCTTCCTCCCTTCCTTCCTCCCTCCCTCCCTTCCTGCCTCCTTCCTTCTTTCCTTCCTTGCTTCTTTCCTTCCTCCCTCATTCACTCCTTCTGTTCTCCCTCCCTTCTTACTACCTTCCTCCCTTCTTCCTTCTCCCTCTTCTCTCTCTTTTTCTATTCTTTCTTCCCTCCCTCCTTAGGTGTGCATTACATTGTTGCTTTGTTTTCAGATATTTTCTTTTTTCCTGACATAAACCTTTATTACTATAAATGTCTGATGTCTTCATTCTCATCTGTTTTCCCAAAATTTTATTTACAGATTTTTAAAAAATAGATTCAGTAGCTATTTATTAGGTCCTGCTGGAGGCCCCTCTCCACACGTTCGGACAGGCCTCATGCATGAAGGTACTGGTAGAGGAACCCAGGTGTGTGTAATCCCATCAATGGCCAACATCCAGAGAGAGACTTAAAAGCAAGCTCTCAGAAGTGCGCGGCCAGCGCTGCGATATCTTTAGCCTGCTTCTCCCTTTGGGAGAAACTGGTAGTCTTCTGAGAGTTTCCTGCCCACATGGGACAGCCTTGCAAGCTTCCCATGGTGTATTTATATGCAAAATCCAGTAACAAGCTGGATCTCATTCCCGTGACCCTGAAGAGCCCCCAGTGCAACATCGTTGGGAGGGCCAAGTCCAGATGGACTTCTAAGATCTCAGGGAAAGGACGAAATGAGATGTTACTGGGCCAGCCCGAGAAATCGGTGATCAATAGGCTATCATGATCGTGATTTATTAGCTTGGTGTTTAGTTTCCATATATTTGAATTTTTTTGCATATGTTAGAATGCTGATTTATAGCACCATGATACACAATATCATGAAGAATGTGTATTCAGGAAAAAGGTGTATTCAAAAAACCATTTTTGGCCAGAGGATGGTTATGGAGATGTGGTACCCTACAAATGTCTACTTTATATGTTGGAGAAACCTTGCCTTTTCTTGACTTCAATTTTCACATGTGATGGTATTTTAACCTTTCACTTTGAGCCTGTTTATCTTTAGAGCTCAGTGTGCCTCTTGTGAGTTTCAGAGAGTTGGCTTTGATTTTCTGATCTACCCCATCATTCAAATTCTATGATAGCTTAATTCAGTTCATTGGCAGTTAGCAAATAGTATCAACATAAAAGAATTGAATGTAGTTTCATCATCTATCTGAGTGTTATTGCAGGATTCCTCTATTTTGTTCTCTACTTTTCTTCTCTTGTTCTGTGATAGATGACTTCGTATCATAATCATATCCCATTTGTTTTTTCTTTCAAAATATTTTTGCCTTGAGATTACCACAAGGTTTACAACTAAAGTTCTAAACTTATTGCCTAGTTTAAATTGAAAATAAGTAAATATTGAGTTTATTGAAAGTTCTTATAATTGCTGTTTTCCATGTGTTACTTTTGTTTATTTAGTTTTATTTTTGTTTGAAGTATTTTACTATTTCCAATTAGTGTTTTTTTTTGAAAGATGACATTTAGCATTTTTCAAGGACCAGTTTACTGGAAGTGTGCTCCTTAAGGTGTGTTTTGTCTTAAAACTTCTAGTTCTTTTTTTTAATTTTTATTAGAGAATCACTGTGATGTACAGTTACAAACTTATGAACATTTGTGTTTGCATTTCACTCATACAGTGCTTGTTTACCCATCCCTCTACCAGTGCCCATTCACCTCTACCAATGATCCCAGTATCCCTCCCACCGCCCCCACCCCATCCCCCCACCCAACCCTTTTGTTCTCTCTCCATCTGGGTGTTGTAGTTTGCAATAGAGGTATTGAGTGGCCTTCATGTTCGGTCTATAGTCTACTTTGAGTTCGCATCTTCCAACCATTTAAATGGGTCATCCCAACATCCTCTACTATGTGTTCCCTTCTCTCTCTGAGCTGCCTGATAAAGAAGCATGTGAGGCCACTTTCCAAGCTGTGGGGCAGGCCTCCTGGTTCTTATCTCTACTACTCTTGGGTGTTAGTCTCCCACTCTGTAATTTTATATTCCACAGATGAGTGCGATCTTTCTATGTCTGTCTCTTTCTTTCTGACTCATTTCACTTAACATGATACTTTCCATGTTGATCCACTTATATGCAAATTTTATGACTTCATCTTTTCTAACAGCTGCATAGTATTCCATTGTGTAGATGTACCAAAGTTTCTTTAACCAGTCATCTGTTCTCAGATGACTGTTTTTTTCCCCAGATTTTGGCTATTGTAAACAGTGCTGCAATGAACATACAAATGCAGATGTCATTTCTACTATACTCTTTTGCCTCCAAGATATATTCCCAGGAGTGGTATTGCTGGGTCAAATGGGAGCTCAATTTCTAAATTTTTGAGAATTGTCCATATTGTTTTCCAAAAAGGCTGAACCAGTCGGCATTCTCACCAGCAGTGGAGAGTCCCTTTATCCTCACATCCATACCAACACCAGTTGCTTTTGTTCTTTTGGATATGGGCCAGTCTCTGTGGTGTGAGATGGTATCTCATTGTTTTAATCTGCATCTCCTGATAAATAGTGACATAGAGCATTTTCTCATGTGTCTTTTAGCCATTTGGATTTCTTCTTTGAGAAAATTTCTGTTCATTTCCATCCCCCATTTTTTGATGGGGTTGGGAGTTTTCTTCTCGTAGAGTTCAACCAGTGCCTTGTATATCCTTGATATCAACCCCTTATCAAGTGGGTTTTGGGTAAATATCCTTTCCCATTCTGTAGACTGTCTTTGTATTTTGGTCACTGTTTCTTTTGAGGTGCAGAAGCTTCTTAGTTTAAGGTACTCCCATTTGTTTATCTCTGTTGAAAACTAGTTCTTGAAATATAAGTACTGACATAACTTGGTAGAATATTTTTGTTGGAGTTATTTTATATTCAGTACATTATATATAGTATGGGGCCTCTTCTTACCTAGAGAATTTCTATTGAGAAATCTTCTAATTACCTTAGAAAAGATGTTTTTTCCTTCTCTTGCTGCTTTTATAATTCTCTGTTTCTCTCTGTCCATTTCTCTCTTTTCCTATTTTGGCTATACTGAAATGCATCTCCTTGAGTTTATTTATTTGAGAATTTTAACCTTCCTGGGTAATTTGACTACTTGTTTGTTAAAGGATATACTCACCTATTGTTTCTTTAAATATGAATTACAACCTGTTCTTTTTATCTTTTGTGAAAAATTCTGCTGCAAACATTTCTCTTAATATGGTTTATAGATTTTTTGCTAAATTCATATTTTAAAATTGCTTCTTTTAACTATCATTTTTTATGGTTTGCTATGCTTTATTGTTAAATCAATTTTATTTTATTATTATTATTATTTTGCTTTTGGGGTCACACCGGCAATGCACAGGGGTCACTTCTGGCTCTGTACTCAGGAATTACCCCTGGAGGTGCTCAGCGGACCATATGGGATGCTAGGAATTGAACCCGGGTCAGCCACGTGCAAAGCAAATGCCCTACCCTTGGTGCTATCACTCCAGCCCCTCAATTTTAGGTTTAAGCCTTTCATTCAGTTTTGTTTATTATTTTTTAGTATAACTACTTTTTTTCTACAGATATGTCTAATTATATATTTTTCAATTTGGACTTTTTTTATACTTCCTATGTCTTGTTGAAATAATCTTTTCTTGGTATATTTGTTTCATGGAGATCAGTAGGATTGTCCCATTTCTTTTCTGAGAGTTACCTTATTAAGAATGCTTCTGGTGAAGATTGCACTCATCTATGGTATATAGAATAACAGAGTGGGAGACTATCACCCAAGAACTGTAGAAATAAGTACCAGGAGGTTGACTCCATGGCTTCGAGGCTGGCCTCACGTTCCGGGGAAAGGTCAACTCAGAGAAGCGATCACCAACTACATTGTAGTCCAAGGCCATGTGGGGGAAGGGAGTTGCGGGCTGAATGAGGGCTAGAGACTGAGCACTGCGGCCACTGAACACCTTTATTGCAAACCACAACAGCTAATTAGAGAGAGAGAACAGAAGGGAATGCCTTGCCACAGTGGCAGGGTGGGGTGGGGGGGAGATGGGATTGGGGAGGGTGGGAGGGATGCTGGGTTTACGGGTGGTGGAGAATGGGCACTGGTGAAAGGATGGGTTCCCGAACTTTGTATGAGGGAAGTATAAGCACAAAAGTGTATAAATCTGTAACTGTACCCTCACGGTGATTCTCTAATTAAAAATAAATAAAATTAAAAAAAAAAAAGAATGCTTCTGGTGGAAAAAAAAATAATTCTTCTGGAGCTGTTCTCCTCCTTCCTAAGTGCCCATCAGTTTCTTTGTATCCCCATTATATCTGGCGATAAATCACATTCTCTGTTTAGGCTAGGGTTTGCATTCCAGATAACCCAAGCAATAGACTGCACTTTGCAATTTCTGGTATCTGTGGTGATGAACTCAAGTGGATCTGAGAATGACCAGAGACTTTGGTCCCTAGTATCCAACTCTGCTGATGTGCTTAATTCAAGGAATCCGAGAGACTAGGAAATTCACTTGTTTGTGCTGCATTGACTCTAAGTAATGTAGCATAAGCAAAATTAGAAGTTTTTTACCAGAAGCACCTTATTTGCTGTATTAGCTCTCTAATGTCATTGTTCTGTTGCCATTGACAAGAAGGGGATTGCAGCAACTACTGTCTGGCAACTGCTACAATCCCACAGTCATGGACTCTTAGAGAGTGTGCAACTGAGAGAAGGTTAGTCAGCCCTAGCGGTCAGTCGAGCACGTGCTCTGAGAGAGTGGGAAACAGTCTGGTGACCAGACGATAGATATGGAGCAGAGGTTGTCTGGGCAATGCCTATCGGGTGCCACCTGTTTGCCCAGTCAGGGCAAAACTGAGCAGCAACAAGCAGTGTGTACTCACAGGTGCCCAAATGCTACCGTGTGCCAACACCAAAGGTTGTGGGGTGGTGGGAGGAAAACTTTGATATTGGTGGTGGAAGTATACACTGATGGAGGGAGGGATGTTGGAACATTGCCTGACTGAAACCTATCTGTGAACAGCTTTGTAACTGTGTATCTCACGGTGAGTCGATAAAAATAAATAATTTTTTTAAAATGTCTGGATGATGACTTGAGTTTTCTAGTTGTAGTCACTCGATAGTCACTCGATTTCCAACTCACTGGGTAGCAGCTGGGGAGTAGTGGTGTGAGCAGATTATAACATCAGTCCCAGCTGGAAACAGTGTTGGGGGTGGGGAGCGAAGTGTGCTTGCAAAGTCCCTGTGCTTTCGGAATCCTTAAGGTGTTTTCTGTTTGCAAGGGTGTGGCTTGCTAGCTGTTAAACTTGGGCTGCAGTGTTTATTTGTCTGCCAGGGGTAAACTGTAGCACTGTAGTTCATCGATTTGCTCGAGCAGGCACCAGTAACGTCTCCATTGTGAGACTTGTTGTTACTGTTTTAGGCATATTGAGTACGCCACGGGGAGCTTGCCAGGCTCTGCCATGCGGGCGGGATACTCTTGGTAGCTTGTCAGGCTCTCTGAGAGGGGCAGAGGAATTGAAATCGGATTGGCCGCATGCCAGGCAAAGGCCCAATTTTCTCATTTCATATGTACCTAAGAAATGTACCCCATGGGTCTGTTACTACAAACTCTGAGATACAAGTGATATCTACAGCACACACAATCTGTCAGGTTGTGAGAAGTGGCCAATGCATTGCTTGGTTAGCCCAGTTCTGCAAACCAGTTTTTGCCTTCTATTGTCTTTTTTGGAGGTGGGGCTGGGGGCCCTGCTGCGTCCCAGGGCTTGCTCCTGGCTCTGAGCTCAGGGATCACTATTGGTAGCACAGAGGGGCTGGAACCCAGGTCTGATCCGTGTGAGGCAAACACCTAACTTTCATGCCGTCTCTCCAGCCCCAGGGTTGAGCACCTTGACATTTGCTACACCCATCCAATGTTTATTGATATACAGGGACAAGAAAGAACATTCTGTATCTGTCTCTCTTCTTCTGACTGACTTCGTTCAGTGTGATACCCTGCATTCACACCCACAAAGTGGAATTGTGTGATTTTGATTTTTCTTCTAGTCCAGTAGAATTCTATTCTGTACATTTTCCGGTTTCTAATTCAGACATCTGTTCTTGGACACAGGTTGTTTCCACAATTTGGCTTTAGGGAGTAACACCACAATGAAATTATCTTTTTGAAAGTGTTTTTGGGGTTTGGAGATAAATATTGGGGATTGAAATTTATGGTCCTTTTGAAAGGTCACAATTTTTAATAGTTTGCAAAGTTTCTACATAGGTTTTCAGAGAGGTTGAACCGGTCGACATTACCACCAGCAGTAAATGAGAGTTTTTTTTTTATTCCATATCCGAATCCACACTTGTTGTTTTTGCTTTTTTATATATGCAAGTCTTACTGGTGTGAAGTGATATTTAATTTTTTTATTTGCTTCTCCCTGATTAAAATTGATGAAGAATATTTTCCTCATACATGTCCTGGCTAGCTGTAAGGCTTCTAAAAGGAAATGTCTTTTCATTTCTTCTTCCTATTTCTTTTTTGATGGAGTTGTTTTTGTTGTTGTTAAGTTTTGTAAGTCTTTAAATATCTTGGATATATAATCCTTTATTAGGTTAGTTGTGAGCAAATATCTTCTCCCAATCTGTGGAGTCTTTTGAATCTAGTCATTATTTTTTCGTCAGTTAGATGTTTCTTAATTTAATATTGTCCCATTTATTTATATTTGTTTCTGTTTTCTTGGTCAGTGACACTGCATCATTAAAGATGCCTCCAAATTCAATATCATTACTATGAAATGTCATAAATTACACAAAAGCTTTGTAGTATAATTTAAATTTTGTAAAGTAGAAAACTTCCATCCTATTTTTACTTAGGGTTTTTTTTTTGGCTATTTAGTGGGGAATTGGGCTATTGCTCAATATAAATTTCAACATCAAGTATCTAAAAATTATCATAGAAATTTTACCTCATTTTATTAACTCTGTACAGTGCCTCAGTTAAGACTGACATTTTTACAATATTATTCCTTCCCACCCATGAACAGGGAACATGCCTCCATTTCTTTTTGTTATTTCTGATTTTTTTTAGTAGTGATTTGTATTTTTCTTTGGTTAACTTTTCACTTCTTTTGTTAAGCTGATTCCCAGGTACTTGATTTATTTTTGGAGACCACAACCATGAATAGGATTCTAAAATATTTCTCTTTCTTCTACTTCAATGTTATATGTAGAAGAGACATCCAATGCCTACATGTTGATTCTATAACATGACAGGTTTATTGTTTCTGGGAAATTTTTATGTAGTCTTTAGGATTTTCTAAGTATAGTAGTAGTATATGATTTGTA
This sequence comes from Sorex araneus, assembly GCF_027595985.1. NCBI lineage: Eukaryota > Metazoa > Chordata > Mammalia > Eulipotyphla > Soricidae > Sorex > Sorex araneus. The sequence continues at coordinate 98,539,964 of NC_073302.1, read as the reverse complement.
AACAGTGACAATATAACTTTTTTCACAATCTGGATTCCTTTAACATTGCTTTCTGGCCTAATTTCTATGACAAAGATGTCCAATACTATATGAGTAATAACATAATAGTGGAAAAACTTGTCCTTGACATTAGAAAAAAGACTTTCAGTTTTCCACCACTTGATATTAACTGTGGGTTTGTAGTAAATAGCTTTAACTATATTGAGTGTTCTTTCTAAATGCATTTTATTAAGATGCTTTATCAGGAATTAAAATTGTTCTTTCTAATTCTAATAAAATTGGAATTAGTTCTAGTTTCTAATAGAATAGTTCTTTCTAATTCTACTTTGTTATAATTTTATCAGGAATTGAATTTTGGTACTGTCCAACTCTTTGTGTCTAATGGCATTATTGCATAGTTTTATTTTTCTTGATATGTATATTATATATTATGTTGATTAGTTTGTGCATATTAAACCATCCTGGCATTCCTGAGATAAATTCTACTTGGTCATGATGTATGATATATTTCATGTATTATTGAATTTATTTTATTATTTTTTAAGAATCTTTATGTCTATGTTTATCAGGGATATAGGTCTTAGTTTTCAGTGATGTCCGCTTGCTTTTAGTACCAAAAATATTGCTTGCATCATAAAACTTATTGGGGGAAAATTTTGCTTCTTTAACTTTCTGGAAGAACTTGAAGATTCTAAGTAAGTCCTTTAGATTTGGAAGATCTCTCTAGTAAACACATATGGCATGGGCTTTTTTGAGGGTAAGAGAGGAGATTTTTGACTACCATTTCAGTCTTCTTGCTGGCAATTGGCATATTTTAGTGCTGTGTTTGCACTTGATTAGGCCTTGAAAGTTTGTCAGAGTCCAAAAATGGCTTCATTCATTTCTTTTAGGTCTACAGCCTTTCTTTGTGAGTCTAGCTAATAGTTGGTCAGTCTTGATTATTCTTTTATAAAAGGAACTATCTCTTTGTTAATATAATTTATATTTTGTTCATTTCTGTTTAAAATGTTTTTCTTTTTACTTCCTTCTGTTTACTTTGGATTCCTTTTGTTTGTCTTTCTCTAGTATTTAGGCAGATCCATTAGATTATTTATTTGGTCCTCCTCTTGTCTCCTGGTAAATGCTTGTGTTACTATGAATTTCCCTCTTAATACAGATTTTTCTGTGTCCCATATGTTTCATAACTTGTGTTTTTATTGTCATTTGTTTCCAGATATCTCTTGGTTTCTTCTTTACTTTCCCTCTTTACCTACTGGTTGCTCAGTAGTGATTTATTTAATTTCCAAATGTTTGTGTTTTCCCCAGTTTCTATTTTTGATTAATTTATATCTGCAAAGTATTGTGGGCCAAAAAAGAAATTATAGTATTTATATCTTCTTTATTTAAGGAGGCATATTTTACGATTCATTATTTTGTTTACTTTGAAAAGCGAATCTTTTGTACTAGAAAACAATGAGTTCTTGACTTCTGAGGAATGAAAGGCCTGTGTCTGTGAGACCCATCTCTTACATTTCTGTCTGTAAGTCCAAGGGTTTTTGGATGTTTTCCAAATGGACAGATATCTCAAAGAGAGGAGTACACACCACTATCCTGCTCCTATCAAGGTCTCTCTTCAGGTCTTGCTATCTGTTGTTTTAAATATCTTTGTGGTTCCTTGTTTGAAACATGTATTTTAGGAAAGTGAATTCTTTTTATTGTACTACATTCTTTTATCACTAATTATCACACTTGTTCTTTAAAGCTTTTTTTTCTCATTTGAAATATATTTTGTCTGAATACATATAAATCAATCAGTTTGCTTGAGTGGGCACCAGTAACCTCTCCAATGTGAGACTTGTTACTGTTTTTGGCATATTGAATACGCCGCTCAAACAGCTCAAACAATGGGATGAGAGTGCTACAATGCTACATATGAATACTTCAGCCTATTAAGGAAATGTTTTGCCTATAAAATTGTTTTCTAGCCTTTTGAGCTTCTGTTTACTGTGACTGTTACAAATAAGAATCTGAGACTGAGGTTAGGCTGGTTTTCTGATTCATCCTAGAATAGTATCTTCCTTCCTTCCTTCCTTCCTTCCTTCCTTCCTTCCTTCCTTCCTTCCTTCCTTCCTTCCTTCCTTCCTTCCTTCCTTCCTTCCTTCCTTCCGTCTTTCCTTCCTTCCTTCCTTCCTTCCTTCTTTCCTTCCTTCCCTCCCTCCCTCCATCCCTCTCTTTCTTTCTTTCTTTCTTTCTTTCTTTCTTTCTTTCTTTCTTTCTTTCTTTCTTTCTTTCTTTCTTTCTTTCTTTCTTTCTTTCTTTCTTCCTTCCTTCCTTCTTCTTTCTTTCTTTCTTTCTTTCTTTCTTTCTTTCTTTCTTTCTTTCTTTCTTTCTTTCTTTCTTTCTTTCTTTCTTTCTTTCTTTCTTTCTTCCTTCCTTTCTTCCTTTCTTTCTTCTTTCTTTCTTTCTTTCTTTCTTTCTTTCTTTCTTTCTTTCTTTCTTTCTTTCTTTCTTTCTTTCTTTCTTTCTTTCTTTCTTTCTTTCTTTCTTTTCTTTCTTCCTTTCACATAACCACTCAGACTGCATCCTCTCCCTCTCAGTCTTCGGGGGGGGAAGAACAGTCATCAGTGGTAAAAGGCAGTTACAAAAACAACACCTAGCAATGGTTCACACTCAGGAGAGGAAGCTCTGGCTCCTCCTCATTTTTCAGGTGCTCTATAGGATCAGAGAGTAACAAACTATAGAAATAATCCCTGGAAGTATAGTCTTCCACTCTTTGTCTCTTGACTGGTGAGTTCAGGCCATTGACACTGAGATTATTGATACAAAGGAATTTATTGCACTCTTTTAAATGAATTAGGTTTATTTTTAGGTTTATTTGTAACATTTATTTGTATCTTAAAGAAGACCTTTTTTTTTTTCGTTTTTGGGTAACACCCGGTGATGCACAGGGATTACTCCTGGCTCTGCACTCAGGAATTACTCCTAGCGGTGCTCGGGGGACCATATGGGATGCTGAGAATCAAACCCGGGTCGGCCGTGTGCAAGGCAAATGCCCTACCCGATGTGCTATCGCTCCAGCCCAGAAAACCTTTTCTTATCCTTCTTGCAAGGCTATGAACTTCTGAAGCTGTTTCTTGTCCATGAAGGTTGGTTTGTTCCTTCACGTCTGACTGAAAAACTAGCCTAACAGAATATTCATGGTGAGGTGATCATTTATTTATTTATTTATTTTACTATATCCCACATTCTCCTTTGATAAATGAGCTGTGACTCTTATGAGAGATCCTTTATATCTAAGTTCCTTCTTTGATCTGGTTGCTTTCAAAATATTCTGTCCTTGACTTTTGTCATTCTGATTAAAATGTATCTTGGAGCTTTTCTTTTTTTTTTTTTAATCTGGGACATTTTGAGTTTCTTGAATCTGGGAGCATGCATTCCTCAGTTGTTGGACATTCTCAGTTATGATCTCATTGACTAGTAACTCTCCTTAGATTTCTCTTTTTTCTTGGGGAATCTGATGGTTCTTATGTTGCTCTTTTGAACTCATCCCATAATTCTCTGGTGTGTTCTTCATTTGTTTTCAAATTTTTCCATCTTAATTGCACAGTGGGTAGGGCATTTACCTAGCACGAGGCTGACCCGGGTTCTATTTCTTTATCCCTCTCAGAGAGCCCGGCAAGCTACCGAGAGTATCCTACCTGCATGGCAGAGCCTGGCAAGCTACCCATGGCATGTTCGATATGCCAAAAACAGTAACAAGTCTCACAATGGAGACGTTACTAGTGACAGCTCAAGCAAATTGGTAAACAATGGGACGACAGTGCAGTGCAGTGCAGTGCTAAGTTGTTTTCTGGAGGTTTCCTGCATTTCATCTTGGAGCTCACAGAGTTTTTTCTCAGTTGTTGCTGAGGATTTCCACTGCTTTATATTATGCCAAGTATCTCAATATCACTGTCATCCCATTGCAAGAGACTCAAAATATAAAGATTAAGATAAATTTTAATAACTCAATATAAAATCAAAAATTTAAAGATTAATCTAACCATTATTTTCAATATAAAAATATTTCTCCAGTGTGAAGAGAGTACAGCGGGTAATGTGCCTTTCACATGGCCAATGGGATTGTATTCCCAGCATTGCAAATGTTCCCTGAGAATTGCCAGGAGTCATCCAGGAGTGCAGTCAATAATAAGTCCTGAGGACCATGGGTTGTGATCAAAACAAGTGAAACAAAGCAATTCTCCATTATTGTTTTATTTTGTGTCTGCATCAGAGGTTGCTGGGTTCAAACCAGGACTTCACCCGTTAATCACGAAGGGTTAATCACGAAGATTAGCCCTGGTCTTCATTCTTTACTTTTAGTATCAATTATAACACAGGGTACAGAGTAGGGTATCATATGATTTTAAAAATTCCCAAACACAAGGAATTACACAAAGCGTTGGCATTTTCTCTTTTTCTCTCAACATCCCCTAAAAGGGATCTTGCTGTTTCTCCCAGTGTTTATTCTGAGACCTGGTTTCTGAGACCCGGTTTCTGCTACCTTGAGACCAGGTTTTCCTAGTTAAATGTTCTGTTTGTTGTATCCTTTGTTTGGGAGTCACACTTGGAGTGCTCAGGGATTTCCCAGCTATTCACAGGGTAGCCTGGGACTATGCAGTGTTGGAAATTGAATCCAGGCTTTCTCTATGCAAATCAAGTGCTCAGCCCAAGGTTACCTCTCCAGATGTTATCAGTTGCTCTTCATTCAAGAAGGGGAAATGATGGAAGGGAAAATGCAGGTGGTGAAAAGGAGAGAAATGTACACCCTTTCCTACTTAAGGGCTGTGCTTTTCTTGGGACAGCAACACTGGAAGTGAGATTTAAAAATCTGGGCTCTGATAACTGCATATAACATTTAAAAATCTGGGTTCTGGCACAAGCCTTCTTCCAAACCTCAGAAGCTTAACACACAGGCTAACAAGTTATACACAATTTTGTCTCCTCTTTCCTATCTTAAAGATAAGGAGTCTGTTCTCTTAATGGGTTGTTCTGTGCATAGAACTCTGGTGGTTCCATTACGAAGTGGAAAATGAATATACATGGACAATTAGTTGTTCTCAAAGTTTATTCCCTTCTAGTCATGCAGGAATCTATGCAATCTCAATTAGCCCTACAAACTTACCCAAACCTACTATAAGGGGGTCCATCTAAAATCTTTTCCACCAATAATACGAAGCTGAAAATTCAGAATCTGACTCTAATACATTTTCTCTATCAGGTCTGGAAGTGCTTCCTTATCACTTGATACTCATCCTTTAAACACAGTGGTTGTAATGTGTTCTGGGACTCTATTCATGAAGGTAGAAAAGGAATAGAATAGCCGAATCAAAACATCTTCTTTAGATACCCTGAAAAAGACACAGTTAAGATTCCAGTCAAGAATATATATATGAAATGATGTATCTTTTAGATATTAAAAAATAAATAATGTAACTATAAGATGCATATAACATGAATTAATCTTGATAACTGAAATAATTCTGGTGCAAAGACAATTATTGTGATTCTACTTAGCGAGGTGTTGGAATAATCGGTGCATAGAGAATGGTGGTTAGGAGCAAGAGAGAATTAGTTTGGAAAAATCAGATAGTTCTGGAGATAGAAAATGGTGAGGGTTTCATAACTATGTGAATATACTTAGTTCCATTAAATCATAAAATTAATGGTGAAGATGTTGAAATTTTATAATATAATGAAAACTATAACATTTTAATTCATATTTTAATTAAAATTTGATTAAAAGATTTAAGAATCATAGAACCTTTTATAGTAGACCTGTGATTATTTTTCTTCTTTTTTTGGAGGGAGGTCACACCTGGTGATGCACAGGGGTTACTCCTGGCTCTGCACTCAGGAATTAACCCCTGGAGTTGCTCAAGGGACTATATGGGATACTGGGAATTGAACCCGGGTCGGCTGCGTGCAATGCAAATGCCCTACCCACTGTGCTATTTCTCCAGCCTGACCTGTGAATATTTTGGTAAATAAATTCCCTCAAAAATGTCATAGGTTTCATGTTTATTTGCTTTTTATTATTTCTTGTGGAATAGCTATGATAAAAAACCTTGCCTATTGAATTTATTGTCTTTGTCTTCTCCACTCAATTTTTTTTTATCCTTAACTCACTATCAGCTACCTTAATGGAATTAGAAACTAAAGTCTTGGAAAGTTGGTGGAAAATCAATAGTTTTACAGTGATAGTTGTCCTTGGACTAACTTTGAGGACCAGGTTTTATCATGCTCTTTGGAGTTATAGAAGTGACTGACTTTTTAAAATCATTGAAGATCCTGACTTTTATTTTGTTTCCTTTATTTAAACTTTACTTATGTATTGTTGTCATGTGGGAAAGCAGGAAGCACTGTTAAGGTGGTGGTGGGTTGCCTACTTGAGGTGGGGGTTGGGCACATCCACCCAGAACTGCTCTGGGGCTTACTCATCACCCTGAGGATCGCTCCGGTGACACTTGGGGATTGTGGTGATTGACCCAGGGCTGGCAATGTGCAAGGCAAGTGCTTTCAACCTATCTCTGACTCATTTGCACATTCCTGGCTGCACTGGGGACTGTCATTGGTGCCAGGAATTGCAGTTAGTGATATGGGAAGTGCTGGGGATATGATCTAGTACCTCATCTATTCAAGGAATGCAGTCTACCTGTGAGCCACACAACCAGCTCCTATGAATGGCTTTTGATTTTATTATTTCATTTTATTTGGCCTTTCAAGTAGTCCTCAGGGAAACCTGGGGGCTTCCTTCCTGCAGTTACTGGCCAGTTAGGCTAACTGGTTGAATGCTAGAGCCTAAGGGGTCAGTTGGGCTGGAGACCACCCTCACCCAAAACAAAACAAAACAAAAAAATCAGTATTTGTGGACCTTCAGGATTCTATCTTGCAATGCCTAGGGTAGACATGTGATTCTGGGGAACTATCCAGAGTCATGAGCTTTCGGGGTATGTGCCCTAATCCTGTAGTTATCTTTCTGGTCTTAAATGACATTTTAATTAATCAAATTGCACGTCATAGACAGAGATCTTTACTAATAAATCTATATTCCTTTTCATCTTTAAGTGCAATTAAATAGTGAAACCATACTTCTTATCTAACTTTATCACATGTCTCTTATAACACTTAGCTAAATTTTTCAGGTAACAGTTAACAGACTCCAGAATCCTGTTTATTCTGTTCTCCTAAAGTTACTGATTTAGTACTACTGTATTTTTGTTTCCAAATGAGCATGTATTTTCAAGTAGCATAACAATAGCCACTCTTTTGAGTCTAAATGTAATCCTTTTAATCTGACCCATAATTTACTAAATTAATATCAAGTATACTACATTTTATGATGGTGGTCTCCAGCTTCTAGGAGTCATGTTTATAATAATAAAGTTACATAGATATAATCAAAAATAATATATCTCAAATGAAGTAGAATTTTATTTAATAATTTCATAGAAATAAAAGTATGAAATTAAATAGAATGAAATTATTTCATAGAAATGGAAGTATGAAATGAAATCACATAGGAAATTCTATAACTCATGTATATAATACAAATTCTTAGTATCTTATTTCTTTTTGTCATTTCTTGCCTTTACATATAAAACACATTTCAAACCTATGAGACAAAAGAAAGAAGAGAAATGCAGAATACTTCTAATGTTTTAGAGATATACTTTTGATTATGGGCTGGAGTAGACAGCGGTTGGGCTTTTGCCTTTTACTCGGCCGACCCGAGTTCGAGTCCTCTGCTCCTCTCAGAGAGCCTGGCAAGCTACCAAGAGTATCAAGACCACGCGGCAGAGCCTGGGAAGCTACCCGTGCGTATTGGATATGCCAAAAACAGTAACAGTAAGTCTCTCAATGAGAGACGTTACTGTTGCCCGCTCAAACAAATTGATGAGCAACGGGATGACAGTGACTTTTGATTGTATCACATTTTTAGAAACATAAGAGTTTGAGGCATATAATCACTAGCCAGAAAGTTATAATTCAACTAAAACTCAAGATGATTTATGAAAGATATAAAAAGTATTGAATAGTAAAAAATGTTCAGACTTTGTCACTCCAGTGAAATCCATTGACATGGAAACACTTATATGGGATGTAATTAAAGTGTAATAAACTGAGAATATGTGAATTTTTCCTGAGGGCGATGAAAGATAGAGGAGATCAAGTGCTTTCCTTGGTGGAAATTGTATTCAGAACACGCTCCAGGTTAAAATTCAGGGAACTCAACACTGAAAAAGAGCAATTAAGATTAAATTATGGAAAGGAGGTTTATTCTTTTCTTCTTTCCTCTTGCCTAAAAGTTTCAATGATAGAACAAAAATCTGGAAACCTATCCCACAGAATATTTTTCTGGAATATTGCTTGCTTCTAATACATTAGGCAATATAATTGAAATGTAGACATATATGTTTACATGAAACTACTGAAAGCTTCATAAATCTAAGCTCTTTCTAATATTTGTTTAAATATTCAAAATAGTAGCATCTACTTGTATTCCATGCCCTATATATTATTTCAGGAAAACAAAAATTATTAAGAACACACATGTATATTTACCTTTGGGAATTCATATTTCATTACAGATTTATTAACCAATAAATTTATGGCTATATATGTAAGTATTACTTATTAGGCTATGCAAAGGTCCATGGGTAGAAAGGGGGAAAGGTAAACTCAAAGAGCTGAGGAAGGATGTCAGTATTCTCTTTAATTAATGGGAAATTATGGCACTTCCCAAGTCTTTTCCTGTTCTGATATTTTTTTATGATTGAAAGTCATATCATTTGACTTGGACAATAATACCTTCAGGTTGTTTCATTTTTGTATTGGGTCCACACCCAGCTTTGCTTAGGACTTACTCCAGGCTCAGATCAGGGATCACGCCTGGCAATGCCCAGGGGACCAGAGGCAACACTGAGAATCCAAACCAGGATTAGCTGTGTGAAGTCAAGGTCATAGCTGCTATACCCTAAGACAACATGTTTCTTCACATTACAAAAATGAAGTGAGTCCAGGTTAAAATTCCAATCTTGGGGCTGGAGCAATAGCACAGCAGGTAGGGCGTTTGCCTTGCACGCGGCAACCTGGGTTCAATCCCAGCATTCCATATGGTCCCCCGAGCACCGCTAGGAGTAATTCCTGAGTGCATGAGTCAGGAGTGACCCCTGTGCATCGCCGGGTGTGACCCAAAAACCAAAAAAAAAAAAAATTCCAATCTTATTACTTCAGTATTTCAAGCCTGTTTAAATTTGTAACCAGAAACATGGGAAGCAGGTGTTGAAAATATTTTTTGGATCTCATTTCTATGAAAAATTTTCACTGTATCACTGTCATCCCATTGCTCATCAATTTGCTCAAGGGGGCACCAGTAACGTCTCCATTGTGAGACTTGTTGTTACTGTTTTTGGCATATCAAATACGCCATGGGTAGCTTGCCAGGCTTGTAAGAACATCCAGAAATATCTTCATTTGGGAATTGAAGCCCAGTTAAAAGGACAAGTAATATAATCAATAGGCAAAGTGTCTGTGAAAATGTGGACTGCCTTGACATACAAAGGCTGCTACATACCTCGGATGATTCAGCTCCTGATAACTACAGCTTGATCTTGCAGCTCAGAACACATGGAAGCTCTAGTTTATCAGTGAGTACAAGAGACAGAGGAATACAGAGAGGGAATACTGACCTTTGAGAATCCATTCCCTTACGCAGGGGCCCAGGGTACCTCTGGTGGTAGCGTATGGCAATGGGATACTGCTTAGGCCGAGTGCTTATAAGGTCCAGCCCTCTGAACAATCTCTCTTGTCTCAAATGGTGATTCTGCATGAGCTAGTTACTACACATGCCTATGTTTCCTAGTTAATTTATGTATTTGAAGATAAATATAAAATTAGAATAAGTATAAGAATGTGTGTATCTTATAGGAGAGATTTGATGACCAAATAATGAGAGAAACAAGAGAATTTGGTGAGTTTCTATGAAAGTTGAAGATGTCATTATTTCTTATAATTAATTTTAATTTTAACTTTCTTTAATGAATATACTAGCATTTGGGTTTTTTTGTTTTGATTTTTATTTTAAATGTTCTTTATTTGTTCCTATATAATTCAGCAACCTACTACTTGGCCTACCCCAAAGGCCCCCAAACAGTGTTTTGAAATGAAATTAGTGCCTTATGGTAACCGCAGCAGTATTCATAACAGCCAATTTCTGGAGACAACCCAAGTGTCCAAGCAGAGTGGACAAATAGGGGGTTGAAGAGAGAGTAGAGCAAGTTTGGCCTTGCACCTTGTTTGACTCCTAGTACCTCAAATGATTCCAGAAGTGTAGGGAGCCAGAGCACATTGCGCATGCGTGGAGCCATAGCACATTGCGCATGCGTGGCGGCCATAGCACATTGCGCATGCGTGGCGGCCATGACAGAATGACCTCATATGGGGTGATTGGCGAGAGCCAATAGATGAGCACCACGCCAGAGGTGGGGCAACCAGGCTATATAAGGACTGCCGTTACCTGGGTTGTGGTTCTTTTCTCTTCGTGAGTTAACTGAATAAACGGTTGCAGAAGGATCCTCAACCCATGTCGTCTCACTCTTTGCTGGCGAAGGGAAATCGCGACGCGGGCGACGAACAACTGGTGCCGAAACCCGGGAAATCCATCTTGCACCGCGAGGAAGAACCCCTCCTCTTGGAGGGAGGATTCAGAACTGCAGGGACGACTGCTCGGAGAGGCGTGCTGCGGACCACTGCCCAGTGTTGGTAAGAAAAGAATGCCCGTTTCCTGGTGGTGGGGAGCACTCTTTGTCCTCCTTATTTGGATTTGCCTTCTCTTTTGCTCTTGTGTCTTTACTATGGGCACTGAGGCGACTTGGAAGATGGTTCAAAATTGTTTGGAGGATGAGGCATGCTCCATAGTGGTCAGGGAAGGCCGGCAGGTGTTGGAAAAGGTCCAAGACAGTTTGTCAGAAACCGAGCAATCAGAAGGGCTGGGCGCGCGTATGAAAATACCCAGCAATAAGGAAAAAGGACTGCCCGGTGGGGGCAAGAAGTTAGAAGGGAGAGGGGAAATAAATAAGGAAAAAGGACTGCACGGTGGGGGCAAGAAGCTAGAAGGGAAAGGGGAAATAAATGAAACAAATGACCCTCCCGCTGCTTGTGCACCTCGATCCGCCTCGGACGAGGCCGGGGACTTGTACCCCAGGCGTGACGTGGCTGCAATCAGCTTAGACCTTAGACATAGACCTAGACATAGCCCCTCGGAGGATTCCTCCCTTAGTTCCGAAGAGGAGGATTTATTACAGCGAAAAGCGGCCCGTTATGAAGCAACTAGGTACCATCCTCTGGAGTCTCGGGCTCGGTGAGAGGGGCTCGACACGCCCCTCGCCTTCCGCTCCTCCCCCTCCACCCTATCATGATCCTCCCTTGGACAAGGCACATCCATCTCGTACTTCCCTGTTTCCTGATAATCTGCGCAGGCAGATGCGATTAGCTTTCCCCGTCTTTGAGGGGGATGGGGACGAGCGCGTTTACGCCCAGGTGGAGTTTGCTCAGATTAAGGAGCTAGCGGAGGCGGTCAGGAAGTACGGAACAAATGCCAACTACACCATTTCCCTGCTTGACAGGCTAGCGCGGGATCGAATGACCCCCAGGGATTGGCAGGACGTGGCCAAAGCCACGCTACCCAATAACGGGAAATTTCTAGAGTGGAAGGCCCTCTGGTATGATGCAGCTCAGGATCAGGCTCGCCTTAACCGCAACGCCCGCGATGCCGCGCAGCATGCGTGGACCAGTGACATGCTTACTGGCCAGGGCGTCCATGCAGAGGATCAGATTAACTTACCCTGGGGGATATATCCCCAGATATCCTTGCTTGCCATAAAAGCCTGGAAAGGCCTTTCCGTAAAAGGTGAGACAAGTAACCAACTCACAAAGGTCATTCAGGGGCCTCAGGAACCCTTCTCTGATTTTGTTGCACGCATGACGGAGGTGGCGAGTCGCATTTTTGGTGACTCGGACGCAGCGACCCCCCTTATTGAGCAGCTCATTTTTGAACAAGCGACTCAGGAATGCAGGAATGCCATAGCCCCGAGGAAGGCTAAGGGCTTGCAGGATTGGCTCAAAGTCTGCCGCGAGCTCGGGGGCCCCCTCTCCAATGCTGGCCTAGCAGCCGCCATTCTCTGCTCGCAGCGGCAACGAAGCTCGGATCCCTCCTGGGACCGCACCTGTTTTAATTGTGGGAAGCGAGGACACGTTAAGCGTGACTGCAGGGCGCCGCGGGCGACCCCCTCTCTGTGTCAGCGCTGCAAGAAGGGCAATCACCCCGCCGACCGTTGTCGGTCCGTCCGTGACAATACGGGGCGGCTCCTCCCACCTCTAATCTCGAAGGAGCCAAAAAACGGGAGACGAGGCCCATGGTCTCAGGGCCTGAACAAGTATGGGACCAGGTTCGTTCGGGAGGCTCAGGAACAGCAACCCAGTGCAGAGTCACCCAACTGGACCTCCGTGCCACCTCCTCCCTCACCATAACCCCTGATTCAGGAGTCCAGCCTGTTCCGGTAGCACCCGTGCAAGAAGCCCCTCCTGGATGCATTGGCCTTTTAGTGGGAAGGACAACCCTCGCAAAGCTGGGTCTTATAGTTTACCCAGGTACACTAGATGTCAGAAAACCGAGCATTCAGGTTTTATGCTCCTGCCCGACAGGCACCTTTGTAATTAAGGAAGGGGACCGTGTCGCACAGGTGCTCCTCTTCCCGGCTGGTTTTGAGGACCCTAAACGGAGAGGCCCCTTGGAAATCCCCGCCACGAACCCGGTGCAAGCTTACCTAGTCATGGACCTGGCCAAGAGACCTAACCTGACCCTTTCCATTCAGGGTAAGCGTTTTGAGGGCATTATGGACACCGGCGCTGACCGGAGTATCATCTCCTCGCACTGGTGGCCTAAGGGCTGGCCGGTGGCTGAGTCTGAGCATGAGCTTCAGGGTCTAGGTTATACCCAATGCCCTTCCATGAGCACCCAGGTCCTCACCTGGCGTACTGATGAAGGGAGCAAGGGTTCCTTCACCCCATATGTCCTGCCTCTCCCAGTTAACCTTTGGGGCAGGGATGTCTTAACAGCCTTAGGCATAGTCTTAACCGATCAGTACTCCCCTCAGGCACGTAAAATGATGCAGGGCATGGGGTACATACCAGGAGAAGGACTAGGAAAGAATTCCAGTGGCATCACAGAGCCTATCACTGCAGAGGGAAATCAAGGCAAAACGGGGCTGGGTTTTTGATCAGGGCCACTGGGGCGGAGCTACCCATTCCCAGGACCACGAGATCCCCGGTCTGGGTGCCTCAGTGGCCCCTGCCCCTAGATAAGCTCCAAGCATTAACAACTATTGTGGCAGAACAAGTGAAAAAAGGATGCGTTGAGCCCTCCACTTCCCCGTGGAATACCCCAGTTTTTGTCATTAAAAAACGATCAGGCACCTGGAGACTTTTGCACGATCTTCGCGCAATTAATGCCCAAATGGAACTCTTAGGCCCTGTACAGCGGGGCCTCCCCTTGCTTTCCACCTTGCCCGCTAATTGGTATCTCTATATTATTGATATTAAGGATTGCTTTTTCTCCATTCCTTTGCACCCTGCAGATCGCCCCCGCTTTTCATTTACTGTTCCTGAACTTAATCATAAGGGTCCCGACTCTCGATATCAATGGAGAGTTTTACCCCAGGGCATGGCTAATAGCCCCACTATATGCCAGCTATATGTCCAGCGAGCCCTGCGACCACTTAGAAAGCAGTTCCCTCAACTTTATGTTATACATTATATGGATGATATTTTGTTAGCGTTTCATAATAAGGATACCCTGCAGGAGGCCTTCAAGGTCCTCAGAGATGCCTTTGACGAATGGAACTTACAATTGGCCCCGGAGAAGGTGCAATTTTCTGATACTGGCTCCTTTCTGGGAACCACTATCTACCCAAAGTACATCATGCCTCAAAGGATTCAGTTACAGGCGCGAGATCTGCGCACACTCAATGACTTTCAGAAGCTATTAGGGAACATTAACTGGCTGCGCCCCTCCTTGGGGGTCCCTTCTGGGGATATGGCCCCTCTATTTAAAATATTGGAGGGGGACCCCGCCCTGGACTCCCCCAGGGAACTAACGCCCGAGGGGCGGGTGGCACTACAGAAAATTGAGCAAGCGATTAGTAAAGCCCAGCTGTCCAGGATAGACTATCATCATCCCTGGCAATTATGTATTTTTCCTACTCGAGGCACTCCCACAGCTGCTCTGTGGCAGGATGGCCCCCTTCTTTGGATCCATCCACATGCATCCCCTGCAAAAAGTATTGTTTCCTACCCTGCTGCTGTGGCTGATTTGGCTCTAAAGGGACTTCAGCGCTCTTTGGAACATTTTGGGCTCCACCCGGCCAAGTTAATTATTCCCTATACTCTGCAACAGCATCAGGTTCTGGCGGCCGAACATGACTCTTGGGCCATATTGTCCATGGTCTTCAATGGGGACATTGATAATCATTTCCCCCAACATCCCCTGGCCCGCTTTGCCACCTTACATCCTTTGATTTTCCCCAAAGTTACAGTAAAGCGCCCTGTCCCTGGGGCCACCACTGTCTATACTGATGGCTCTAAAACAGGCATTGGGGCGTACTTGGCCAAAGGACAGGTGGTTCGTAGGAACTACGGACCGCGCTCACCACAGGTGGTCGAGTGCAAGATTGTAGCAGAAGTCCTTAAACGCTTCCCGGAGCCTTTGAATCTGGTGTCTGACTCCATTTATGTGGTAAATGCCCTTGAAGTCCTTGAGACTGCTGGCGTTATAAGGGGCAGAGGCCCCGTGTCCCAGATTTTTCAGGAAATCCAGCACAGCCTTTTGCAGCGCTGCAACCCAATTTTTGTGACACACATTCGCGCTCACAGTCACCTCCCCGGCCCTATGGCGTTGGGCAACGCTCTTGTAGACGAGGCTACGCGCCCACTGGCCTTACTAGCTGAGCCGATCCAACAAGCGAAAGACTTCCATGAGAAGTTTCATGTTACAGCTGGAACTCTGAAGCACAGGTTCCAGATTACTCGCCAACAGGCTCGGGACATCGTGACTGGGTGTAAAGACTGTGTCCAGTATCTCCCTGCACGGGCTGTTGGGGTTAACCCGCGGGGCCTGCGACCCCTCCACCTCTGGCAGATGGATGTCACCCACGTCCCCAGCTTGGGTAAGGCTCAGTTTGTGTATGTTTCTATTGACACCTGCTCAGGTGTTCTTATGGCCATGCCCCTGGGTGAGGAGAAGGCCACTCATGTTATCCAGCACTGCCTGGAGGCCTGGAGCGCCTGGGGCAAGCCTCAGGTCTTGAAGACTGATAATGGACCGGCCTATTCCTCCCAAAAATTCCTGCTATTCTGTGCTCAGATGCAGGTAACCCACGTTACGGGCATTCCTTATAACCCACAGGGCCAAGCCATGGTTGAACGAGCACATAGGACCCTGAAGTCTTACTTACAAAAATTGAGAGGGGGATGGGAGGACGTAGGGTCCCCCAGAAGTGCTCTCGCACTTACTCTTTTTGTGCTCAATTATCTGATTTTGGATGACTCAGGCAATTCGGCCGCAGACCGCCATGTGGCCCGTCCCCACACTCCACCTCTGCTGGTTAAGTGGAAGGACACTATTGATAATACCTGGAAGGGTCCTGACCCTGCCCTGATCAAATCGAGAGGCGCGGTGTGCGTCTTTCCACAAGAAGCCGCGCAGCCTTTCTGGGTCCCTGAAAGATTGACGCGGGCCCTGAAACAGGCTACCCCGACTGAGGAGGCGGTTGACACCGAGTCCGCAGAATGCTCCAGGGTGAACCCCTGAGAGGGATTCTCTCTTTTCTTCTTACAGAGAACATGCGGCTCGTCGTCCGGTGCCGACCCTGCGGGTTTGCAATGATGATCCTGCTGCTGACTGTGCAATCGACGGAGGCCGGATTGGGCCGGCCGGCTGACCCTACACGCCTCCTACAACAGCTGTATGGGACCCCGTGCAACTGTCAGGGAAGACAATCTTCGGTGACCCCAACGAGCTACACGCAAACCGTGGACTGTGGGACTCTGACTATATATCTCGCCACGCGGCCCAGTGCTCGGGGCGGGCTAACCCAGTTTTGGCAGTGCGTGCCCAAGCCTACTTTTATAAATAAGGGGGATCCCTGTCCTCAAAACTGTCAAGTGGTAGACCAGATGAATGCCATGTGTTATACCAGCTATATAACGAAGGAACGTCCTACGAGGGAACGTTTGGGGGTGACTGGTCAGTCGTCCCCTCCAGCAGAGGGAACCCTAAGTATGCTGCTGCCTCATGCACGGCCCCAGTGGGCAAAGATGCCTGCTGGCCCACGCGTGCCCCCTTGCATGTCACTGACGGGGGTCCCTCCGATGTGGTTCAGGAAAGGGAGGTGGGACAGCAGATTCAGCAACTGATTTTGGCTCTCTATCCCCAAATTTAATACGCAATGCGGAGAGTGTACCATGATGTGGAAACCGCTTGATGCTATGTTGGTTGATTGCATTTCTGATTTTGTTTTGATGGTTGTATTTTTGATTGTTGTTTTGATTATTTGCTTTTACCTGTGTTATAGCTGACTGCTGCCTGGTGCCCCAATCCTCTGACGGGGGCTCGGACTCATTGGGCTCCCGCTATCCCCCTCTATCTTGCGCTCATGGCTCCTGCTCTGGGAGCAGCCCTTGCACGCTCGGAGCCACAAGGGCTCATTGCACGAGTACGGGTGCTCCCGAGTATTCTCCCTGAGAAGGGTGTCAGGCCGGAGAGCACTGCACTGAGTTGGCCCCCGACTCAGGGTGGCGAGCCACTTGCATAGGGCCGCCGTCGGATTTTGCCCTGCCTGGAAGTGAGGACGGTGGGACAGGTGGAGCCTTGGCGCGACCTGATGGGGACATGCGGAGGCCTCCTCAGTCCCTTGTAATACAGGCAGTGGTGACCGCCACCCCCTTCTACCAACAGGATGGCTCCATAAATAAAGACATAAGGGGGAGATGTAGGGAGCCAGAGCACATTGCGCATGCGTGGAGCCAGAGCACATTGCGCATGCGTGGAGCCAGAGCACATTGCGCATGCGTGGAGCCAGAGCACATTGCGCATGCGTGGCGGCCATAGCACATTGCGCATGCGTGGCGGCCATGACAGAATGACCTCATATGGGGTGATTGGCGAGAGCCAATAGATGAGCACCACGCCAGAGGCGGGGCAACCAGGCTATATAAGGACTGCCGTTACCCGGGTTGTGGTTCTTTTCTCTTCGTGAGTTAACTGAATAAACGGTTGCAGAAGGATCCTCAACCCATGTCGTCTCACTCTTTGCTGGCGAAGGGAAATCGCGACGCGGGCGACGAACACAGAAACACTGCATAAGTGCTAGACATGATCCCTGGATAAAGAGCCCAGAGTAAACCCCGAATGGGGTGCCAGGAGCAAGCTCTGTGCCCTGCCAGTGTGCTCCCTTCACGAGAAAAAAGATATTGTGATGAGATAATGTGATGTCTAAGCACTATGTCATAAATTATATACAGTGGATATAAGGAAAATATGGAATCATGTGAGAGAAAACTCACATGATCCCTATTGTGACTGACTTCTCTCAGTTCCATCCATGTTGCAGCTAATGGTGTGATTTGTTATTTCTTAGAGATGCATAGTATTACATTATGAATATATATCACAACTTCTTGATCGATTCAACTGTCCTTGGGCATTTGAGTTGTTTCCATATCTTAGCTTCTGTACTAGTTTGATGATTAACCTAAGTGGTACTTAAAGATTTGGAGCAAGGTCCAAAGGCAACGTAATTGGAGAACTGATCTACACAGCCAAGTTGGACGTCAGGGGGAAGTTAAGATGGAGGGGTGCTAGGGTCCTTGGGGAATAGTGGTGGGTACACTGATGATGGTTGTGGTATTGGGGATGATGTGAATGAGAAAAATGATATGTATTATTATTATATATTACTATTATTATTATAGTATTATCAACTACAGAATCACAATAAAAACTTTTCTTAAATGAAATCCCACAATTGATCACTACATGGATAGAACTGGAGAGTATCACGCTGGGTGGAGTCAGCTGGAGGCAAAGGCACAGACACAGCAGGATTTCTTCCACGCCTGAGATGTAAAGAAACACAGTAAGGAAATAACAAATGGTCAAGGGCAACAGAATCCAAAAGTTGGCCCGTAGGACTGATTTTAATAAGGAAGTTCAGGGGGATGGGAAGGGCTTTGCCACTGGCAGAGGGAAGCGGTCACTTTGACGATCAGTGTAGTATTAGTCTCAGAACACTGGATGCATGAAGCCACAGTTTAACAGTATTATTAATCAGAACGCTTCAATAGAAATTGGAAAAAATCTTTGGTTAAAACATTTTTAAAAAGCTCTTTCTTTCACAAAGTTTTAAATAGTGTAGCTTGTGTTAGTTTCAATTTATTTTTGTTATTGAGAGTTATTGATCTTTGAAATGAAAGTTTGGACAGTTTATGTGTAGTAATTTTAAACAAAATTTCAGTATTATTTTTCTATTAAAAATAGAGTTAAATATCTTTGATCTGACATTCTTCAATTGAAAGAAGGCTTCGATTCTTATTTCCTACAAAGTATCTGAGCCTTGAAGACCAGATTCTCTACCTTGTTCAGTATTTCTCAAGTTGCTGACTGAGCCATATAAATTCATGGTAAACATTCCAAATGCCTCAGCCAGACGAGGGCCTTCCCTTTTTGTTTGGAAATGATAAAGAGTCATTGTCTGAAATTGAAAGTTAGATATTCAGGGCATTGCTTATGGATTCTCTCTGGGGTCCCCTCTAGCTACCCTTCCCTCCCCTTCTCCTACTCTCTCTACTAATCCCCACTTTCCGTTTACCACTTCTTTTCCCACCCTCCCCCCTCCCTCCTTCCCTCCCTCCCTTCCTCCCTCCCTTCCCTTCTTCCTTCCTTCCTTCCTTCCTTCCTTCCTTCCTTCCTTCCTTCCTTCCTTCCTTCCTTCCTTCCTTCCTTCCTGCCTTCCTTCCTTCCTCACTCAATGTCTACTCCTTACTTAGTGCTCAAAGGTATCTCTGTATAGTGCTAAGGGGATCAAGCACAGGCCTTCTGCTTGAGCTATCTGTCTGAGAACCATGACTTTTTTTTGTTTGCCCTTTCAGAGCTCTTGGAATCTTTTTCTCATTTTATCTGTTACTCTTCATACCGGGATGGGGTTTTTGTATTTTTCTATTTTCTGCTTTTAAGAAAATAAACAAAGTCCCTTTTCACTTTTATTTTATCAGTAATAATTTCTGATAATCAGATGTAAGAGAGAAAAATAATAAACTAAATCAAAATACAAGAGTACAAAATTTTGCTGAGATTAATTAGGCATGGGACTTAGTCTATAATTTTTTATTTCTAGACAAAAGTGTCTCCTAGGAGAACCAATTTTTATGAAGTTAATTTTCCTTAAAAATCTTGATCTAAATCATAGAAAGAGTTATAACATCTCTTAACTTAATGTAGGGATAGCAATTGGCTGAATAATGACCATAAAATTAATCAGATTCTAATTTCAGGAGTGAGTAAATGTTAGTTTCTAAGAAAAAGAAAATTTCACAGACTCAATTAAGTCTGGACAAGGGGAGATGATCTTGGAGTTTTGGAATGAGTCCTAAATATAATGACATGTCCTTATAAGAGAAAGGATGGTTATTTGAGACTGAGAGTTAGAGAGAGTGTGTGTGAGAGAGAAAGAAGAGAGAGAGGAAAAGATGCCAAGCTGTCAAATAGTCCTAGCTCAATCAGTTTCGGGGGATGAAAACTTTGGAGCCTTCTCAGAATGGAGGCTGGAAGGTTCTCCTCCTATCTGCAACCACACCAGGAATCCTCTGATATAGAAAACACCCAGCTCTACCATGGAACCTCACCAATCTCCCACGCCCAGCTGTCCTAGCTCCACAGCTTCTGTGGTACGCAGTTGCATATGTGGCTGTGTAACACCTCCAAAACTCATAGTACTGACACCCCAATAGAAACACCGTGTATTTGATGGGAAAGTTGCATAGAAGCTCACCACACTCACTGAGTGAAAACAGTAACACAGAAGACTAAAGTAGCCTCAATCAGCTCAGTAAATCCTCAATGACTTTTGCAACACCATTGTGAGATACAGCAATAATCACAAATTTTCTTTTATTGATCTACTTTTTATAATCCCACTTGATACTTTGTTGTAATTTTCAATATAAAATAAATCTGTTTGTGCCTGCTAAGGGGGCATATGTGGTAGGAGGGTGGAAAGTCGCTGCCACTGGTCTAGGAAAGGTCACATTTGTGGTAGGGTTGGTTTGAATGCCTGAAACAACTATATTATAAGCAACCTTAAAAAACTAATGGTGTCTAATTTTTTTAAATTTAAGAGAGAGAGAGAGAGAGAGAGAGAGAAAAGGAATGTACTACTGGACCATGAAGCAGAAATGTTAGCGATACAGACACAAGTCAATGTATATCAACTGCCCCAGAACAGAAAATCTGTATAGCATCTCAGAGAGGGAGTGAGGCACCACATTATAAAAATTGTGAGACACAGTTTTCTTCTTTTTTTTTTTTTTTGGCTTTTTGGGTCACACTCGGCGATGCACAGGGGTTACTTCTGGCTCTGCACTCAGCGATTATTCCTGGCAGTGCTTGGGGGATCATATGGGATGCTGGGAATCGAACCCTGGTCAGCCACGTACCAGGCAAATGCCCTACCCACTGTGCTATCGCTCCGGCCTGGAGACATAATATTCTTGACTCAACAGCCTGGTTCAAATTCTGTCCTACAGAAATAGGATATAATAAATTTCTGTTATTTTAAGTCACAAAATTTTCTTCAATTCATTATCAGAGCTGAATGAAGTTAATACAGGTCCCCAACTGTTTCAAATGCAGATTTGAGGTGCTGCCATGTGTGGTGTGGGTGATATCTACACTAAAAGAGCCTTTTCCGATTTGTCTTCTGGTAGAAGTAGAATTATTTTTATATATGTAATTGGGAGATTACATCTGTGAAATTGAACTTTGAGAAAGGCATGTGAAGGATAATATACTTATTTATCATTCATTCATTTACTGAACATACTACATTTCAGCAGCGTATCAATCTCAGTTATAAAATCTGAAATAAAAGTGTATATGAGATTATCTTTTTTATGGAAAGGGGAAGTTAAATGAAGGAAATGTACAAACTCACATTCATACACATAAATTAACATGTGGAGCATGCAACAGTAGTCTTAAGCGCTGGGTATCAATGTCACCGGCTGTGTGTGGTCTTGGATCCTTATCACCTGCGGGCAGCCTCCCAGGAGACCCAAGGAGTACGGTGACAGGTTGGACTGAGACAGAGAAAGAAAAGGAAAGCAGCACTGTGGGAGAGATGTCTGCAGAGGGGGGCTGTCCATGGGCCACCCCGTCCAGTGTGGACTGAGGGCTTCCTGGCTATCATTGGTGGTGGTGTTCTTAATTCAGGGGGCGTCCCCGTCAGTCCCCCTCTGCTGTCTTCCTTTCCAGGAGGGTAAGGCCTAGAGGCGGGTAGTCTTACATCCTCACACCGCTATCTCCCCTTGCCTGCAGGATGCACGTAAGCGCTCTGTGTTCTGTTGTCACTGAGCTGGGACCCGTGGTCCCAGACTGTAAAAAACTAATGCTCGCCGAGGGGCGAGTGCACTCGCGGGCTCTCCGGGTGGCTCTGTCTCACTGCCCGCGTTCGGTGCCCTGGAACCATTGTGTGTGGACTGATCGGGACGGCCATTGGCCAAGGACTGGTGAGGGAAGAACGAGGACGAAGCTGGTTGCTGATTAGTTACTGTTTATTCAATCTTCCATCTTTCTCATCTCCCGCACTCCCAGCTCCAACCTCTCTCTGGATCAACTACTGCCTTCTCTAGTCTCTCCTCCCTCTTTCCTCTCTCTCCCTCTCTCCCTCTCTCCCTCCCTCCCTCCCTCTCTCTCTCTCTCTCTCTCTCTCTCTCTCTCTCTCTCTCTCTCTCTCTTTCTCTCTCTCGGAACCCCTTTTTGCTCAGGGCGCAATACATTGACATCACCAAAGGCACCAAAAGATCTTACAGGCAGAACATTGAGGCAACATTATTTCCTTGTATCTGCAGGCCAGCAATCTAGGCCTCCGGAAAGAAGACACAAAACCAAAACCAAAGCCTTCCTTGGGCTGAAAGCACTCGGTTTTAGATCCCAAAGACTGGGCTGGGCTGCCACATGAAATCTACATGTCAATTACAAACTAGGTAGCACCTGAAATCTACATCCCAAAGCCTAGGCTAGGCCAGAGCCTGGAATCTACAATGTCAAGTCAGGCCTGGCTAGCACCATGTCAAAGACCAGCCAGGCTTCTGTGAGAAAAGGAAAACTGCCTCTGAAATTATTTCCAGAAGGCAGCTGAAAAAGGGAAAATATTCCTGTCTGCAGTACAGTTTCTCCAATATCTCCCCCCTTTTTGTTTAGGACAGAATTTAACTATCATAACAATTCAAGCTTAAAATAAAATGCTAGGCACAAAAAGTTCAATAACAATAGCAGAACACCTATTCTCTAGGACAGATACTCTTTCAGCAGGACCCATCCAATGATGAAATCCCAAGGTTGTGTTTCTCCTCTCTTTGTCCAACAAACATATAAGCATTCATAATATTAATCGTTTTGTATGGGCATAGCAAGAGATGCATTAAGCTTTTAGAATTGCTCTCCTGGGGCCATCTCAATCTCAGACTACAGTGCTCAGGCCAGATTAGTCTTTCCTATCCCTAGGAGGGTCCTAGTCTTGTCACTTTAAGATCATGACAGCACTTGTCCATGATCAAACTCTTAACTTATAGATAAGAATGAGGCACTTTGGCCAGGCCTATCTCAATGCCAGGGTAGCACATAACTTACCGCTTGCCCTGGGTCCTTCTCGGCCCCCGTTGGTACCCTGCCTTTTAGAGGGCTAGGAACTGAGGGCAACCAAGGCTACAGTCAAGAAAGCAGACGCCCGGGAATTAATAATATTCAAAGCCAATTAAATCCCAATTGCAAAGGCATATTAATAAATATCTTTCTTGGTACATACAAAAAGGACTTGCTGTGAATAAACTATGCAAAGGACTCAAGGAGAAGAGAAAAACATTATTTACAAGTCAACAGAACACTAAGAAAGAAGCTACAAATAAACAAAGGAATAGAAGCACTGTGACGGGAGTAACCCAATAAACCTAAACTACCTGAGGCTATGTTATCCTACACCAGACCCCCGCGGTTTTCGTTGGGCAGCGATCAGCGTCAGCTTCTGGGAGGCCCTGGGCACCACCCTGGCTTTGCAAGCCTCCTGCCTCCTGCTCACGCATGCCTGACGCCGATGCCCGTGGTCCGGACGCTCTGAAAAGGCGTGCACAGAGCTCGGCATCTGTGAGAACCTGGACGGCGGCTGTGTTAGGAGAGGATGCATGGGACAGGGCTGCTCGGAGGCGTCAGACAGGTGTTGGGGTTCGGGATTGAGACCATACAGAGCAATGAGCGCTGTAGTCTAGAGCTTTGCTCTGCACAAGTCAGGCAAGAGTTGAGTTCCGAAAGCTGACCGGTCAGGGCCATCTCCTTTAGTAGGACAGTGACGCCTCCCCTTGCTTCCAGGGTCCTTTTTATACTCTAAGAGTGCCAGGGGCTTTCCTGACCACCTTATGCCACTCCCAGTGACCTTTTCCTTAATCGGTTCCCGCGGTAGTTATCTCCACTGACTTCATGCAGGGGTAATTCTGCTTTTTTGGTTGATTTCCATAAATGGGTGAGGGTTTGTTCTGCCTTTTCAGTTGATTCCCAAAATGGGTGTCTGGTACAACTGCTGGTTGGCATAGTGTTGCAGGTTCCACTGAGGTCAGTGAATGCTGCTCTTCTCCGAATGGCTGTGCTAAAGAAGGCTCATGATTGCAAGGGGTCTCCACACAGGGGGCAAGGAAACAAAACCAGCTGGAAGGGCTTAACATTCACTGTTTTTTTTTCCCTTTCCTTCTCTTTTGTTATTGTCATGATAACCAGCTCTCACACGCTCCAGTCATGCTGCCGGGGGACTGCACACTTCTCCTGTGGCAGGGCATAGCACAAAAGGCAGAGCCAGTGGACTGCCAGCTTGTGGGCCGATGCTAGAGATGAAGAAAGCGCGGAGCGGAGACTCTACCTGGTTTCCCTCTGTCTATTGGCCCCTAAGGATGTTTTTTTATGAAGTATATTTTTGTTTTAATTTTTTTATTAGTGAATCACTGTGGGGTACAGTTACAGATTTACAAACTTTTGTGTTTGTGTTTCAGTCATACAACAATTGAGTACCCATCCCTCCACCAGTGCCCATTCTCCACCACCAATGATCCCAGTATCTCTCCCAGCACCCCCACTACCTCCTCCCCCCACCCTGCCTTTGTAGCAGAGTATTCCCTTTTATTCTCTCTTTTCTTTTGGGTGTTGTAGTTTGCACTATAGGCATTGAGTGGCCGTTGTGTTTGATCTATAGTCTACATTCAGTTCTCATCTCCTAACCCAAGCTGGTTCTCCAAATACCCTTTAGTTGGTGTTCCCTTCTCTATCTGAGCTGCCTTTTCCCCCAGCATGTGAGGCAGGCTTCTAAGCAGTGGAGTAAACCTCCTGGTCTTTACCTCTACTATTCTTGAGTGTTAGTCTTCCATTCTGTTACTTTATATTCCACAGATGAATGCAATCTTTCTATGTCTCTCCGTCTCTTTCTGACTGATTTCATGTAACATGATATTTTCCATTTTGATCCATTTATATGCAAATTTCATGACTTCATCTTTTCTAATAGCTGCATAGTATTTCATTGTGTAGAGGTACCAAAGTTTCTTTAACCAGTCATCTGTTCTTGGGCTCTCCATTTTTTTCCAGATTTTGGCTATTGTAAACAGTGTAGCACTGAACATACAAGTGCAGATGTCATTTCTACTATACTCTTTTGCCTCTCCAGAATATATTCCCAGGAGTGGTATTACTGGGTCAAACAGGAGCTCAATTTCTAATTTTTCGAGAATTGTCCATATCGTCTTCCAAAAAGGCTGAACCAGTCGGCATTTCCACCAGCAGTGAAGGAGAGTCCTTTTCTCTTCACATCCACATCAACACTGGTTGCTTTTGTTCTTTTGGATGTGGGCCAGTCTTTGTGGTGTAAGATAATATCTCATTGTTGTTTTGATCTGCATCTCCCTGATGATTAGTGATGAAGAGCATTTTTTCATGTGCCTTTTTGGCCACCAAAGATTTTATATTTTAAAGACATTACTTTCCTGTAAAGCATAAAAAGATGTTGACCCCATTAGCATACTTTTTATAAAACTATAACTTACAAGTATAATAATCTACATTTGTATACAATTTCACCATTCTATAGAGGGGTTCACAAAAGAATCTCATCCTAGGCTGTTTGACCCATTAGCTCCTATTACCCAAACTTGGGTAAATAAAAAAAAAGTTTTTCATTCCGTTGATGATGTTCTTCCAGTTTACAGTATTAAGTGGAATAATAATATTAGTAGTAACTTGGAGAGGCATATTTGGCCGAGCTTGAGAGCTGCTCCCCTGGGTGATCTCCAGCTCGCCGTCTCCAGTCTCCCACCCGAGGCTCCTATCTGAAATGCTCCTATCTCCAGCTATTTGGACCATTTCCCTGCACCCATATATTTAACTGAATATTTGAATTTTCAAATTAACAAAATATTGTACATGTTTTGTGAGCCTTTCGAAAAAAAAGTGTTTCTGGGACATCCCCAGGGATGCTCAGGACCTACGCCTGAGCATAGGTTCAGGGATCATTTCTGGCAGCAATTAGATGAGTTTCTAGGGATGGATCCAGGGTCAGCTGCATGCAAGGTCAAGCTTTAACCCTGGGCCACCTCTCTGTTCTCAACAGGGTAAAGCGTTAAGTGCTAGCCATTGATTTATGACACTTAGGTACCCTGAAATGATTACCATCATAACCTTAGCTAGGATTTCATCACCTTATGGTTAGCATTTCTTTTTGTGGTGAAAACATTTAAAATCTACTCAGAAAAGCCCCAGAATCTATGTCACAATACAGTATTGTTCACTATAGCCACCACATTGCAAGGTAGGTCCCAAAATGTGTCGATTTTGCAATGGAAAGTTTGAACAACAGCAGCTTTAATAACCAACCCTCTCAAGAAAGTTTCTCTTTTGTTTTGTTTTGGAGCCACACCCAGGAGTGCTCAAGGCTTACTGCTGTCCTGTGCTCAGGAAATCATTCCTGGCAGGGCTCAGGTACAGGGATCCGGGTACTATGTATGCAAGAGAAGCCATTCTATATCTCGGCCCCCAAGAAAGTTTCTTAATCTCTCTTAGCATTAATTTCCTCATATTTAAAGTGGGGGCAAATACACCCTTATGTAGGTGGATTATGATAATTAGGCAAGGTTTTGTACATAAAATACCAAGTACAACGACCACAGGAAGAGCTAGATGCATTCCACCTGGCCGCTGCCTACCACACCTGGAATTAATCAACATTGTCTTTTATCTCACTATTTTACTTGTCTTCCATTTTACTATTCTCCAGTTGCTTTCTTCCTTTCAACTCATGACCAGAACAAATTTTCCAGGCTCTGTTCACCTTCTTTCTGGTGAAATAACAGGTTTAGGATAACTTTAGGAGTATAATTTGAGAAACCAAACTTATAGATTCTAATGATACCATATTATTATAAAGTTATAAATAAATATAATAAATATGTATTTTTATTTTGTTATAAAGATACAAAAATAGTATTTTTAGTGTCTCCCTTATTTCTCATTTTCTAATTGCCTCAATGTCTTGTCAATTTATTTATTTGCATTTATCTTCTGTCACTTTTCTCTACACCTTTCTATTTTGCTCATTCCTCTACTAATATTAAACATAAAACAAAAACATTTTTCAAAATTAAATATTTTATGCATTTATGTAATTCAATTATTTTATTCAATGCATCCTCTTTATTCAAGGCACTTGAACTAATTGGTGAGTAAATTGTACAATTTCTCTGAAGATGAGAAGCTGGTATCTAAGGGTTCTGTCAGGCAAAGACAGACTTAACTGAGATGTGAAATATGTAATGTACTGAAAATTATCAGAAATACCCTTGCACTCATAAAATCTTCAGGAGAACATAGCTGAGAGTTCTAAGGAAGTTGTTTTTAAAAGTCCTTCTTACAATTCTTTTAAAAGAATCAGATCTCCAAGCCTAGTGACATTTCAGCAGAGAAATAAAGCAAGGGACATCTACACAGACAGACATCTACACGGATTTCTCTGGGCAATGAGGTCAGGCACTCAGGCGCCTAAGTGAATGATGTCCCTTCATGGATGACAAGGTACCCTATCAGAACTGATCCAGAGAGAAGTAGAAAGATAAGCACACGGACAATTGTACAGAGTGGACTCAAATTTTTAGGGTTCCAAGGAAATGGAGATTCTGGAAGATATTCTTTCCTCTAGGACTCGCAGGTGAGGATGAATGCCCTGCCTGGTATGGTTTGGGTGGACCTCTCTGACCGCATCCTTAGAGATGGACAGGAAGGGAGTAAGGTCCGGAGTCTTAGAGAATCCAGGGACATTGAAGGCTGCTGGGGATCACTGCAGGAGCAAGTGGGCAAAGGAGTTCAGTCTTGAGGTTCGAGATCTTTTATTAATCACCCACCTAAAGAAAATGAAGTTGGCGTCTGGACATAAAGTCTTGAAGTTGAAAAAGAATAGGGGTAAGGATTTAAAAGTTCTAAAAGAATAGCAATAGAGACTTAGTTTGATAGGCAATAGGCATAGTTTAATGAGATCATTAAGATTTCTTTGGAAACAAGCTAAAACAAAACAAAAACCTAAACCCTGGGAATCTCTTAGGCGACTAAGTACAAGGACAGAAGTTTTTAGGACCGGAGAGATAGCAGATTCCCTTTCGTGCAGCTGTTCAATCCATGGTGCCATGGGAGATCCCTGGAGCCTCACCGGGAGCAGGGCCTGGGCTCTGCTGGATGGAGCCCAAAGGCAGAACAAAGGAAAAGAAAAGAAAGGAAAACGCGAAGGAGAGAAAGGAATTTAGAAGCAAATTTCAGATAGACAGAGAGACAGAGAGAGAGAGAGACAGAGACAGAAAGACAGAGTCAGAACCAAACACCAGTAATGCCATGCCATGTATATGATCCAAGTAATACGAAACACACTCAGAGAGACTGAGAGGTCCGAAGTTACTGATAACTTGACGAAGACCTGGACCGTCCCGGGAACGGACCCGCTGTGATGAGAGTGAGTGACCGAGCAGTCCCGCCACTGTCCACCCCCGAGCACTCTTCCGTGAGCGCTGGCCCTGGAGGGCGGCCGCCCAGTCACCGCCCCGGCCAGCCTCAGAGTGGGCGGCGCCCCCCGCCCGGGGTGACGTCAGGCTGCGTTGCGGGGGCGGCCGGGTGGGGGCGTGGCGGGGGGCGGCCGGGTGGGGCGTGGCGGGGGGCGTCGGGCTGGGCGGGGGCCTGCCGGCTCCCGCCTGTGCCCGGCGCGTGTGCGTGTCCCCGGCCACAACAACAGGCTCGTGCCCGGAGCGGGGCGCGCGGACGGGGCGGCGCGGCGGGCGGGCGGGCATGGCAGCGCCCTGCAGGAGCTGGCTGGCCAACGAGGCCCTCAAGCACCTCTGCCTGGTAGGCCGGCCGCGGGCGCCCCTGCATCCTGGGGGCGCGGGGCCGCGGGCGCTCCCGGGGACGCGGGCGCGCTCCTGCACCCTCGGGGGCGCGGGCGCGCTCCTGCATCCTCGGGGGCGCGGGGGCTCCCGCATCCTTGGGGGCGCGGGCGCTCTCGGGGGCGCTCCTGCATCCTCGGGTACCGCGGCGCGCGGGGGCGCGGGGGCGCGGGGCGAGCTTCGCCTCTCCCTGGAAATCCTCTAGTGGCCAAACTTTGGGCTGCTCCTCGCGGAGTTTGCAGACGCCCCTCTCGGGGGCAGGTGGAAGGGAGGGGACCCCCTTTAAGACTGGGAGTTTGAACGTCTTTACGCATCTCCCCTTCCCCCTTCCCGTAGCTTTTGTTTTGCCAGACTTTTTCATTTCGGTGCTGGTGATGCTTATAATAAGGCACAGAGCTCCCCTTTGTAGTCTTTTGTACCCGATGAATTCCTTGGACCCTAAGGACGGGGACCTGTTGGCCACGCGAGTGTTTCCTTTCTGGTGCAGAGACTCGGGCGCCTCTGCTGCTCGGCTGGCCGACTCATTTGGGAACACTCTTTGCTGTGACTTTCTGATTTCCGTAGAAAGGAATGTTCTTGAGGTTTCCATTCAGCAGGTAATATTTATTTCTAATCTTTCCCCCTTTCTTTTCTGTGATTAGCTCACCTGGCTCTCCTTGAATATCTTCCTTTTCTGGGAAACCTTCCTGCTGTATAAGCAAGGACCGGAGTATTACTACATCCACCAGATGCTGGGGGTAAGTGGGAGCTGGGTGACCCCATGAGTGGGCTTCCCTGGACAGGACGCTGGAAGGTTATTTAGTTCTTCCATTCATTGGAGAAACAATGGTTGATCACTTTAGAAGCATACCACCCTCAAATATAGGCAAGTTTTCTCGCATTGTCATCTCCAACCTGCTCAATTAAAATGGAGTCTTAAAAACCAAACTTAACTTTCTACCAAAGTTAAAGAATCCAACTACTGATCCAGGTTAGCAGTGGGGAGAAGCGTTGGCACATATTGCCAGTTGGGAAATGAGCTGAAGGATCGTCTCTCCACAGGGACAAAGAAATGACAAACTGTAGTTTTTACTTATTTATCAAGAAGTAGAGGACATTGCTTTTTCTAAGCAGCAACCAAAGAAGCATAAAACCTATTAAAAATTCCTAGAACGGCCACAAAACACATTGTTTTCCTTCCACTCATTGACAAAAAAAATGCATTTTAAATGGGAGATGCATTGCTATACTTTTCTTCCATTAATTGTTTTACTTATATTTATTTTTAATTAAATTTTGTGTGTGTGTGTGTGTGTGTGTGTGTGTGTGTGTGTGTGTGTGTTCAGGCTTCAGTGTTCAGGGTTTACTCCTGGCTCTGTACTCAGGATTACACTTGGCAGTACTCGGGACCACACAGGATGTCAGAGCTCAGAACTGGGGTTGGCCGCATGTAAGGCAAACTGTCTTCTGTTGTACTAGCACTCCTACCCCAGTACTTATTTATCATTAAACCTCATTTTCCAGAGCAGTGCTTGGGCATATTGCTAGTAAAGTAAACTGAAGTTGGATTAATCAGTTGCTATTGCATTTCACTAAAGAACTACTACTTCCATTGTTTGGTGATTACATATCTGATATTTTGAAAATACTGCATTTTAAGACTTAAGTTTTCAGTTATTTAAAGTTTATAGAGATTGTCAGGGCTCGAGTGATAGCACAGCGGTAGGGCGTTTGTCTTGCATGCAGCCGACCTGGGTTCGATTCCTCTGCCCCTCTCGGAGAGCCCAGCAAGCTATGGAGAGTATCTTGCCCGCCAAGCAGAGCCTGGCAAGCTACCCATAGCGTATTCAGTATGCCAAAAATAGTAAAATAGTAACAAGTCTAAAAATGGAGACGTTACTGGTGCCCGCTTGAGCAAATCGATGAGCAACAGGATGACAGTGGCAGTGACATGTCATATCTTCCCGCCCCCCGCCATTTTCAACACTTCCCACAGGAATGGGACTTTTGTTACTGTTGATGAAAACTGACCCATTATAATCACTCAACACCTGCTTTTTCACTAAGTGAATTATTGTAAGTGGATGTATGCTATTGTAGTATGTCAGGGATTCATCTCTTCTCTAACAGAACACCTATCACCACTCACTGACAACCCAACGCCAGTCTCTTGAGATGTAAGCTGATTTCTAAATGTCTCATTTAACAGGAACAACTCCTTATGAATTTTTAAGACTTTAGCTTTTCAAACGGGCTGGAGTGATAGCACAGCTGGTGGGGCATTTGCCTTGCACGTGGCCGACCTGGGTTCGATTCCTCCATCCTTCTCGGAGATGAGCCTGGCAAGCTACCTGTGGTGTATTCGATATGCCAAAAACAGAAACAACAGGTCTCATAATGGAGATGTTTCTGGTGTCCGCTCAAGCAAATTGATGAGCAGCGGCATTACATTGATACAGTGATACAGTGATTAACTTTTCTAAGCCCTTTTGGAATGTGTTATTTTTGGCCTCAATTACTTTTTTAAGTGAAAAGAAACTATAATCTTTATACTTTCTTTGTAAAGCAATATTTAATCTAATTTTTCTGAGGCTTATCTTTTGTAATGATTAATTGTAGTATTGTTTTACAGTTAAAATCTGCAGGTAACTTTTAAATTATAATGATATGACATATAAAAGTGAGATAACTACAGCTTATTTCATTGTTTTGCTTATTTAATAATTGTGTATTACATAATTAATAATTTGTGACTTAGACCTTACATTCTTTTCCTCACTCCTAAGATCATGGTCCCACCCGAGGAAAACTTGAGAAACTTGAGAGACCTTGAGAAATCTATAAGTATTCTGATACTCACATAAAAGTCGCTTTTATGTGAATTTGGTTCATAACTATTATGATGGTTTTTCTGAAGCTGATTTTCTGTAGTCCCATTTTAAAACACAGAAGCATCTTAAAACACAGAGAGTGGTATTTTCATTGCTCATTGTTTTGGCAATAGCACTGTGTATAAAGGTGCTGTCACTCATCTATAAGGTGCAAGGTAGAACATATTTATATGACTACTATGGGTAAGGAGGGTCCACAAGTTATATTTATCCGACTTACAGAGACAGAAAGAGGAGTTAAGTCTTGGTCATAGTTTGAAATCATTGGTCTCTATTGAAAAATTGCTCAACTACTTAGAAGTTCATTTAACTAGTCACTTATAGATGTTTAATATAAACATTAAACACACATCACGACTATCTTGTTTAAAGCAGTAAACTTTTCACTTGAGGAAATATAGTAAAAGGAAGCCAAAAGATTTTAAGTTCCTTTGGAGATGAGTGTCTGAGCTAGGATTTGAGTGTTATCCTGTCTGGATTTCGCTTTTCCCTCATACTGCACAGATTTTCTAATTGGTCCATTTTATCTTACTATTTTTATCATTTGATTTCTGAGTCACACCTACTTCCGGCAGCGCTCATGGTTTACTCCTCGATTTAACCTCAGAGACCAGGGCTGGCAAGGCGTGGGGACCGTTTGCAATGCTGGTGATCCAGCCCTGGTTGGTTGCTTGCAAAGCAAATGCCCTACACACTATAGCACTGTCATCCCATTGTTAATCGATTTGCTCGAGTGGGTCCCAGTAACATCTCCATTGTGAGACTTGTTAATGTTTTTGGCATATCTAATATGCCATGGGTAGCTTGCCAGGTTCTGCCGTGCGGGCGGGATACTCTCAGTAGCTTGCCAGGCTCTCTGAGAGGGATGGAGGAATTGAATCTGGGTCAGCCGCTGCAAGGCAAACGCCCAACAGGTAGGGTGTTTGCCTTGCATGCAGCCAACCCGGGTTTGATTCCCAGCATCCCCCCTATATATTCCTCTGAGGCTGCCAGGAGTAATTCCTGAGTGCAAAGCCAGGAGTAACCCCTGTGCATCACATGACACCCCTCCCCTGTGCTTGAATTTGCCCAGTGTGTGGGGGGAGGAGAGAAGAGGGTGCCTGGGAACAGCTGGCTAAAGGCTTTGTCCCCCCAACAGTGCTGATTACAGGAGCCCAGGAACCCCTCCCCACCCCGGAACTTCCTACACACTATCTGGGTCGAAATATCTCTCCGGTCCTAGGTATCCTGTTTTAGGCTCGTGTGCTACTGATGGGCAGTTTTTGTCTGTTGGATCTGCCCAGTAAAAATAAACTAGTCATGTAATTTTTTTTTTTCTATAAGGATTGTGGAGCTAGTTCGTCTGGTGTGAGGCATTGACTTCCACCCTTGGCACCATTGCAACTCCCAAGTACTGCCTCATGTAGCTATGGTAGAGCACTGGGCCGTGAGGCCAAACTGCAGGCTGAGCAACAGAGGGAAATTTCCCTTGTGGTCTTTGGAGCAAGGGAAAGTGAGTTTTTAAAGGAAAGCTAAAACAAGAAACAAGCAAATAAATAGAAAAAACAACAGGCCAAAATCTTTCTTTACCTCCCATAGCAACCTTTTACTTTAGTCTTTTCTGATGTTATTACACAAGTAATTTATTCACACATCTTAGTGCAGCAGGTTCTGGTATAGCGAGTAGGGTGCTTGCCTTACATGAGGCAGGCCTGGGTTCGATTCCTGGTTCTGTGTATTGTCACCTGAGCCCACCAGAAGTGATCCCTGAGCACAGAGCCAGAAGTAAGCCCTGAGCACTGCTGGGTGTGGCCCCAAACAAATAAACAACAAATCTATAGTCCATGCACAAAACACTTTAAATTGATATATAATAATTTTCCAAGTTAGATTATGCAGTAGTTTCTGTAGTAAAAAGTTTTATGATAAATGCATATTTTACAGCTATAAGAATGCTATCAAATATTAATCATTGAATTGTCACAAATATTTATATTTTTAATTTGTGCTGAAGAATAGGATTCAGATCTGGCTTTTAAATAAAGAACCCCATTGATTTCTTAGGCTGAAATTGGTTATTTAAGAAAACTACAGTGATTTGCATTTTAATAGAAATTTCTGATACATGTTTTGTGACCAACTCTTAAATATGTGTTTCTGTTATTCCCAGTTTTAAAAGATGGGTCATTTTAACTCCAGATATCATCTATGGACACCCTTATGATCATACTCATATAAATACGAGTTGTATATAACTTCATTAATGTAAACACTTTAATTTGAGGAGCGAACATGTTTCATAATATCCTTATGTATAAAGTATTAGCTCTATATATTATTGCCTCTAAACTAATAGTTGTGGTAGAATGTTTAAATCTACTTGTTTGAATCTAGTTATTGTCTTGGTGCAATGATCTCAATTTATATTTTCAGTTTGTCTTAAAATTGTTTTTTTACTATCATATGTCATGAAAAATTTTTCTTTGTTTTAAAAGTATCTCTTACTAAGATGAATTTGTTAATTGGAACAAAATTGTGGGGCTTGAGAAAATTCCTTTTCTAATCTAAAATGGTAATCTCTCTTGATCAATTATTATCCTTTAAGTTATTTAGAGATAGTTTATCCTCAAAGGAGTCCTGGAAGTTATGTCATAAATAAAATTTTTGAGACAAATCTGACATCATGTGAGTTTTTGAGATTAAGTTGGTGTCTGGAAAATGGACCCAAGTCATTATTGATTTTAATGTTGGTTGAGAAAGAATCTGTGCCTTTTTACTTCATCTGAGAAAGAATCTGAGCCTCTTACAAGTTTTAGAATAAGCTTCATTATAAACTCTTTCCTTTTGTTGCACAGAATATTAAAATTATATTTAGAATTTCACATCTTGAATACTTAGAAAGCTATATATGTATAGAATTTTCTAGGCATTCACTGTGGTCTCTATTCAAATAATATTGTTAAGTAAGTGTATTTTGGAAATATTGTAATTCCAAATATACTGTTTCTAAATAATGTTCTTCCTGTTTAGCGACTGAGTTAGATATAACCACTATATTCTTTTTCATTTAATTTTGTCTATTTTGTTTTGTTTTGGGGCCTCAGCTAGCCATTCTCAGGGCTTACACCTGGTTCTCTGCTCAGGTACCAGTTCTAGTGGTGCTCAGGGGGACCAAATGCAGTACTGTGACCAGACCCAGGTTGGCTAAATGCAAGGCAAGTCCTCACCTGCTCAAGTCCCCTGCCTTCTTCATTTCTAATTTAGAGTGAGTACTAGTCTGCTGTCCGTGTGGATCAACTTATTGATCCTATTGAAGGACACCGTGCTTCTAGTATTTCGGACAATTCTCTATAAAGTTTCTCTACACATTTTATTTAGTTTTTCTCTGACATGTTTTCCAACTCCCAATGAAAGTATGAGTCATTTGTATTAAATTTCTCTGTCAGGATCATGGGGGTAGCTCAGCTTGTTGAATACATGCCTGGTTGATGAGACACTAAGTTCAACACTTGGCACCACCCAGGGCTCCCAGGTACTGCCGTGTATGGCCTTGGTGGCCCTAGGTCAGCCCTGTGAAGTGCTAGACCATCAGGCATAACCGCAGGGCTGAGCTTCCTAGGAATGTCTGCCCCCAGTCTCCTGAGCTGACCACTGGTCTGGTCTCCAACAAGTAAATAAATAAATTAAATTTCCTTGTGCACACAAAAACATGTAAAAAGGATTGTGAAAAATATATTTAAAATAATAAAAAAAATTGTAATGTGTTCAACTTAAATGAATACAAAGGAGAGAGTGAATAAATTGTAATGAAAGAATATGTTAAATTTTATAAAATTGCCAAGCTGTCTTCTTCAGTGGCTATACACAGTTATGTTGTTTCTGTGCTCTTGGTATAGATATGTAGGAGTGGAACTGCTTAATCAGATGGCAGTTTTGTTTTATCTAAAATAGCACCAAAGTGAAAGGTAGAATTCATATCAAAGATTTCAGAATCAGTTGCTTCATTTAATTATTAATGATTAATAATTTACAAATTTAATAAATAACTATAATTATTAATGATATTAAAACAGGTTATAATCATTGAGGAATTGAGGAATGAATACCTGATATTAATATATTACTATTGTAGATTAATCTTATTATTAATCCTATGAAGCAAATATTTTTAATTTTTTATTTTATATCTGTCAATGTCACTGTCATCCTGTTGTTCATTCATTACTCGAGCAGGCACCATTAATGTCTTCATTCGTTCCTGTCGAGTGCTAGTGTAGCCCAATGGCGCCTGCTCACTCCAAGAACACGAAGAGCACGTTGTTGTTATTACTGTTACTGTTTTTGGCATATCAAATACGTTTTATATATAAGAAACTAAATTAGAGTTCTCTAACATAGAATGATAGCTGTAACTATCTAACTCAAACATCCTGGTCCAAAGGTTATATTTTTAACTTTTTTCTCTTCACTTCCGTTTGTACTATGTTAAACTGTATGGAATTGCCATATTATTTTAAAAATACCGATTTTATACCATTTGACTTGGCTCAACCTAATAATTATTAATTACATTTTCTATTCCAGGCATAGTTCCTTTTATAATCACTTCACTTGTTGTCCCGTGGCTCATCAATTTGCTAGAGGGGGCGCCAGTAATGTCTCCATTTGTCCCTACTTCGTGCTAGTGTAGCCCAATGGCATCTGCTCGCTCCAGGACAGAAAGTGCCTCAAACTGTTCATTCAGAAGAAGTCTTTCCATCTCGTAGGTGGGCGGCCAGGTGTTCTTTTGACGTCCTGTGGAATCCAGTCTGTAACAGCTCTAGTCCAGCGGTCATCTCTAAATCACATTACGTGTCCAGCCCATTTGATTTTTGACACCTTGGCAAATGCGACAGTATCCCTGGTCCTTGGTCATCAACGGAGGTCAGAACTCCAGATTCCTTCTCTCATTTGAGTGAAATGTGATACTCCAAGCATAGCTCTTTCTGTTCCTCTTTGGGATACCCAAATGACGTTCTCATCCTGTTTTCATAGGGCCCAGGTCTCTGAGGCATATGTTAGTGCAGGAAGAATGGTGGGGTTGAAAAGATGGGCCCGGAGCTGGAGGCTTTTATAATAAGAACAAAGATGAGATTTGAATTATCTTCTGGCTTTGGGCCACACCTGCTGGTGCTCAGTATTTCCTCTTGGCTCTGTTCTCAGGGATCACACCTGTGGGCTGTGGGGCTGTATGGGACCCTAGGGACCAAAGCTGGTTGGCTGTGTGCCAGGGG
This sequence comes from Sorex araneus, assembly GCF_027595985.1. Classification (NCBI taxonomy): domain Eukaryota; kingdom Metazoa; phylum Chordata; class Mammalia; order Eulipotyphla; family Soricidae; genus Sorex; species Sorex araneus. The sequence goes on along the minus strand of NC_073302.1, from coordinate 98,503,045 downwards.
AGGACTGTGGACTGTCATTCGGCCCCTCTCATTTGATTCTTAGAGTTAAGTTAGATCTTACAACAACCCTGAAAGGGAAGAATGATAACTTTTTACAAAAAAAAAAAAATAAAGGAAAATTAAGGTTCTGAGTGGAGTGGATAAGTCACTTTTCACACAAGTTGCAATAGGAGATGTCCAGGGTGAACCCTTGTTGGTCCATAGCTCGCTGCAGTGAGCTTGTATGACGACGCAGCAAACTCAGTGTGGTGGAGGAGAGTGGACAGTAGTGAGGGGACTGAGCTTGGAACATTGTGTACTGTGAACCCAGACATGAACAAATTTGTAATTCACTTGACTTAAAAATATTGTTCTTGAAAACACCAGAAAATTTCCAGAACTATTTTTTTATAATTCTGGATGCTGTAATCTATACAATTTCTCCATGGGAACACACAAACTAAAAGGAGTCTCTAGAGCTATAGAATGTTACAGGGCCCTTAAAACTTGTTCTATTTTATTTATCTCACTGGAGACAAACAGCACAGTTAGGCGTCTTCTTTATGAACGTGATGTAAAATTGAATGTGGATGGTAGGTTTTCTAACTCTAGCCAGTGTCCCTAGTTCATTATGTTCAGTATAGAAAGAATTTCTTTGATGAATCTGTTTGTTTTTTAAATTCCTGGGAAATTCTGGGGAGAAAAAAATATAAAAAAACCCAACCCCTTATAAAAAGATAAATGGTCAAAATCCATGTATGATTATACATTGTGACACAGGCATTTAATTTTAGAAAATTACTTTTCTAAGCTTAAGTATATAAAATTCACCTATAAAGTTGGGCTTTATTATTTATGAAGATTACAAGAGAAAATCTAGATAGAATGCTTAGTACTTGATAAATATGCACTAAACAAAAGATAGTTATTACTATGTAGATTAAAAAAACTATTAGTATCTATGACATTAATGCTATCAAATAGTAATGGTGTAAATAATTAATGCCTAAATAGTTTAATAGATATCAAAATTAAATATTTTAAAAATAGAATAAACTCTTCTTCCCTCTTTATACATTAAGAAGTATAAAATGAGGAAACCAAATGATTTTCTTACATCCTATTTAATGGTTAGTGTCAGAGTTAAGAGTTGAGTGCTATGTGTAATTTATTTGAACATTTGCTTATGTTTCATACTGCACAGATTCTCAAAATCACTTCTTTTGGATTGTTCATAGTATGTACTCATACTGATGAATAGAATTTGCCTTTATTGGAACTTTCCTGTGGAAATGTAGTGTGTCATATTTAGAGACACACTACACAGAAAATTTAGCTTTTAATTAGCATTAAAAGTGATAGCTCAGGAGGTAGAACACATGCCCAGTATATGTGAGGTCTTACATTTGATTCCCAGCCCTGCCCGACCTTCTGGACTCTGCCAGGATAGGCCGGTTGCCTCTGGATACTTCTGGATTCAAGCACAGTGTTTCACCGGCCAAGAAACTGTCAAGTCACACTGAGAGAAAGAACACTTTTAAAGTGGCCCAGGTGCTCCCAGAATGGTACCTATAAAAGTAAAGAAATGCAGGTTAATGTTAAAATTATTAGAAGGAATTCAGAAAAATGGATTATGGAAGGAAATTGCTGAACATATAGCTGATATTTCAGAGCAACAGATCCTTTCTTTTGGTTAACGTTTGATGCCTGCTGATCCTTCTGGACCAAGGAAATCTGTCTCCTACTATATGGAATGGGCAGAAAATGTTTTACAACTTGATTATTATAGCTGAATGCAATTAAAGTCTGAGGTAGAAAGTATTTCATTAAAAAAGCATTTATTGATCTTCATCGAACCTTGGCAACTTCAACAGATCAATAAATTATATAATGCCTATATATATGAAACAGAAATTTAGAATAAGTATCAATAATAGCCAGAACTAATCAGTTGCTCTCATGGGCCAAGAACTATGTTAAGTTTTTTATATGTTTTATGTCTTGGCAAGTCTATAAAATTATGCCTGCAAAAAAAAGATAAAGCTAAATCATTTAAATGGTAAATAACTCATGTATTACAATATATAGTGTAGGCTCAGTTACATAATAGGAGATCCCAAAATGCCAAAAAAATCATCTCTTTTCTCTCCTTATCTTTCCTAGCCATAAAGCATCCAATATAACTTACTATCTGAGGAGACTGTTGTATTGAGGATTAGCTGATTCAATAGATAAGATTATACTCTGAAGAACTGAAAGCCCTATTTAGGTGAAAACTAATTTATTATCACATACTCTGTGTCTCCCTAATCTCCATCCTTTTAGTCAGCCTTGACACGACACATTTTCTTAGACACATAAAGGGTAGAGTACAGAAAAGAGTGAAAGATTTTGTTAATATAGTGTTAATATAGTAGAAAAGTGATAGACTCATACTACACAGTATGCTTCTTTTTTTTATTGTTGAAGTTTTTTTTTTTCAGTGTTGATCTCACTATTGAAGTGAAATCATGAAGATCTGTAACATAGTGTCATAAAAGTTTTTGCTAATGCATCAACTAGGAGCAAAATCATAGTACAAGAACAATTTTCATGGGTAAGAACTGATCCTGCCTCTCTCTTAGTGTCCACATTCTGTTTTACTTTGTGGGGGCCACACTTGGTGGTGCTTCGGGATTATATCTGGCTGTCTTCTGAGGATCATTCCTCACAAAGTCTTGAGGACCATGTACAGTCCTGGCAATCGAAAGGGAGTTGGATGTGTGCAAGACAAGTGCCTTAACCCATGTACTATCTTTCTGTCTCTGGTTGTAATTTTTTTGGGGATTTGGGGTCACACCATGCAATGCATAGGAAACTGTAAGTGTCCACATCTTAATTCTTCTTTGTGAGATGATAAAAGTGCAACAAATTTTAAATGATTAAAAAGTATCTTTGAAAATTATTTTCCTTTGCGTTCTTCTAACAGGGCTGAAGAAGTAGTAGATTAAGGAAATGATGAATTTGCACAATTAGTAGAATTTTTATATTTTCAGAAATTGGAAAGTTGAATTTGACAATGACTCCTGTCTATTGATGAGTAAACCTAGGGCATGCTCTACATGGTAAAACTGTAAAATTTAATGGATTTTATGAATTTGGAAATTGTTAAAAATCACCAGTCATATTCCAAGATATACAATGTCTAATAATGTGTAAAAAAGATGTTGATCATATATTCAAAATAAAAGCATTTATATATCTAACATTTTTACTAGTGGGCCATTTATTGCCAAGATAGATTTGAGAAATGGTCTACAGGAATTTTCTCTCTGCCTGTATTCATTTTCTCTATGGAAAAACTTACTGTAAATTGTAAGTAACTTCTTCTAATGTAATCTTAGATTACATTAGAAGCTTAGTTTCATTAGAAGATTATGATAAAATAGTAATTTTAAACAAGTTTCTTATTCTTTTTCTAAAAATTTTATTGAATCACTGTGAGATAGTTACAAGCTTTCATGTTTGGGTTACAATCACACAATGATCAACAAGTTTCTTTTTTCTCCATGCTCTGTGTCTGTTCTCTTGTTGGCTTCCTTTCCCTGGCTCCACAGCATCTCCCTGTGTGCTTCCCATCGGCCCCTATTCCTGTGATCCACCTGTCCCCTCACATTCTACAAAACATGGATTTCAGGCTGGGTGTGGTTGCAGAGAAGAGAAATATGCAAGAAAATAAGATTCGCTTGTTGGTAATACTGATCAGATAATGTGAGGAGTGCATTTATCTCACTGAATTTCCATGTTACTTTTTGATTTCAATTTTTTAAGTCGCATTGCATTAAAAAGTTTAGATTCTCAGACTGCAGCATTTAAAACTTTATCTTTATGTGGTTTATCACTGTCAGTCTAATGCTATCCATTGGCCTTTAATTGACCCTAATTTGCAATCCGGTTTCCCATTCTCTTACAGTTCCTTTGGGCCCATGAACTTTAATTCTTCTTCTTTGAAAACATGGGAACAAGAGCACATTTTAAAGTGCACAGGGGATTAAGCATATCAAGGTGAAGAATATGTTTTTCTTTTCTTTTTCTCAACTTCTCAGATTATCTGAAGGGAAACCTAAGAAAATATCATCAGTGGTCTATACTAATGGATACCAACTGGAAAATAATGACTCATACTAAACCACAAAAATGTCAGTTCTTCAGTCTGAATATTCTTCCACTTGCATAATGGCATTTGATGTTGGGCATTGTCTATTAAATTTGTTACTTTTCATGGAAATTTTCTGTTATATTGGGACTTGGTCTAGTCCATGTAGAACCTAACATGGAAGTGTTTAATTATTTTATAGTATACCTTTGTTTTCAAATGTGAGCAAGTCAGACATTAATTAGTTAATTAAATGAAGGAAATTTTTGGAACACTTTTATTTTCTGAATCATAATGGAATTTTAAGGTTTAGTTAATTTTGGTTTGCCTGAAAAAAATTCTAGACTTAGACTTGTCCTGCTTTCATTTATTATTGTTTTTTTTTAAATCATTATAAATCATGGTGTCTTAAATAAAAAAATATTTTTAATTACATAGTTTAGGGCTGGAGCGATAGCACAGTGGGTAAGGTGTTTGCCTTGCAGCGGCCTACCCAGGTTTGATTTCTCTGTCCCTCTTGGAGAGCCCAGCAAGCTACCGAGAGTATCTCGCTCGTACGGCAGAGCCTGGCAAGCTACCCATGTCGTATTCGATATGCCAAAAACAGTCACAACAAGTTTCACAATGGAGACCTTACTGGTGCCCACTCAAGCAAATCGATGAGCAACGGGATGACAGTGACAGTGACATAGTTTAAACTAGTATCTCTCATAAAACTTGCTTACATTTTTTTCCTTTGTTTTTGAGGAGGGTCTTGAATAAGACAAATCAAAATGAGTTTTTTATACCCAGTGATACTCAGGGGTTACCTCCTGGTACTTCACCAGGAATTATTCCTGGCATTGCTCAGGGAAACATAGGAACATATGGGGTACTGGGAATCAAACCCATATCAGATGCATGCAAGACAAATGTCTTACCTACTGTACTATCTCCAGCCATCAAAATTTTTTAAAGTAGTATTTTCTTCTTTCTCATAGAAATCTGTAGTAGACAAATTCATGATAATGCTAGTTTAATTTTTTTCAGAGAACATTTGGAAATTGGAATGTTCTGATCTTGAAATCTATTTGTAAATGTTGCCAACGATTGTAAAATATTTTACTAACTTTTATACTTCTGTGGTTTCTTTCTTATGTATTTCCCTAAAAGTTATCTATTTAAACAAACAAAAGCCATACAAATAGTTATAGTAAAAGTAGCAACAATAATAAAAAGCATCGAATGTGGAAAAACTAGGACATTGAGAGCATAGGAGAAACTGTTTAAAGGTTAGATAAATAGGGTTAAGTGGATTGTAGAGAGGGTAGATACGCAAAGATAGCAGTGATCCATGTAATATTTAAAAACTGCTTAGTAATTTAACAGTAGTTATTAATTAGTAATGATTTAATTGCATCACACCAAAAAACTATTTCAAGTTTGGAAGGTTGTGAGATGAAATGAGCAGAACTGTTGTCTGATTTTTATTTTCATACATAGTATGTTAGGGTTTTCTTTATTAACTTTTTAAATATATACTGAAATATTTTTCTCTAGAAACTGTTGCTGAATGTTTAATTTCTTTACTCTGGCCCTTGCCAGCAGCATTAGGGGAGCCACAAGATACTTGGGTGATGCTGAGTCTGCCGTGGCAGCTCGAGATTCAGTGCTCTGCCCTGGAGTGTGGATGTGGAGTCACTCAGCAGACTCTGGGCTCTCCCAGCGGCACATTGTATCAGGGGCATGTAAGCACTCAGGATGGAACCTCTGAGCACAAGGCATGTACTCCAGCCTTGAGTCTATCACCTGGCACATGTGTGCTTTAAAAGCAAATGAAGTTGAATAAGGTGTAAGGCATAAACTACAGCACCTGTGCCAGGGAGCAGAGGTCATGGGTTTTATGATACTTAATGTTTGTATCTTCAACTTATTATAGTCGCACCACAGAATCATTAAGTTCATCTCTATGCACTACCATTCCCCCCTATTTCCCTAATAGCCTTTTCTTCCCTGATAATCTCCTATCCTTCCTATTCCATTGCTTCCTGTCCTGTCTTTTGTGTATGGGGCAGTGGGGTAGGGAAGGATGGAAGTGGAGGGGCCACAGCCAGCGTTTGAACTCTGTGCTCAGGGATCTCAGGACCCCTTCTGATGGTGCCCGGGAGTATATGTGTCCTATCCTTTTAAATCCCGTCTTTAAATGGATCTTTTTATTGAGCAAAAAATTAGAAGTACCTATAGAAATATGAGAAGGACGTGTGTGTTTATGTATTTGTATATCTGTATATCCATTACCGATGGGTTCCATGGGATGTCAAAAGAACACCTCGTCACCCACCTGTGAAATGGTCAGACTTCTTCATTAAGACCCTGAATGAAGGGTTTGGTCCTCTTCGTGTTCCTCTAGCAAGCAGACACCATTGGGCTACACCAGCATGCGACAGGGATGAATGGAGATGTTATTGGCACCTGCTCGAACAAATTGATGAATATCAGGATGACAAGTGATTACAAGTGAAGTGATATATCTCTATATATTATATACAGGGAGAGGGAGGGAGAGAAAAGAGAGAGGGAGGAGGGGAAAAAGATGGGGGAGAGGAGAGGGACGGGGAGAAGGGAGAGAAGAGAGGGGAGAATGTTACTTTCTGACAAAAGATATGAGCATAGAATGGAGAAAAGAAGAAGACTCATCATTCTTGGGGATGTCTAGGGAAACCTAAACATCGAAATGTGAAAGCATGAAATTGAGTCACTCTTTCACAACATATACAAAAGTAATCTAAAATGGATTAAATATTTTGTTTAATATTTTCTTCTTCTAAAAAGTAAACCATTGAGGAACACTTGGCATTTGTCTTAGACATACCTTTGAAGATTCACATACAGTATAAGTGAAGCAAAGCAAAAATAAACAAATGGAACTACATAAAATTAAGCTTTTCTTTTTTTTTTTTTTTGCTTTTTGGGTCACACCCAGCGATGCTCAGGGGTTACTCCTGGCTTTGCACTCAGGAATTACTCCTGACAGTGCTCGGGGGACCATGTGGGATGCCGGGGATCGAACACAGGTCGGCTGTGTGCAAGGGAAACGCCCTACCCGCTGTGCTATCGCTCCGGCCCAAAATTAAGCTTTTCTTGCACAAGAAAAGAATCTTGCATCTACTGAAAAGATATCCTTCTGAATTGGAGAAAATATTTGCTATAATTTTTTGATGAAATGTTAATATCCAAAACATATAAACAATTCATGCAGCTCAAAAGCAGAAACTAGCAACAGCAAAATAACTAATTAAAAAATTTTTGTCAGGGAAATGCAAGTCAAAACAACATTGATATATCATCTCATGCCAGTGTGAATGACATATCAAGAAGACTAGAAACAATCTATGTTTGTAGGGATCGGGTGAAAATGAACTTTAATTCACTATTGGTGGGAATGTCATCCGGATTAGACTATGTCAAACACTATGACGATTCTTTGAAAAATAAGAAGGGAACTGTCATATGTCCCAGTGATTCTACTTCTAGGTGTATACCCCCTAAGCAAAAAAAAAAAATTATTTGGCAAGATTATGTTAAGTGAAATTAGAATAAAAACAAATCTAGGATGGTTTAATTAGAGAAGCAAGTTGAAAGAATAGTATAGCCAAACCAAACCAAACTTTGAGTTCTGATTGAAGAATTGTGGTTATCATATGGGGAGAGAGAGGTAGGAAGAAAAGGGAGGGCAGATTGGATGATGGTTTATTGGTCCCTTAGGGATGGGTACACTATGACAATATACATTTGTGAAAGTATGAGCCTGGGCTACTATCACCTGAAGAAATGTGATGTGAAACAGTGTTATCTCTATTAAAAATAATTTAAAAATGGCATTAAATACCATATTAGACATCTCTAATGTTTACAGATAAATTTTAACATATATTAACTTGCACTGTCTTAATGATGCATAGAGACACCCCACTTAAATTTTTTTAGCTTTGGGACATCAGATTGCCTCCTGTTGCTTCACTTATAGAAGTCTGTGAAAGTCATTATTGAGGGCCGGCCTCCTCAGATTCTATAGTTGCATCTCTTAAATATATTATTAAAAATTTAAGGTCCATTAGCTACATAATTTTAGTAGTCACTTTATTGTATAACAATAAAGTAGTCACTTTATTACAATAATAGTCACTTTATTGAGATCTTATTGTTAATCATTGAATTTTTGATAGTTAAATAATGGTTCATAATTTGCTTTACATTTCTCTACTTCGAGCATTTCTATTAGTTTTTAGTTTTGCATCATAAATTGTGCAATGAGTATGCTTGTAGAATTTTATATGTATGCTTAAATATTTCTATCTACTATATATTTTTAGAAAGTTAAAAATGTGATATTTGATTTTATTTAATGTTATTTTAAGGGAACAGGATTAAATTTTATTTATATATCCTCTCATACCAGTATGTTATCTAACGTTTTCCACTTAGTTTTTGGCCTATACCCTGCAGTGCTCAGAGCTGTGCTCAAGGGTCACTCCCTGTAGGGCTGAGAGACCTCCTGGGTACAAGGGAATGAACCTGGGTTGACTGCATGCAAGGTAACTGCCTACCCATTGCACTCTCTCTCCAGCCCAATATTTTATTTGTTGTCTTACTAGCAAATAAACCAATTTGAGTTCTTGTATGTTACTATGTAAACGCAGAAAAGTTTAATCCTTAAATATGTGTGTATCAGGAAGTTTAGAAAAAATAGTTTGTAAGATATAATCCATTCAGGCAGTCCATATTTTGAAGTTCTTATGATTTTAAGCATTTTGCTGAATCTAGAGCTCTCTCTCTCTCTCTCTCTCTCTACCTCTCTCTCTGTCTGTCTCTCTCTTCCAGAAATGATAGCTTACTGACAGCAGTATTATCTTTTTTTTGAAGAATAGCAAAGGGAGTTAATGACTCAAACTTGAAAGTTAATTTTAAAAGACATACTTAGTTTCCCATATTGTTGTGTTTTGAGTATAAGGGACAGTTTTATAATTCCACTGTCACTGTATCACTGTCATCCTGTTGCTCATCTATTTGCTTGCTCGGGCACAAGTAACGTCTCCAGTGTGTGACTTGTTACTATTTTTGGCCTATCGAATGTACAACGGGTAGCTTAGCTTGCGAGGCTCTGCCATGTGGGTGAGATACTCTTGGTAGCTTACTGGGCTCTCCGAGAGGGGCAGAGGAATCGAACCTGGGTCGGCCGCATGAAAGGCAAATGCCCTACCCTCTGTGCTATCACTCCAGCCCTTTATAATTCCATTAGAATAATTAATAAATTGAGTTTAGTAGGATAAAAATATATGTTTAAAAATTGCATGTTTGGCAGACATAAGAGGACATTTTTAATATTTATTATTCCATAATAAGCATAATATGCTATTTTGAGTAATATCTTTATAATTCTTATCAGGAGAGAAGATACCACTGTTACAAATATTCCATACCTTAAATAATTTTTCCATATTCTCACATCATTAGTATATCTGTTTTCCCTTCTAAAGTTTTGGAAAACTGAGGAATTATAAATGGTTTAAAGATGGGATGGAATGATGCAATGTTTTGGAATGATTGTTTCTGATGAAGAGTAGCTGAGAGGTGACTAAATGCTCCATAATTATGATCAGATGTGCTGGACCCATGAGTAGACAAATCAAGGCCAGTCTCAGTTTTCCAGCCAACCATGCTCTGAGAATTATATTCCATTCCTTGGTACTTTTACTGGTGCATGTATCATTTCTGTAGTAGGAGGAAAATTCAGGAATGGCAGAAAGTCAAATACTCTGTAGCACTTAAGGGCCTTTTTGTTTGGCCTTATAAAAGAAAAACGTTGAAAGATGGGTATTGAATTTTCACAAGAATTTCATATGTCAATTAAGTAATAAACCACTTTTGTTGTATCAGATAAGAGGTCAGACCATTTTACTTGATATCCTCCTATGTTTTATAATAGCTTTATGAAGGAAAATGGAGGAGGTTTTTATTACTGTTTTGTTCAATTCCTTAGTTCTAGGTTTCAGAGGTAAGTGACCATGAAAAGAAGACAGATGTTAGTTTGTTGATTTCATATCTCTTTAATCTGGTGGCTTGTTCATTAGGCAATGCTGCCTTTAGTGAATGTTTTATATGCAATTCTGGGTACAATTTATGTTGAACTTTAACTTTTTCAGACAAATCCATAGTCTAGAAGTAAATCCTTTCATTTCTCTTGACTTTTGGCACAGGATGACTGAAGGTGGATAAAATTTGCCAGGAATATTATGAAAATTTTAACAGTCTTGATTTTTTTTCATTCTTTGTAATAGCTATCCTTCCTCCAGACTCATAATAGACTTCTCAGAAAATACCACTAAAAAGGGGTTTATTCTTTTGACAGGGTAGAATGAATGGTAACATAAAAAAATGAGTTAAAAATAAGAAATCCTAGATATCAAACCACGATGGTCTCAAAAATTTTGGTAGTCCCTTTACTTCTTTAGAAAAAAAAAATCCCTAGTTCCTCTAGAATTGATAGCTTCCTTTAGGGACTTCTTAAAAATAGTTCATAGGCAGGAACAGAGCTCAATTTGAGTCAAAAATGACTTCATAGCTAAAAGTCTTCAGGACATTTAGTTGACAGAAACCAGCTAGGATCATTTGGAATGAATTGCAATTTATTATGGCATAAGGGGACATTCCTAAGCTTTGGCTATGCCCCAGGAACACTGAGTTGGTAGTTTATTTTGGAATTTTTAGAGAAATAATTACTTCAGTTTTTATTAACTGCTTTCTGTTGGTCATTGTTTATTTCCATGTGAAATCATATCAAAAAGTTGACTAGGTTATGCAATTTGAAGCCCTTCATTGAAAAATGTCAAGTTCTTTGTTTCTTTTCTTCTTAAAATTTTATTTGAAGTACTTTTATTTACGATAGTGTTAATGAAAAGGCTCCATGCATACAGTACTCTAATACCAGACCCTATGCCATAGTGTCTACTGTCCTGTGCTATTTTCTTAGTCTCCCTCACCCTAAATTTTTCGTTCTCGTACATGGCAAGCTTACTGTAGTTGACCAGTTCACATGTTCTGTTGATTTTAGCTATTTATTTCTATCTTAAATGAATCTTGCTTCCATGGAAAACTATCATATATTCCTGTTACTATCATTTCACTGGTACAAATAAGATATTTAAATTAAAGCACAATAACTTTCATTTATAGGGATAGGAAAATATATATTAATCTAGTTTCTTGTTATGGATCCTGTAAGCTACAACAAAAATGATAAAATATGTCTACCGTTGCTATAAAAATCACAATCACGAAATCCCGTTAATCGTCGATTTCTTGAGTGGGCTCAGTAACTTCTCATTCGTCCTTTCCCTAGGATCTTAGAAGTCTTTCTCGACTCAGCCCTCCCAATGATGTCGCACTGAAGGCTCTTTCAGGGTCAGGGGAATGGGATCCAGCTTGTTACTGGATTTAGCATATGAATACACCATGGGAAGCTTGCAAGGCTGTCCCATGGGGGCAGGAAACTCCCAGAAGCTTGCCAGTTTCTCCTAGAGGGAGAAGTAGGCTATAAGACATTGCTTCTGGGAGCTTGCTTTTAAGTCTCTGGATGTTGGCCGTTGATGGAATTAAACACACCTGGGTTCCTCTGCCGGTACCGGTACCTTCATGCATGAGGCTTGTTTGAACATGTGGAGAGGGGCCTCGATCATGGCTGTAGCTAGGTTCCAGTGGTCTTCGGCTGCTGGGAGCTCTGCTCGGGGTGGGGAGGGAAGCTGGAGCAAATTCCCTCCGAGGGGCTCCAGGGGAGACAGCCAGGCTTGCGGGCAGAGAGTCTCTTGCTATAAAAGTAGTATTTTTATGTTCATGTACCTGCCTCATGACTACTTTTCTTTGGTTTTCATTGGTTAAAAACCTATTTTTTCTATGAAAGTTTTATGCAAAATTTTTCTTTTTAATGACCTTGCATTTTTGAGGTCCCCAAAGATGAGACAACTTGGGCTTTACAAGAGGCACTTTGGTCTTAGTCACTCATTGGTACTGCCACTTAATAGTTTTGTGGCATCAAAGAGAGTTCATAGGTTGCTCAGGTATGAATGGAGGCAACAATAAGCACTGAGAAAGATGTTCGCCTATTTCCAGAATCTTTAAAGAATAGAAAAATCTAGAGTTGAAAATGAGGTTATGTGTCTCATGAGCTGGGGGAGAAGGCAGCTGGATAAAGAAGGGATCACTAAGTCAATGATGCTGGGTTGGAGGGATCGTGTGCTGAAAGTAGATAAAGGACCAAACGTAATAGCCTCTCAATATCTGTATTGCAAACTATAATGCCCAAAAGTAGAAAGAGAGAGTATGGGGAAAATTGTCTGCCATAGAGGCAGGGGAAGGAGTGGGATGGGGAGTGGGGCGGATACCAGGGACATTAGGAGTGGAAAATGCACTGGTGGAAGGATGGGTGTTCAATTGTTGTATGATGGAAACTCAAACATGAAAGCTTTGTAACTGTATCTCATGGTGATTCAATTAAAAAAAAATAAATAAAAACAACAAAAATGTCCCCCCCAAAAAAAGGAAAATGAGGTTATGACTAGGGAGAAGGACATTAGCACACCCTAACTGAAAATGATCCTTGGCTGAAAACTGAAAAATAATTAAGAATTCATCTGGGCCAGAGTGACAGTACAATGTATAAGGCCTTACATGTTCAGTCTCTGGCACCCCTTCAGAATGACCAGGAGTGATCCCTGGAACATGTCCAGGAGCCACCCTGAGCACAGTGCCAAGAGTGGCCCCTCAGCACCACTAGGTGTGGCCCCCAAACAAAAAGCAAACAACGAAGAAAGTTCAGCTGGCGGTGTTCCATGGGTGGTGCAAGGTTGGAAGAAATGGGATGCTGTCACAAATAAGAAAGAATATGAATTTTTTTCTAAAGATAATTTTATCACATTTCAATAACTTTAAAATAATTTTAATTAGTGTGGAAAACACGAGTATATAATTTTCAGTTTGTGCAGTTGAGAAGGAAAAATCAGAATTGGGCTAATGTCAATACATTCTTACACTTACACACTTGCTCTCTCATGCTTCCACTTAATTTTTTCGTAGTTTAGCACAAGGAGGTTATTACTTAATAGCAGTCTAGGTGAAGACATTATATATGTTGTGAACTCAAAATGAACCTTTATGTAGTGTAGTTGCTCTTCCACATAACATTGTCTCCTAACCAGCCAGTGATGCCCATCGTGAGGGAGATCATGGCTGACAATTCTGCTTTGCTTTAGCCTGTCTGTGGGAGATGTGCTAATTTGGTAAATTGAGGAGGGTCACTTTGATGATGGCATCCCAGATCACAGCAGTCTAGGGCAACTTTAATGGTAGGACAGTTAAGTAGCTGTAAATGATGGTGATAGTGATGATGAAGAAGAAATAGAAGATCAGAGATAAAAATCATGTATTTGAGATTTTAAGAAAATAACTTATTAACACCTAGATGTAACATTCTTTTAAAATTTGCTTTGTATATGTTTTAGTAACTTTATGAAATTACTAAATTCAGAATGTAAAACCTGACATAGAATGGGTGGATATGCCACACACAGTTACTTCTCCCTGTACTGGAAGATGTGAAGACCAAGGTCAGGTACTCAGAGGCTTGGCCCTGGGGAGGGCCCTCTGCCTGTGTGGCCACTGCCTCCTTGCCAGCTATCTCCATGAAGGAGAGCATCAGCCCCTGTCATTTCTGTCTCTATCAGGCGCTGCTCTTATCATGGAGGCTCTCTACTCATGAACTTCCCTACAGCTGGTTGCGTTCTAGAATCCTCCCCTGACATATACCATCACATTTGGTATTGTCATTGTGAGCTAATGAATTTGAGGAATCACACATTCAGTGTACAGTAAAGTCAAGGTATATTTTATCTAGTTCTACTCATCTAAAATATATTTATCACTGTCATCCTGTTGCTCATCAGTTTGTTCAAGCGTGCATCAGTAACCTCTCCATTGTGAGACTTGTTGTTACTGTTTTTGGCATATAGAATATGCTATGGGTAGCTTGCCAGGCTGTGCTGTGTGGGCGATATACTCTCGGTAGCTTGCTGGGCTCTCTGAGAGGGATGGAGGAATCGAACCCGGGTTGGCTATATGCAAGGCAAATGCCTTACCCCCTGTGCTATTGCTCCAGCCCATCAAAATGTATTTATGATTTTCAGAATGACTGTGCAGGGGCCAGAGACAGTACAGCAGGTAAGGGACTTCATACTGCTGACCTATATTCACCTGGGTGGCATCACACATGGCCTCTGAGCACCTCCAAGAGTAATAACTGATCACAGACAGGTGTGGCCCAAAACCCAAAATAGAAATAAATGAATATATAAATAAATATTGCTAGGTAGAATCTTAGTTTTAAAGATCCTGGTAGGTAAGATTTAATTGTGAAAGTGACATGCCACTCTGTATGAAGAACTAACCTGAATAAAATTAAAAATTGAAACCCAAAAAACAAAGTAGTAATTTAAATTCACTAGGAATAATAAAATGAACTACAAATGTGCAGCAGGTCAGGTACAAAAGTCAGGTAATCATTTCTTTGTAGTAGACATTCAAAGTGACATTTTTTATGGAAGTCATTATTTAACAATGAATAAATAAAATATATGTTCTTAACTATAAATATCAGTCATGTGGTCAGCAGATAAAATGATTGTTTAAGATACTTTAAATGGACTAGGATCCACCTAATTTATTGCATGTGCATATATATGAGGGAGCTTTAAACTATGATGATCTAATGCAAAGAAAATAGTGTCCTAATTGAAAGAATTAATATATTCAGGGACAAGCATATATGAGAAAATGGAGTACCTAGTAAATTTTCAGGTTAGATTTTGCAGAATAGTAAAGAGCAAGTGAAATGTTGAAATGTCATTCTATGTATTTCAAGGGGACACTAAACTGACTTTAAATGCAGTTATTCTATGACTTACTGTAAAAAACAGTAAAATATGCAAATTTACAATAAATGGATAGAAAATGAAAAAGTACAATATAGACATTTTCTTTAAGCTATTAAAACACATGGGACCGGTTAGTGGTACACCGGTACAGTGGGTAGGGTGTTTCCCTTGCATGTGGCCAACCCATTTTCCATCCCAGTGACCCATATGGTCCCTGGATCTCCTCTAGAAATTTATCCTGAGCGCAGAGCCAGGAGTGAGGCTTAAGCACCGCAGGGTGTGGCCCCAACAACTACAACAGAGTAAAAAAGAAACTATTAAAATACAGTGGGAATTTGGGTAATTTATTTATAACTACTAATACCCAAATTTATATGATAGATATTAACAGAATTATTTGGAATAAACTATTATCATTGTCCATCGGAATTGCAGATAAAATTATCTAAAATACATTGAGCTAGGGCTGGAGTGATAGCACAGCGGGTAGGGCATTTGCCTTGCATACAGCCGACCTGGGTTGATTCTTCTGCCCCTCTTGGAGAGCCCGGCAAGATACCAAGAGTATCTTGCCCTCACGGCAGAGCCTGGCAAGCTATCCATGGCATATTCGATATGCCAAAAACTACTAGCAACAAGTCTCACAATGGAGATGTCACTGGTGCCTGCTTGAGCAAATTGATGAGCAATGGGATGACAGTGACAGTGACTTGAGCTAAAGTTTTCTTATATGTAGATGCCAGATTGAAAGAACTAACACTTATTTTATTTCTCTGGAAGCCTAAATAACAAGAATTAGTCACACTCAAATGCAACAATTTTGATTATTCAGGTAGAATACAGAATTTAATATTTTAGTGTGTTACTGCTTGAAGCCTATGTCATCTTTTTGTTATATTTAGTAAACAGCATCCTGAAGGGCTCTAATTCGTTGTGTAGAATTACTCTGAAAATATTAATTATGAATTTTATATGTCAGTAAAAATAATTGCTTCCCTGATATTGCTTACTACTTTGTCCTTCATTCAGAAGCAGTATTTCATATGATGACAAAAAACAGTATGAAGCAGAGTTGTTTTTTTGCCAAGGGTTATGTGAAAATCTCTGGGGCATGGATGATTTTAAGGAAGAAAGGAAAATGACTTGCACATATTTCTTAGTCAATGTCCTCAAAGTAGTAGAATGTTTATTTCAGGACCAGTCCTGTTTTTTGTTTTCAGATGAGGCACTATTCATACGCAGAATGTGGCTAGATTATCAGATAATAGTTGGTAGTAGTCTAGCAAACGCTTGATTTGAAATTAATTTCTAAAAGTGCATCATATAAATACTGAAGAAGATCGAGTCTTTGAAAAATATGCTTATTAAATACGGTTCTGAATTTTTACTTTTGTATAAGCCACCACAGGGCAGGAGCCTCAGGTTTCAGTTAGGGAAGAACCTCCAAGGAATAGTGATTCAGGTGAGACGTTAGGCATGATTTGAGGTAGAGAGGTTCCCAGGACTCCAGAGGCTGGTTGGGTGTGGAATGGGGGCTCTGCAGAGTTCAATGTGCCTCAGAAAGAGAACACAGGTCAAATATTTCACTTGATATATTGGTTGTTTCTGTTAATGAGCAAAGTTTTCACCAGACTCAGTGTACTGAGGGTCTCAGAGGCTGCATATACCCAACCCAGTACAATGAGCAAGTACATTAAACCAACTTTATGAACAAGAATGTAATTGACTGATTATAATAGAATTTAAGATAAAAGGAGAGCAAGTTTTATAAGCACAGAGAAAAGAAAATGGGCTATTTTTGTGGGCTTTGATGAAAGTGGAGGATTATTTTGTGCTCTTGAAGGAGATTATTTTTGCCATGATCCTAAAAGGCAAAGTAAGTTGAGGTCTGCTCTAAGCAAGGTTCACATTTGTCTTTGACAGTGTTTTGATCATTGCCTTATTTGTTCAGCTAGGATTGTGTCTGAGCAGAGCCTCTGCGTCCGTCCTTAATCTCAACTGCAGCCTTATCCTCTTACCTATGTGTCGGACTCTCCTGGCTTACCTCCGAGGATCCCAGAAGGTAAGAACAAAAACGAAACATGGGACTGAAAAGATGGTACAGCATGTAGGGGCTTGCCTTGCATGTGACTCACCAGGGTTTGATCCCTGGTACGATCCAGGGTCCCTGAGAACTGCCTGGAGTGATCCCCGAGACTAGACCTAGGAGTAATCCCTGAATGTGGTCAGCTGTGGCTCACTGTCCTCCCCATAATGTGACAGTGGCATGTTAGACCCACGTAGGCACTGAATCTATAAAGTCATGGCTTGACTTTATGCTAGGACGATTGTCTCAGAAATAATAGTAGGACATGCCTCCCGTGAAGATGATCACCTCTGATCTGACACACTAATCTGACACACTAATCTGATCAGGAGAGAGGATAGAGAAAGTGTTATATCCTCTGGCTGGCGCTAAGCACTGCATGGGAAACACAAGTCGCACCATGATGCTGTAGTTAGGAATTCTACTTGAGGAACCTGAAACTTAGAATTTAAATATTTTTCTAATGATCATGAGGCAGAGTGAGTGGCTAAGTGAAGATTTATTCCATATCAGTTCCATGTTTCACTGCAGTCCTGTTCTTTTATTTAGTTAGAGCTTGAAAGCAAACTAGAGCCCCCTGATCTTTATATAATACATTGAGTAATACGGCTTTGGGGGGCAGTTTCTTTCTTCTCAAAACACATGTCTATTTTGAGCTGTGAAAAGGGTGTCTTGATTAAATAGCAATGTTACTTTTGATGTCGAATGTTATATAATGAAGGGTTTAAAAAATTACAATGTACTTTGACAGTTAAAACTCAATTGGAATTCTTTTTTGTCTGCAGTTATTGTCATGCTATGTGGCATATGCCTCCTTCTCCCTCCATGTTAGCAGGATGTTAGCAGGATAGAGACTGATCTTTTGGAGGCATTGTTAACGTAAAGTTATTCTGATGTTCTGTGAAGTTTATATGAGTTGATTCATTTAGTAAATCTTCTCAACCTTTTCACATAATTATATTTGGAAACTCTTTTACTTTTAATACTGTACTTTGTAGAAGTAACCCTCTAGGTTGCCCACCTTTGTTAATTGCTAGGTTTTGATCGCTATGGCTTGTCAGTGGTGTGGTGTGAAGAAAGAGAACACAATTGCCAGGAAATAAAAAGTGCCCACCTAAGTATCTCAGCATTTAATAAGTATGAAAGCATTTTCCCTTAGTGTGAAACAGGTATTAAAGATGCTTGACATTTAACTTTTCCATAAGATCAAGGAGGCATTAAAACCAATAGATGAAAAGGCTTTGTTTAAAAATAATCTTATTTTTTATTACAAAAGAAGATAATATATAAATAGTAAAATTAAAAAATTCCGGAAACGTACAGAAAATTCTGAATGTTTTTTTAAATATTTTTTTGCTGGAACAACTACTATTATTACTGTTTGATGTATATGTCTGAAGGTATATCATTAAATTTAAACAATGTTGTATCATTGTAATTTGTTTTATGACTTTTTACATAAAAATATATTCACACATTTTTAATAAAACAACATATACTTATTTAATAAAGTAACAAATATTCCTCTGAATCAGAAATGTCACGAAGTGGGGAAGTTGCTTGCCTTGCACAAGGCTGCCCTAGGTTCGATTTTCTGGCTCTGTATATGTTCTCTAGCACTTTTTTTAAAAAAAATTTTTATTAGTGAATCACTGTGAGGTACAGTTACAAGCTTATGAACTTTTGTGTTTGCATTTCAGTCATACAGTGATTGTTTACCCATCCCTCCACCAGTGCCCATTCTCCTCTACCAATGTTCCCAGTATCCCTCCCACCACCCCCACCCTCAAACTTTGAAACACAAAGCCAAGAATAGCCACTGAGAACTGTTGGGTGGGCCCCAAAGCCAATGAACAACAATAACTGTGATATAAATAATAATCCTTCTTTTTTTTTTTGGTTTTTGGGTCACACCTGGCAATGCACAGGGGTTACTCCTGGCTCTGCACTCAGGAGTTACCCCTGGCGGTGCTCAGGGGACCATATGGGATGCTGGGAATCGAACCCGGGTCGGCCGCGTGCAAGGCAAACGCCCTACCCGCTGTGCTATTGCTCCAGCCCCAATAATAATCCTTCTTAAGTGTTTTCTTAATAGCTCATCTTCTATTGAATATATTCACTATAAATCATGATTAACCTTTCTATATTTAAGAATCTAAAAATAGGTATATTTTCAAAATTTTGATGTTCTCAGAAATGCTATAATAAATTTGTTTACATATATCTTGTTTATGCAACACTTTTACTATGGTGAATTATGTTATTTAGGTTCCAAGCAGAAGAACCAGAAGATTGTTAGATAAAAGCAGGACATTCCATATAACCTGTGGGATCACCATCTGTATTTTCTCAGGTGAGAAAGCTGAAGGGTTGAAAATCTTATGTTCAAATGTTACACTTTTTCTGTGAGGTTTTATTGTTTCATATAATTCATTCGTGACTTCTATTGAGTGAATTTCTCTTCGCTTTCATTTCATATCAGCTGCTAGTGAAAACTAGATAAAATGTGTGTAGCTAAATGCATTTTATATGTATTTGTATACCAATACCTAAAGGTTAAAAGTAAATAATTTAATTCAGAAATGTTGAAAGAAGCATACTAAAAGTTCTTTGTGCTCTAAGAGTAATTATTTGAGTTTAAAATATTTGAGCATTAGAAAACAAATATATTATTCTGCCAAAATTATATCACTGTCACTGTATCACTGTCATACCATTGCTCATTGATTTGCTTGAGCAGGCACCAGTAAAGTCTCCATTGTGAGACTTGTTGTTACTGTTTTTGGCATTTCGAATATGCCATGGGTAGCTTGCCAGGCTCTGCCGTGCGGGCAGGATATTCTTGGTAGCTTGCTGGGCTCTGCAAGAGAGGTGGAGAAATTGAATCTGGGTTGGCCACATGCAAGGCAAAAACCCTACCCCCTGTGCTATTCAGAGGCTACAATTATATCTTTAAGCATTAACTTCATTTTAATAAATAGCTAAACAGTAAATTTAAAAACCTTGTGATAAGTTATTCTACTTAATTTTACATTAAAACTAAATGTGAGTGGCTGGAGAGATAGAACACTTGTATAGGCACTTGTCTTGCATGCAGCTATCCCCAGTCCAACTCCCAGTACTATTATGGCCCCTGACCACCACCAGGACTAGTCCCCGAACATAGCCAGGATTTATATGTAGGATTACATAGCCTCAGGTAGTTTAGGTTTATTGGGTTACTCCCATTACAGTGCTCCCATTCCTCTGTGTTTATTTGTAGCTTCTTTCTTAGTGTTCTGTTGACTTGTAAATATTGTTTTTCTCTTCTCCTTGAGTCCTTTGCATAGTTTATTCAGAGCCATGTCCTTTTTGTATGGACACAGGAAGATTTAGCAAATGCTATGCTTTTGTAACCTGGGAGTCATTTGACTCTATGTGATATTTTCCTCCTGGGCATCTGCCCTTACTTTCCTAGCACCCCCAAAAGCAGGGTCCCGACGAGGGACGAGACGGACCCAGGGCAAGCGGTGAGTTGTGTGCTACCCTGGCATCGAGATGGGCCTGGCCAAAGTGCCTAATGCTTAACCATAAGTTAAGAGCTTGATCATGGACAAATGTTGTCGTGATCCAAACAATGATGACTAGATTTGGACCCTGCTAGGGTGAGGAATGATTAATCTGGCCTGAGTGCTGTAGTCTGAGTCTGTGGCAAGATGTTGCCAGGAGAGCTGCCTTGCAAGCCTCAATGTATCTCTTGCTATGTCCATACAAAAATAACTAGTATTAAGATGTTAATGAGTGTTTGGAATAAGGAAAGGAGAAAAAAAACCCTCAAGAGGTATCTTGCCTGCTGGCAGTCAGGAAGGGCTTTGGAATACCCCTAGGTTGTGTTCCCTTTGAACCTGACAGCCCTCAGGAAGGGCTTTCTTATGTTGATTTTGCTACCTGGCAGTGTGTAAACCCAGAGAGAGAATGGAGCTAGGAGTGTGGGAGATGAGAAAGATGGAAGATTGAATAAACGGTAACTAATCAGCAACCAGCTTGGTCCTCGTTCTTCCTTCGCCTGTCCTTGGCCAACAGCCATCCAGATCCAGCCCATACACAGCAGTTTCAGAGCACCGAACGCTATTCTTACCTTTAGTTGGTAGTTTGGGCCCGCTCCAGGGACGCCAGCTGTAAAAAACTAAAGCTTGCTGAAGGGCGTGTACACTCGCAGGCTCTTTAGGCGGCTCTGTCTCACTGCCCACGTTCCGTGCTCTGGAACCGCTGTGTATGGGCTGGATCCAGATGGCTATTGGCCAAGGACAGGCAAAGGAAGAACGAGGACCAAGCTGGTGGTCTTCCATCTTTCTCCTCTCCCGCACTCCCAGCTCCATGTCCTCTCTCTGGATCTACTGCAGCCTCCATTCTAGTCTTTCTCCTCCCTTTCTCCTCTCTTGCCCTTGCCCCTAGGCTACACACTGCCAGGTAGAAAAATCAACACAAGAAAGCCCTTCCTGAGGGCTGTCAGGTTCAAAGGGAACACAACCTAGGGGCATTCCAAAGCCCTTCCTGACTGCCAGTAGGCAAGATACCTCTTAAGGGTTTTTCTCTCCTCTCCTTATTCCAAACACTCATTAACATCTTAACACTAGTTATTTTTGTATGGACATAGCAAGAGATACATTGAGGCTTGCAAGGCAGCTCTCCTGGCAACATCTTGCCACAGACTCAGACTACAGCACTCAGGCCAGATTAATCATTCCTCACCCTAGCAGGGTCCAAATCTAGTCATCATTGTTTGGATCACGACAACATTTGTCCATGATCAAGCTCTTAACTTATGGTTAAGCATTAGGCACTTTGGCCAGGCCCATCTCGATGCCAGGGTAGCACACAACTCACCGCTTGCCCTGGGTCCGTCTCGTCCCTCGTCGGGACCCTGCTTTTGGGGGTGCTAGGAAAGTAAGGGCAGATGCCCAGGAGGAAAATATCACATAGAGTCAAATGACTCCCAGGTTACAAAAGCATAGCATTTGCTAAGTCTTCCTGTGTCCATACAAAAAGGACATGGCTCTGAATAAACTATGCAAAGGACTCAAGGAGAAGAGAAAAACAATATTTACAAGTCAACAGAACACTAAGAAAGAAGCTACAAATAAACACAGAGGAATGGGAGCACTGTAATGGGAGTAACCCAATAAACCTAAACTACCTGAGGCTATGTAATCCTACAGCCAGGAGTAAGCACTGAGCACAACCAGGAGTAAGCCTTGAATCAAATTTTAAAAAAAGGAGAAGAAAAGTGTTTGCCACAGAGGCAGGGTGAGGGGGTTGGGCAAGAAGGAAGCTGGGTACATTGGTGGCATTAAATATAGACTAGTGAAGGGTTGGGTGTTGCAACATTGTGTGACTGAAACTCAATCATGTACAACCTTTTAATTGTTTCTCATGGTAAGTCAATTAAATAAAAGCAAATCAAAGGAACAAAATTTTAATTGATAATATATGATAATATAATAAATGATAAAGATGAATATTTGGAATCTACTGCTCACAATTTCAGTATCCAAAATGAATTGATGATCTTCATTTTCCTATTTCCTTCCTGGCTTAAATATATGTTGATTATTTATGTATGTAGATATATTAATATATAAGTATATTTTTGTCGGATTTGGGAAGGGAGTACGTTGGGAACGACATATCCATCCTGCCGAATTTGGTGTGTGGGCAGGTGGACGTGGCTGTCAAAGAGATGCCAGTAGAAGTCATGAATAATCCTCTCCATTGCCTTTCTGGAGGATGTGATAGATCCATCATGACGTCAGAGGGCAGTCATCTTGATCTTGTAGTTGGTGAAGGACAGGAGAGCATTGCTAAGACTTTTCCCGGCTTCTGCCACATTCGCCAACACTGCTGCTCTTCTTTCTTTGAGGTCTTCCTTTATCGCTTCTCTGCACAGGTTTGCGAGCTCGGACATTATCTTGTGGTTGCCTGATGCTCACGCCAAACCATGTTGACGAATGAGCTTGAGAGTTTCCAAACACAGGCATCTGTGGCTTTCTCGCTCTCGGCATTATTTGCGCAGTCATGGCGGTGCTGAATGAGTTGATCGTATTCCTTGTCGATGTTGTCAAGGACGGCATCTTCCCACATTGCTACAATAGTGCCAAAGAGCTCTCAGTTGGTGGTCATTCTGGGATTTCCCTTCTTAAAGTTAAACTTTGCAGACCTTTCTCCCCGATCTGTGAAGTAGAATTTTGCATGAATGAGATGTCTTCTCTTTTCGGTCAGACCAATGATGACGTACTTGCTCTTCTGTGCTTGTACCATCAGGTCCTCGATGGATGCTTCCAATGCCAGCATACATGTATTGAAAGTACAGACAGTCATTTTAATCTTTCATCGTTTTGGCAGTTAAACTCATCCCTGAGATTTTTTCAGCCTCTACTTTACTCATTGTTCTTAATACTGCCATATTGGAGGCTCTTTCGGGGTTAGGTGAATGAGGCTCATTGTTGTTACTGTTTTTGGCATATCGAATATGCCATTGGTAGCTTGCCAGGCTCTGCCGTGTGGATGGAGTACTCTCGGTAGCTTGCCAGGCTCTTTGAGAGGGATGGAGGCTTTTAGAACAGCCTACAATTGTCCTTAGAGGTGTTCCCATGGTTCACACCATATTTGAACCCCATCAGAGATGGTGCAGGAATTATGGAAAATAGGTATTAAGTGTCTTATGGTGGCTCAGCTCTTCACATGCTACTTGCCTGAATACAAGGTTCCATCCCAGTGGAAAACCAGCAGGACCGTTCTGTTGTACAAGAAGGGAGACATCCACGACATCGGCAACTATTGCCCAATCTGTCTTCTGTCTGTCGTCTACAAGTTGTCCACTTGTGTCGTCCTGAATGGAATAGGCAGAACACTAAAAGAAGGACTAAACTAAGTGAGCAAGCCGGGATCTGAGAAGGATTCAGCATGATCGACCATATCCACAGTGACCAAACTGTATCCACACAGGGACCTAACTCATTGAAGTTTTGCGAGAGTCCAAGATGTTGCTCTAAATGATCGACTTAAAGAAGGCCTTCAATTCTGTTGAGACTGAAGCGCTCATCGAAGCCCTAGTCAATCAGGGCATTCAAACTCAGTACATCAAGATCTCCCTTGAGCTGTATTATGGATTCACCACCAGGATCTCACCATTCTACAAGGAAGTGATCATTGACATAAAGAGAGGGGTTCGGGAGGGTGATACCATTTCACCGAAACTCTTCAGTGCCACCCTCCAGAATGTCATGTGACACCTGGAATGGGAAGAAATGGGAGTGAAGATAGAGGGTTGGCAACGACACCACCTCCGCTGAACTGATGACATCGTTCTCATAACACCAAACATTAGCCAAGCAGCACAAATGCTGGCTGACTTCGACCGCAAGTGTGGAAAAGTCAGACTGCAGCTGAACCTCAACAAGACGATGCTCATTAAAAATGAAGTAGTCCCTGACGTTCCATTTGCTCTCAATGGAACAAATATCGCTGAATGCACCAGTTATGTGTACCTGGGTCGAGAACTCAACATGAGGAACAACTTGTTGCCAGAACTGTGCAGGAGGAAGAGAGCAGCATGGAATGCCTTCAAGAGCATCAAAGAAGTGGTTAAGAGGATGAAGAACCTCCGACTGCAGGCACATCTTTTCGATTCCACTGTTCTTCCTGCACTAACATATGCCTCAGAGACCTGGGCCCTATGCAAACAGAATGAGAATGCTATTAGGGTCTCCCAAAGAGGAATCAAAAGAGGTATGGTAGGAGTATCATGTCTCACTCAAGTGAGAGAAGAAATCTGGAGTTCCAACCTCTTCGACGGTCAAGAATCAGGGACACTGTCTCTTTTGCCACTGTCACTTACATTGTCATCTCGTTGCTCATCGATTTGTTCTAGTGGGCACCAGTAACGTCTCTCATTGAGAGACTTATTGTCACTGTTTTTGGCATATCCAGTTCACACGGGTAGCTTGCAAGGCTCTGCCTCTTGGGCTCGATACTCTCAGTAGCTTGCCGGGCTCTCCGAGAGGGGTGGAGGAATCCAACTCGGGTCGGCCGCATGAAAGGCAAACGCCCAACCTCTGTGCTATCGCTCTTTGCCAAGGCATCAAAAATCAGATGGGGTGGACATGTGATTCAGAGATGACCAATGGACAAGAGCTGTTACCGACTAGATTCCACGGGACATCAAAAGACCGTGTGGCCACCCACCGACGAGATGATCAGACTTCTGCATCAAAACTCTGAATGAACGGTCTGAGGCTTTTCCTATTTTTGGAGTTAGCAGATGTCATTGGGCTACACTACCATATGACAGGGACAAATGGAGATATTACTGGCGCCCGCTCAAGCAAATCAAAGATCAGTGGGATGACAGGAGATACAAGTGATACAAGTATATGTTATCTTTGGTGATATGTATAGCATATACTTCTTTTTAGTCATTAGGACAGGGACTCAATGAGGTAATAGCCCTTTGGTCAAATTGCAGTCTCTGTTCCCTGACTCTTCCAATTGTTCTTGCCAAAACACCTAGAGTAATCCTTACTATCCCTGGCTTCTGTCTTCTGTGCTCTTTCAGTAGTTCTAGTTTCTTTGTTTTGGGGGAGATTGTATTGGAGTTGAGTTTTCATAGTGACTACATAAGAAATTGAGATGAGTCTTTAGTGGAGGTTCTGACACACTTTAAGAATTACTTTAAAACATGAGGTCGGAGTTCTGCTAGAGTGGGTAGAAAGTTTGCCTTGCATGTTGCCAACCTGGATTTGATCCCTTGCACCTCATATGGTCCCCTGAGGCCAGCAGGAGTGATGGATCCCCGAGTGCAGAGTCAGGAGAAAGCTCTAAGCATCACTGGGTATACCGGCCCCCCAAACAAACAAAAATAATTATAAAATTAATTTTATGTTGAAAATTTTATATAATGTTTATTAATTTTTTTCAAAATGAGAGTACTAAACATAGTGTTTAAGGTATTGAAGAGTGGAGATGGTTGTGTGGACTCTGTCCCCAAATACACTGGTGCTCACTCTGAGACATAACTGCCAGATCTTGTTGTTTTAACTATAAAATGAGTTTACAGGAATTATTCATAGTTTTAAGACTGAAATAAGAGTGTGTATGTGAAGTTCTTACAGCAGAATTATTTATAATTTATAAGAGCAGATGTAAAAAATTATCTCAGTGCCCAATCCTGACAGTTCCTCTGGTTTGCTATGGCCTGGCTCTTGGATGCTAGGAGTGTGTGATCTGGGTCTCTGGAATATTAACATTTTAAGGTATTTTGATACTGCAGCACTGTAGCACTGTTGTCCTGTTGTTCATCAATTTGCTTGAGCGGGCACCAGTAACATCTCCGTTGCATCTCCATTGTGAGAGTTGTTGTTACTGCTTTTGGCATATCAAATACACCACGGGTAGTTGCCAGGCAATGATAAAAAATAATTAAATTCTCAACTTGAAAAAAGTTTCCATATATTGCTAAAAGGCATTTTCTCTTTTTTGTCTGTGAACTACTTATTGATTCTTATCCATGGAGTTGAGAGATGAACAGAGTAAGGATTCGCTACAGCTCATGGTTGTAGATGGAGAAAAATTCTAGGATGAGAGGAGTGTTTTAAGAGTTAGAGTGATGAGAGAGAAGGCAGTGAGTGGTCAGAATGGAAGGAGGAGCATGGAATTCATATCACTGTTCTATCTACTGCAGTTGTGTTCAGTCCAGACTGAACAGGAGGCTAGCATCACACACATGGGCATGTTTTCTTAGTGCTACCCTCTCGAATTCACGAGGGTCCAGATATATTGCTGGCTCACCTTTATTACTCTTTGTTTTCTTGCAACATTTAGGATAATTTTTTATATGCCTCATTGTTTTGTGGTGAGAAAATTCAAGTGAAATATCCAGCATAGCTAGATTCCACCCTGATGCCTCAAATCTAAAATCCTGCCATTTTTGACATATGATCACTTTAAGTGAGTGAACTGACTAAGTCAGTCAGAAGGAGAGAAACAGTAAGTCAGTCAGAAGGAGAGATACAGAATCCATTCTCTATATTGTGGAATCACAGCATCAAGAGTAAGGGAGTGATGAAGAGCATTTTTTCATGTCTTTTTGGCCATTCGGATATCTTCTTTGAGAAAGTTTCTGTTCATTTTATTGCCCCATTTTCTGATGGGGTTGAAAGTCTTCTTTTTGTATAGTTCAACTAGTACCTTATATATCCTTGATATCAACTGCTTATCAGATGGGTCTTGGGTAAATATCCTTTCCCATTCTGTTGACAGTCTTTGTATTTTGGTCACTGTTTTCTTGAGGTGCAGAAGCTTCTTAGTTTAAGGTAATCCCATTTGTTTATCTCTGTTTCCACTTGCTTAGCCAAAAGGCAGCTCAGTTAGAGAAGGGAACACCAAGTAAAGGGTATTTGGAGGACCAGCTCAGGTTGGGAGATGCGAACCGAATGTAGACTATAGATTGAACACAATGCACTCAACACCCAAAAGGGAAGAGAAAACAAAAGGGCATGCCCTGCTACAGAGGCGGGGTAGGGGGGTGGTTGTGGGTTGTGGGAGGGATACTAGGATCGTTGGTGGTGGAGAATGGGTACTGGTGGAGGGACGGGTACTCGATCATTGTATGACTGAAACACAAGCACAAAAGTTTGTAAATCTGTAACTGTAGCCCATGGTGATTCACTAATCACTAATTCACTAATAAGAAATTAAAAAAAAAAGAATAAGGGAGTACCAACTGGCCAAAGGCAGCAGAACCTGAGAGTATGTTTAGAGAACTGAGCTTACAAGGGGTGGGATGGAGGGCCATTTGGGACACTGATGGGGTAAGATGGATACTCTGGTGATGGATAGTGTGTTGAAATATTGTGTGCATGAAACTATGCTGTTAGCAGCATTGTAAATCACTGCTGCCTCACAAGAAATTGTGAAAAAAAAAGTTAATGTATTCCTCAAGGTTGTGTCTCAGATACATTTGTTACTGGTACTTTTTTGTCAAAATTCAGAAAGATTGATAACTTAATTTCACTTTTGAGTTTTAAAGGGAACTCAGAATTTTAAATTTCAGTTTGAGGGACTTAAAATATAATTTAGCATATAAGATGCAAACTTTTGATTATTTTTATATTTATATATAATGAGTTTCATCTAGATATCCTTTATCTTAATTTTTTGTAACTATGTCCAACTTCTTGCTTATTTTTTAATAATCTTGATCCAGCTACCTATCTAATTGGATTTCTGTCTAGAAAAGTAAGTAAGTAACTTTTAGATTATTTAACATTTTATTCATTCCTCACTTTAATGGTCTTTGTGAGAAATCTTAGACTACACATAATTAAAGTTAAAGGGGTTTATATAATTATCTGTTTTTTAGGTCAGACCTTATTTCAAATGTCCACATTCTATATATTTGTATGATTATATTATTTTGGATCACATCTTACTACGTTTCTTATTCCTATCATCATTATTCTTCAGAGAAATAAACTGAATAAAGCAGTCTGGGCAAGAAAACCAGGTTTCCGGCCAATTAACAGTTATTACTGCCAGTATATTATAATATGCTATCAATTAAAAATCCTGTTTCGCTTACATAATGAGGGAGGAGAGTATTACACTGTTCATTAGCCAAAGGCCATTTGATCCTTCCTTGCCCATCCTTCTCAATATAACGTTCCTAGTCTCTGTCTATGTCAAAATGTATGTATCTTAAAATCTCTAGTCATCTAAAACTTTTATCTTGCAATTGAGTTCTGAGTTCATCACACACTGTTTCCTGTGCCTCTCTGGAAGTTGACTGTGAAATGATAATGGTTATTTTCCTGTGCTTTTAATGTCACAAAGTTATCAGTCCTTTTGCTATTAGATTTAATCATGATGCTTAGAATTGGTGCACTGTGGAAGAGTTTTACTGATTAAACCTTTCAGTGTGCCCGTATCCAGCACATCTATGCTGCCATACACCCAAGCCTCTCCCAGTGAATGCAGTGAATGCAGAATAGCGGAGTATTCAGGAACTGCTTAAATTAACAAATAAGTGTTCATAAAATTTTGTATACATGCATTTAGATGAATGTGTTTCTAATCCTGAGCTACTAGTGTTACTTTATTTCAACCTTTGAAATTTCATTTTCTTTATATGAATTCTAATACTAAAATTGCCTGCAATCAAGATTTTCTGTCTTTCACTCTAATATTTAGTAGCTGGCTTACCTGTCCAAGGTTGGCCTTGTATTTACCTAGAAAGGGGAAATAACTCCTCTTTACAAAATGGCTTCACAGAAAGTCACGCTGATTTGAACTGTTACTGTTCTGCAGGTGTGCACGTGGCTGCCCATCTCGTAAATGCCCTGAACTTCTCCGTGAACTACAACAAAGAGTTCATTGAACTAAATGCAGCACGGCACCAAGATGAGGTAGGTGGTCTTTATCCTCTCATTTTCCTTTCACTTGTCAAGAAATGACTAATGAATGTCTGTGGTTTTCACAGAAAACCTGTACCTTATTGCTCCTTTACATGCTTTTAAAAATGCAGTTGTCAAGTTTGAGTTTTATTCCTTTTTCATTAGAAAATATAGATAATTAGTATTTCATAGTCTCTCCTGCTGAAAATGGGAGTTAGGGGAATGCTCCTTTTAACTTTTCTATGTGCAGTTGTTGCCTGTCACAGCCTTCTGACAGCTCTGGCCTGACTTCTGTCATGCTGTGGAGACTACCAACTATCCCTAATGAGCTCAGGGAATGCCATGGGGGAAGGCAGCAGAAAAATTTTATTATTTGAGGATCCTGGATAATAAGTTTACTTGTTCTTAAAAGATATGATGGTGTTTTAGTGGTTCATTCTCTTTTATGTATTTTAAAATTATTTTTAATTATTATTTTAAAATTATTTTTATTATTTGTTAATCCTTGAAAGAGGATCCTGGAAATAGGTTAGATTCTATAGCAAGCAACATCTGACTTGGCCCTCCATGATGCTACCCATTAGATAAACCATCTGTGCATGTGCCCGGTCAGATCCTGGGGCGCAGCACACTCGGGGAGCTGGGTAGCCGAGTTCAGGTCCTTCTTCCTGTTCCTCAAGTTTGTTTCATCAAGGCCGAGACTACATCACAAGGCCCTGCTTTGGTTCTGTTTGATCACATAGCTTCCCCGTGCTATTGAACAAGTTGATAGTAAATAACAAGACTGTTTTCTGTCTTTTCTTACCTTACTTTCTCCTCTGCATGTATTTATAACTCCTGTGATCAGATACTTTATCTGTCCCCTGTTCCCCAAAGGAAAAACTGATGAAAAATATAGAAAGAAACCAAAAGATGTAAGTAATGTCTCTGATAAAATTCATGAGTATGCAGATATTTTAAGGTGTCATTGCTTAATAACATCATATTTTAGATATCCATTAAAATAAAAATGCATACATATGTACTCCATTAAGTTTACTATTGAGAGTCCAGTTTTATTTTTCACTATATAATAAGTGTTTTCTGTAACTCACTCACCTCACTTACCCCTTATTCTCTTATGAGTATCTTACTCTCTCATTTAAAAAAAAACACCATAAAGATATGATGGTGTTTCAGTGGTTCATCCTATTTTGTTTATTTTTATTATTTGTCAGAGTTATAGATACATTTAGCCCTGTTGCTGTTCAGAGGATGCTCCACAAGTCTAATGCTTCTGTACTAGAGCTTCCTCTCCTGTCGGCTCCACTTTCCCCCATTTCTCTAGCCATCTTTCCCCTTTGCCTTTTATTCTTGCATTTGCTTTCACTTTGCCTCCCCTAGATCCCTGGTAACACAGCCTCTGGCAAGTGACTGTGTGAGCTTCTTCCATAACCTGGCTAGCTGCCTCAGTGTCTGTGAAACTATAGCTTATTCTAACCATTGGTTCTTCATTCCTGGTCAATGTTAACTCTTCCATTTTTTTGAGTTGCCATAGTTGTTCATTTCAGTTATTACCTCATTGTTCAGTCTGTCTTGTATTTTTACCCTTTACACAGTTCCAGGGATAGGAGTCATTTGACTTATGCAAGATAAGAATATACTTATTCTTAGGCAAGTGGTGCTTATTGAAAGACCCTGAAATTACATCATTTATGTGGCCTCCTACTTTGCATATAGCTTACCTTTACCCAAGATTTAATGATGGCAATAAGGAAAGAAATTAAATTGTTGTATTATTAAGCACCATTATGATATGAAATAAAACTAAACATTTCCTATAAACTGATCTAAGTTTTCCAGGAGACAGAAGGGTTAGTGTAGTCTGTCTATCATATGATGAAATATTTAAAGGAAATATTGCAGTGACAATTTTTATTACAAATTTAATGAAAATTATTTTTGTTATAGCTTTTTGCTATTAATTTTATTTCTGAGTAATAGGAACCGTCATCTTATAAACCATAGCTAATTTTAATAGTACTTGAAACATTTTAAGTTCTTAGTATTTTTAGTAAGAATTTATAATCTACAGCCCCATCTACAATAAAAAATAATTTTGATGCTCATTTTCTAGAGAGTTTATAGGTATAAATTGGCTAGTGTGATATACAAGATATATATTATATTCACATTAGTCACTTCAAACATATTGAGTCTCAGAATGATCAAAGGGTACCCACACCACTACTACCAGCTTGTAAAGTTTGTAATTTGCTAGTAAGATGAAAGTCTTATCTTTCTGACTCATTCAGTGTTCTGTAGAATTTTATGTTATCAGTATTTTTTCTTTTAAGCTAATTTTTTTCTCCCTTTTCCTCAGGATCCAAGAAAACTTCTCTTTACAACTGGTAAGATACTAATATTTTTAAGATTCAATTTTGAATATCTGTGAAGATTTAGGAAAATATTAGAAATTAAGCACCAAATTGAATAAAATTTAGTTAATAAAATTAATTAAAATTAGTTTTAAAATGTTGCATATAGAAAATTTACATATCAGAAAAATACTAGGAAAACAATTGTAAAATTGCAGTGAAATCAGAAGTCCTGGTTAAGGGCCAGAAAGACTGCTCCATAACTGGAAGCCTGCCTCATGAGTGGAGGGGAGAAGGCAGCTGGAATAGAGAAGGGATCACTAAAAAAATGATGGCTGGAGGAATCAGTCGGGATGGGAGATACATGCCGAAAGTAGAAAATGCCCAAACATAATGACCTCTCAGTGTCTGTGTTGCAAGCCATAATGTCCCAAAGTAGAGAGTATTGGGAATATTGTCTGCCATGGAGGCAGGGGGAGGATGGGAAAAGGGGATGTACCAGGGATATTGGTAGTAGGGAATGTGCACTGGTGGAGGGATGGGTTTTGATCATTGTGTGATTGTAACCCAAACCTGAAATCTCACAGTGATTCAATAAAAACAAAACAAAACAAAAAAACAAACAAAAAAAAACTCTTGTGATAAAAACTATTAAAAACAAACAAACAAACAAAAGTCCTGGCTAAGCAGATGGAATTCAAATGAAAGAGACATGAAATGAACTAAACATGTGTCTAGTTTTCCTGCAGGCTCTGGTGAAACAGTATGTGGCCTGTGGCCGAGTGCTTTGGCTTGGACAGGAAGAGAGATTCAGGCAAGAGTTTCCTGTCCGAAGAGCACAAAAACGAATCACCAAGCTCTCTGTGTACAAAGTCTTAATTTGGTCATTTGGTAGACTATTAAAAAAACAACAACAAAAAAAACAACAACAAAAAAACCCCTACAAATAGGGGCTAGAGAAATAGTCCAGTGAGTAGGGCACTTTTCTTACACTGTGTCGACCTGGGTTCAATTCCTGCCACTCCGTATGATTCCGGGAGCCCACTAGGAGGGGTCCTTAAGCCAGAGACAGGTATAAACTCAGTAATACTGGGTTAGTCCCCCAAAGTTTTTTTTATGAAAAAAAAAAGAAAGGAATTCCTCAAAAATCATTTGTTTCTCAATCTGTCTCCTTTTTTATTTGTAAGTCACTTTTTCTTTCATAAGCATATTGTTTATAAAAAGATCAACCATGACTATTAATTTATTAAAAGACATTTCTGAATTTCTTTTCTTTTTCAACCTTCTGTTTATGATGATAAAAGAACTAAACTATTTTGGGTAATTTTAGCATTTATTTCAAAGACAAGGATGATTATGTAATTGAGATGTCTCTCTAAAGAGTGGACTTTAATGCTAGAAATTAGAATTGCTTATGGACTGAGATTGGAACCTTTAAAGTGCATCTCTTTTCTTTTGAATCAATTTTATGACAAGTCAGGTGTTTTTCCTTCCTGCTCATAAATCAGTAAACAATTTTCCCTTCAGGAACACAATTTAGTTTTTCTTATTCCCAAGGCTATTATGTTTTTTCTGGAAGCTTTAAGGATTAGAGGCTAAGTAGGAGAGAAAAGCAGAAAAACAACACCTTACATAAGAATAATTATAATTTTTTTGTTTAGGTGAATTAATTTAAAAGAAATAAACAAGAACTTTAGTACTATTTTTACAACACAAAGTATAATTGAAGCCATGAATTGAAATGCTTAAAAGTGCCTATGTTTGAAAAGGCATAAAGCTATCTCTTCTATAATAAAGGTGTTGCATTTAGAATTTAGCATGATTTTTAATACTTCCAAGTTTGCTGGCAATTTCTCATTATAGTGAATCTAAATCACCCAATGTACTTTTTCAAAGTCTTGTGATATTAAACAGAGACAACAGATAAAAGTTTCAGTATCAGGTTTACCATGGAGAGTCGCCTGTAGGGTACCAAGCAATGTTTTATTGGTCTTCCCACGCCTTGCTGGTGATCTCATCACACTCGCCTTGACTTCTCATCGCAGCCTACCCGTGGGATAGCCTCCGAGCTTCCGCTGTTGTTCTTCCCACCTAGTCAACTTCTTCCCACACTTTAGTGTTAGCTGACATGCCGTGTCATATACAACTTTATCCCAGTTTTTATAGAAAGAGCTGAGTGCTTCTTTCCCTGGGCTCCGAATAATACATAGTAAAGGCATGCTCTGGAATAATGAATTTCTTTAAGCACGCTGTCTTAGCCACTGGAAGGCCAAATTGTTGCAGGAGAGCAGGGCTATTTAAAGCGAATGCCAGGCATCCTGCAAAAACTTTGGATCAGATTTGTTGATTTAAACAATTTGAATGATCTAAAAATAGCTATCAGTATAATTTTCATATTCTAGTCTCCAATAATTACATGAAATAATTAATATTCTGTCAAAAAATTACCTGCTTCCCATGTTGGTAGCCTCCTAAGGACCAAGAGTGATCCCCAAGTGCAGAACCAGGACCAAGCCATGGTTTCCCCCAAAACAAAAAAAGAGAGTAGCAGGACCACAATCTCAAATAATTGTATATACACATATATTCCATTAGTCAGTTCATCTTCAAAGGAGGTCAGCTACTCTCTTTCCCCTGATTCTTTCCAATATGTTTTTATTTCTGCTGAATTAGAAAGTAAGTAGTGTTGAAAGCTAAAACCTGATGACATACTTTAGTACTTCTCAGTCTTTATACACTCATATTTCTTTTTTGTTTCCATGCTTGTGTTTCAGTCATACAATGCTTGGGTACCCATCCCTCCACCAGTGCCTGTTCTCCACAACTGATGATCCCAGTATACATCCCACTCCCCACCCCATCCCCCACCCCATCCCACCTCTGTGTCAGGGTATTCCCTTTTGTTCTCTCTCTTCTTTTGGATGTTGTGATTTGCAATAAGGTATTGAGTGGCCATCGTGTTTGATCTACAGTCTACTTTCAGCGTGCATCTCCCATCCCCAATGGGTCCTCGAACACACTTTACCTGGTGTTCCCTTCTCTATCTGAGCTGCCTTTACCTCCAGTGCATGAGGCCAGCTTCCAGGCTGTGGAGCCAACCTCCTGGTACTTATCTCTACTATTCTTGGGTGCTAGACTCCCATCCTGTTACTTTGTATTCCACAGATGAGTACAATCTTTCTATGTCTGTCTCTCTTTTTGACTCATTTCACTTAGTATGATACTTTCCATGTTGATCCACTTATATGCAAAGGTCATGACTTCATCATTTCTAGCAGCTGCATAGTAGTCCATTGTGTACATGTACCAAAGTTTCTTTAACCAGTCATCTGTTCTCGGGCACTTGGGTTTGTTCCAGATTCTGGCAATTGTGAACAGTGCTGCAATGAACATTCAAGTGCAGATGTCATTCCGACTATACTTTTTTGCCTCTCCTGGATATATTCTCAGGAGTGGTATTTTTGGGTCAAATGGGAGCTCAATTTCTAATTTTTTGTGAAGCGTCCATACTGTTTTCCAAAAGGACTGAACCAGTCGGCATTCCCACCAGTGTAGAAGTGTCCCTTTCTCCCCACATCCATGCCACCAGCAGTTGCTTTTTCTTCTTTTGGATATGTGCCAGTCTCTGTCCTGTGAGGTGGTATCTCATAGTTGTTTTAATCTGCATCTCTCTGATGATTAGTGAAAAAGAGCATTTTTAATATGCCTTTTTGCCACTCATTTCTTCCTTGAGAAAGTTTCTGTTCATTTCATTGCCCCATTTTTGATGGGGTTGGATGTTTTCTTCTTGTAGATTCCAACCAGTGCCTTGTATATCCTTGATATCAATCCCTTATCTGATGGGTATTGAGTGAATATTCTTTCCCATTCCATAGATTGTATTTTGGTTACTGTATCTTTTGCGGTGCAGAAGCTTCTTAGTTTAATACAGTCCCATTTGTTTATCTCTGTTTCCATTTGGTTGGTCAAGTGGCATGTCATCTTTGAATATACTGTTAGCTTCAATGTCATGGAAGGTTTTGCCAACCTAGTCTTTAATGTACCTTATGGATTCTGGTCTGATGGTGAGGTCTTTATTCCATTTTGATCTGATTTTTGTGCATGGTGTTAGGTTTTTGCACGTGGTTGTCCAGTTATTCCAGCACCATTTGTTAAATAGGCTTTCCTTACTCTACTTCACATTTCTTGCTCCCTTATCAAATATTAGATAATCATACATTTGGAGTTGTGTGTAGGGATATTCTGCGGCTCTGCCTTTGTTCCAGTACCATGCTGTTTTGATATTACCACTTTGTAGTAGAGTTTGAGGTTGGGGAAGGTGATGCCTCCCATCATCTTTTTCCCAAGAATTGCTTTAGCTATTCGTAGGCATTTATTGTTTCATATGAATTTCAGGAGTTTTTGGTCCATTTCTTTGAAGATTTTCATGGGTATCCTTATAAGGATAGCATTGAATCTGTATAGTGTTTTGGGGAGTATTGCCATTTTGACAATATTAATTCTTCCTATCCATGAACAGGGAATATGTTTCCATTTCCTTGTGTCCTCTTTTATTTCCTGAAGTAGCATTTTGTAGTTTTCTTTGTAGAGATCCTTTAATTACCTCCTTAGTTCAGCTGATTCTGATGTACTTGATTTTCTGGGGCACAATTGTGAATGCGATTTATTTTTTTTTTATGTCACTTTCCTCTGTCTTGTTATTCATGTATAGGAAAGCCAAGGATTTTTGGGTATTGATTTTATAGCCTGTTACTTTACTGTACAAGTCTATTGTTTCTAGGAGTTTCTTGGTAGAAGTTTTAGGATTCTCTAGGTATAGTATCATATCATCTGCGAATAGTGAGAGCTTGATTTCTTCTTTTCCTATCTGGATACCCTTAATGTCTTTTTCTTGCCTCATTGCAATTGCAAGTACTTCCAGTACTATGTTGAACAGAAGTGGTGAGAGTGGGCATCCTTATCTTGTCCCTGATCTTACAGGGAAGGCCCTAGTTTTTCTCCATTGAGGATAATTCTTGCCATGGGTTTGTGGTAGATGGTTTTGGCTATCTTGAGGCAAGTTTCTTCTAAACCCATTTTGGTGAGAGTTTTCATTATAAATGGGTGTTGGATCTTGTCAAATGTTTTCTCTGCATTCATTGAAATGATGATATGGTTTCTGTCTTTACTTATGTTGATATGATGGATTATGTAGATTTATTTCCAAATGATAAGCCATCCTTGCATTCCCAGGATGAATCCCACTTGGGTGTGGTGTATGATCTTTATGATGAGTTGTTGGATTCTATTTGCTAATATTTTGTTGAGGATCTTCGCATCTGTGCTCATCAAGGATATTGGTCTGTAGTTTTGTTTTTTTTTTTGTTAGTGGTATCTTTGTTTGCTTTTGGTATTAGGGAGATATGTGCCTCATAGAAACTTTTGGGGAGGGTTCCTGTTTCTTCAGTTTCCTGGGAAAGCTTGAGGAGAACTGACAACAGGTCCTCTTTAAATATTTGGAAGAATTCACTAGTGAATCCATCTGGGCCTGGGCTTTTGTCTTTGGGGAGACTTTTGATTACAGTTTCAATTTCCTTGACATTGATGGGTCTATTCAGGTATTCCAGGTCTTCTTGATTCATTCTTGGAAGATGATAGGAATCCAGGAATTTATTCATTTATTCTAGGTTCTCTTGTTTTATGGTATATAGACTCTCAGAGTAGGTTCTGATGATCTTTTGAATTTCATTAGGTTCTGTTGTGATGTCCCCTTTTTCATTTCTATTCAGTTTATTAGGGTTCTCTCTCTCTCTCTTTGTCAGTCTTGCTAGTGGCTTATCAATGTTCTTTATTTTCTCAAACAACCAGCTCTTGGTTTCATTGACCTTTCAGATTAATTTTTGGGTTTCCATGTAGTTAATTTCTGCTGTAAGTTTTATTATTTCTTTCCTTCAGCTGGGTTGAGGTTCCTTTTGTTGATATTTTTCTAAGGTCTTGAGCTGTGAAGTCAACTTATCTGTGAAGGCCCTTTCTTCCTTCCTGAGGAATGCTTGCAAAGCTGTAACTTTTCCTTTTAACACAGCTTAGCTGTGTCCCATAGGTTTTGGTAGCTAGTGTCTTCATTCTCATTTGTTTCCAGGTTGTTTTATTTTTATTTCTTCCTTGAGTTCCTTCCTGACCCACTCATTGTTCAATATTGAGTTGTTTAATTTCCAGGTGTTTGATTTGGTTCTCTGCATCTGTGTGTGATTAGCTTCTGTCTTCAGTGTATCGTGGTCTAAAAAAATAGTTGATACAATTTCTATCTTCTTGATTTTATTGAGGTATGCTTTGTGACTGAGCATATGGTCTATTTTAGAAAATGTTCCATGTGCATATACACTAATATTTCTTACCATTCAATAAATGGTTAAAACATTCATGAATAACGTAATATTTAAATAAATTAGTCAAATAGTATTCTTTTTAATTTTTGGATCTCTAGTAAATATGCTAATTATATTTTCCAGGTTGTTGTGATGAAATGATCTTTCAATCTCGCTAAGTTTGTGCCTGTTATGACCCAGATGGGAAGCCTATATGTTTACACAGTAGACATTAATCAAGCCTCAGCAGGATTACTGAAAAAGTTCTCTCCAGTGATAAATTTTACATTATAGATCCACCTGGGAATTTGTAGTTTTTACTTTTGGTGAACTAGTTTTTAAACAATCATTGAAGTCAGAGCAGCAATTTTTCTATTTTTTTCTTCACATTTATTGAAATGTAATTGTAGCATACCATATTATACATTTCTAAAGCATATTTCATAATCTTCCTCTGCATGTACACATATGATTTTATAACTAAACTCAAGATGGCAAATATATATCAAGATGAAAAAAAATTTCCCCAACTATTTTGCCCATTAAAAGATGGCCTGCTCTTTCTTCTTCTTCTTTTTTTTTTTGGTCTAATTTCTCTCACTAACAATGTTTGAATTTTCTAGAATATTCTATAATAGATATTGTATAA
This sequence comes from Sorex araneus, assembly GCF_027595985.1. Lineage (NCBI taxonomy): Eukaryota > Metazoa > Chordata > Mammalia > Eulipotyphla > Soricidae > Sorex > Sorex araneus. Next base: position 98,464,106 of record NC_073302.1, on the reverse strand, counting down.
CTTATACATTTTGAAGCATTTTTAGAGAAATGTCTGACTTTTAGTTCTATAATTTTGATTTTGAACCCAGGTCAGCATTTTGGAGTGTTTTTAGAGAAATGTTTGACTTTTACTCAGTCCTTTAATTTTGAAAATTATCTATGTTGTTGTCCATACATCGAGTTCTTTAATTTTAGTGATTAATTTCAAGCACAGATAATGGCATAATTATTTACTCACTCATCTATTTATGGATTTATTTATAAGGTATAAGTGCTTAGAGTAAATCTACTATGAACATTTTAAAACAAGTTTTTCTGTGGCTACATATTTTTGCTTCTTTTGGGTAAATTCTTAAGTAGGCGAGGTCTACTTGATTCTGTAGGCAAGGCATCCTTGGGCGGGGGCAGTAGCAAGTCATGGAGAAAGAACGAGGGGTGAGTGGAGTATGATTTTCCCTTTGTTGTTGTTTTGTGTGTTTCTGGGTCGTAACCAGCAGTGCTCAGTGTTCACAACTGGCTGTGTGCTCTGCAGTCCTTCCTAGCTGTGTGCAGGGGCCACGTGCATCGCTGTGCATGAACCCACACCAGCCGCTGGGAAACAGACGCTTGCCCCCTGTATTATTGCTTAGCTGCATGTTGTCTGCTTTGTTTTGTGGTGCCAGGTGTGTTTTGTTTATGAACCCAATACCTGGCACTGATAAGCATGTGCTCCATTACAGACCTACATTCCTGACACTATGGTTATTTTAAAATAGTAATTTTCCTGTGCTGTTAGTTTTTTAGTATGAATGACTAGTAAGAGCTTAATCTTCTGCCCTGGAACAGTTTTGTTTGGGGTCACACTGTCAGTCCGAAGGGCTCCTTCCAGCTAGGTGCCATGTGGTACCACAGATGGAACCTGGGCCTCCTGTATGCCAAGCCTGTGCCAGAACCCTTTGAGCTACATATCTAGCCATTACACTACTTGTCTGTGATAATTAGAAAGAGATGGAAAAGAACAGCATGTGAAAAAAAAATGGAGCATATAGTTTGGACTAGTCATATCAGGAAAACGTGAGTTTTCTCTGACTTTGAAATATATGTATTGATGAAAGTGAAGTGGGGAAGATACTCAGTGTAAATTACATAAACACTAGTTCGCTTATTTCTCTTGTGCTCTTTATAAATGCCAAGATGTTTCTAAGGTACTGACATTTTTGATGCTTCCACAGATTCTCTTTCTTCTTTGTGGAATTGATATTGTGCCCAGGTTGTCTGCCTCTACTGTAGCTTACAGTTTATAAAGTTCTACTTCATAGATGGTTTCTTGGAGAAGTGGTGGAATGTCTCTGCTTTCAGAGATAATTCTCTTACTAGCTTTTCTTGATTTATGATGGAGTATTTCATATAACAGTTAAAATGTCCTATTCCTTTTAAGAGTAAATAAGGGAAAATTGTAGACATATTTTTTTTGTTTTAAGAAAAGAGGCTGCTGTGATTTCAACTGTGATTTTATGTGACTTTAAAACTTTTATAAAAACTTAAAAAATTTTAACTCTGTGACTTTATGTGATTTTAAAACTATGTGATTTGATGTGTGTTGAAAGTAGACTATGGACCAAACATGATGGCCACTTAGTCTCTGTATTGCAAACCATAACACCCAAAAGGAGAGAGGAAGTAAAAGGGAATGTGCCTGCCGCAAAGGCGGAGGAGGAATGGGGGAGGAGGCGGGAGGGATACTGGGAACATTGGTGGTGGAGAATGGGCACTGGTGGAGGGATGGGTACTCGATAATTGTATGACTGAAATGTAATCACGGAAGTTTGTAAATCTGTATCTCATGGTTATTCATTAAAAATATAAAAAAACTGTGATTTAAAAAGTTTATCAGCTGTTAATTTTGGGCAATTATATATCATATAATTAATTTCAAAAATATACATTTTAAAGTTTTATTTATTAAAAATTTATTTAAGAGTCATGATTTACAAAGTTACTGATAGTTGAGTTTTAGGCTTACAATAATTCAACACCAGCCCCTCCACAAACATTAACTTCCCTCCACCAGTGTTCCCAGATTCCCCCCATCAGCCCCCACCCCTGCCCTGCCTGACAAATTGACAGGCACATTAGAAAGTTTCCGTAGTTGGCCCTTAGCTCTCAAGTATTCAGTCCTGTTGAGTCTGTGTTTTGGGTCTATGGCTATACCCCTCACTCATGTCACTGGTATAACTGAAGCCCTGACCCCTGTTCACCCATTACTTCATGTTCTCTTCTTCCTCTTTGATGTCTTTCCTTCTCTGTTCCCTCTAACACTGGGGTGGAGGGTAATCGAAGCATCCCCCTTAACTACAACACATTTCCTTGTCCAGTATTCTCTATTCCACAGATGTGTGAGAGCATCCTGTGTTTGTCTTTCTTCTGGCTTACTTCATTCAACATGAGATCTTCCGGTTACAACCAGTGGTGGCATTGCATGATTTCATCATTCCTTGATGCTTCATAGTATTCCATTGCATATATATATATATATATATATATCACATGTTAATAATCCATTCCTCTGTATTTAGACACCTAGGTTGATTCCATATGTTAGCTATTTTACTGAGTACAGTGATAAATAATGGAGTGAATATGTTCTTTTGAGAGAGTGTTGTTGTGTCCTGGATATAGATGTCCCAAAGTGGAATTGCTGGGTCAGATGACAGCTCAATTCTGATTTTACTTAGAACTTTCCGCAGGGGTGGGCCAGATGACATTCCCACCAGCAGTGGATGAGGGTTCCTCTTACCACATACTTGCCAACACAAATTGTTTTTTTGCTATGTACCACTCTTCACTGGTGTAAGATGGTATGTTATTCATTTTAAAAACAAATATTATAATGCCATGCTAGAAGTACTGATCTCAGCATTATTTTATGTTTTAAAAATAAATATCTGCGAGTGTTTTTTAAAATTATCTCTGTACATTTTCCTGAGAATCCACCATTTTGTTAAAAGTTACTTAAAAGTTACAGTTTTTAGAAAGATTTAGATTATCCATATTTTGTTTTTAAAATTATTCCACATAATAAAGATGAAGTCCCTTCAGATTTTTGGAAATTACAGTTTTATTGTGAAAAAAATTAGATGGGTAAAAGTGTTGCTACTGGGTTATTTACACTTGGAATAGCATATATCCATAGATTTTATATTCACCATTCTGTGTAGGTAATTTGTAAACAAAATTATTTTAAATGTATTCAAGTATCTAATATACATATTTTAATCAACTAATTAATTAATTTTTGGGTCACACCCGGCAATGCACAGGGGTTATTTCTGGTTCATGCACTCAGGAATTACTTTTGGCCGTGCTCAGGGGACCATATGGGATGCTGGGAATCGAACCCGGGACGGCCACGTGCAAGGCAAATGCCCTATCCACTATGCTATTGCTCCAGCCCCTAATATACATATTTTAAAATTAAAATGAATAGAGTTTAGCTAATATGTTGATAGTGTTGACATGTTAATATGTTAATAGCGTTGACATTTCTGGCTTGGAGGCCAGAGTGATAATATGATGGTAGGATGCTTGCCCTGCACATGGTCAATCTGGGTTCAGTCCTTGGAGCAGGTCCTCTGAGGCCCACCAGGAGTGATCCCTGAGCTCAGAGCCATAAATAAGCCCCCAGCACCAACAGGCATGGCTCCCAAACCAATATAGCTATGGTTTTGCTGTATATCTTACCTCCACCACCATGTCCAAAACCTTCCACCAGTGTTCTTTTTACTTCTGGAGCTTGTCTTAAGTTCTTTGATATTATACTAATTTTAAACCATCTTTTATGAGATGAAAAATGTGCAGAGAATCACACACAATTTGAATGCATTTCTCTCAGAGAAGCTTAGCAGTTCAGATTCTGAGGTAATGTGTTTTTTATTTAAAAAACGTTTTCAGTGTGGTTTAAGTTCGATCCTACCTCTGTCTCTGTCTATAGTTCCTGGCCTGACAGGAGTCTGCATGGTATTGACGCTCTTCTTGATGGTTACAGCTTCTACATATTCCATGCGGTAAGCAGCAGTCATTATTGGATGTTAGTAATCAGAACTTTTTTTTCAGATTATCTGAATTTTCATGTGGAGAAAAATATTTAAATAATTGAAAGCTTTGATAATGTAGTGTTCTGGTTAATGATGTTCTGAGTAATAAAAAGTGAATTGGAAACAATTGTAAATTTCCTTTCCTGTTTTTGAAAATTCTATTTGTGTTAGTCAAATTGTTTGGATTAGGCAGGCATAACATATATTGAATTTTATAATTGAGAAAATTTGAGTTCTTTAGGGTAGCAGATCTCTCCAGAACACATATCTCTCTGAGGCATTGGGTTCCATGTACATGCAGAAGGGCCTTGTGTATTTCTAGGAATATATAACTTAACATTTTTATAACCAATTTCTAGATGTGGTTATTCTGCTACAATTTAATCTATACCCATAAAAAAACTTTGTATACATATTTAAATGGCATCTGCTAAAGTGATTTGAAATGTTTGCTTTAACCTTATCCTACCTAGTAGATTTTTATCAATATATATATTGTAAATATATATTTTATGAGAATTTTTATATCTTTCCTGGTGGTGTACTTTTTCTGGGGAAAGTTTCTGGTTGAGAAAGCAAAGGAGACAAAGAAGATTAATATTTTAATCTTCACTCATTCACCTTACTGAACTCTGAATGTCTTGAAAACATGTGCATTCGAAGTAGTTTTCCAGCATAATACTCAAAGGTGCCTATCCTTGCATGCCATGGTGCAGGTTAGCCTCTATTATTTAATGGTCTTCTGAGCACTGACTGCTGAGAGCAGCCCCTGAGCACAGCGATAAGTGGCTCCAGAAGGTTGGTCCAGACACCTTCCCCACACAAAAGAAAAAAGTAATGAAAAATAGAAAAATGCATAGGAAAACATGTTCACTACTGATTATCAGGGAAAGGTAAAAACAATGATAAAAATTTCACTACTGAGAGTATCACATATGAAAAAACGTCCAGAAAGAGCAAGCGCCTGGAGGTGGTAAGGAAAGGAATGAGCCCTCAGGAACTGTTGCTGAAATGCAGATTTGTTTTTCCCTTATGGAAAAGAGTTTGCAAATGTCTAAAAAGTTAAAAATAAAATTACACTCATAAGTATTATTTCTATTAACACAAGAACACAAAGTGAACGGGCTGGAGAGGTAATGCAGTGCTCGCTCTCAGGTGAGCAAGGCAGGGATCAGTTTCCCTGAGTCTCCTGGGAGTGATCCCTGAATGCAGAGCCAGGAATGTAACAGGATCACCGCCAAGTGTACCCTGTCTCCCCCAAACCTCACTAATTTTAAAACATATGCACAGCTATGTTTATTGTGGCAATATTTTGAGTGTGTGTCCTATGTAGTAATTGTATTTAAACCATCTAAATATTTCACACAATAGTATTGTGAGACTTGATTTTATCTTAATTATCTACAATGAAAAATAAGTTGTTACATCACCATGATAGGGTTCTAGGTATACAGTATTACAAACCATACCTGCAACATATCATTATCCCTTCATCAGTTCCTCAGGATCTCTTCCAACACCAACCTAACCCTCCTGGTATTTTCCTCTTTGGGTACCACACCCAGCTGTTCTAGAGATAGTCCTGAATCTGGGTTCAGGGGTCACTCCTAGTGAAGCTCATGGGGCTATTTGCCATGTTGGGGATTGAAGTGAAGTCAGCTTCATGCAAGCCTTACTCCTGTACTATTTCTCTGACCCCACACTCAGTTATGTAGGATGATTTTCATGGCCTAATATGATAGTAGTTTTACTACTCCCTTAGTATGTTTTTTTATATTTCACATAAGAGAGAGAGCATTTTGTATTTGCTCCCTTTTGGAATGACTAATTTCACTCAATATAATATCCTCTAGTTTCACCCAGGTAAAAGTGAGTTTCATGGTTTCATCTTTTCTTAAAGCTCCAAAGTCTTCAGTTGTGTATATATATATATATATATATATATCACAATTTCTTTGTTCACTTATCTGTTCTTGGCATGTCCGCTATTTCCATATCTAAAGATTGTGAGTGAATGAACATACTGTCAATAACAGTCAAGATAGAGAAATAACCCAAGTGCCCGACAAGTGAGTTTAGAAGTAGCATACATATACATCTTAAAATAGTACTAAAACAGTAAGGAAAGGTGAAGCCTTGACATTTGCTAAAGTATGGATGGAATTATAGGGTATCAGGTAAGTGAACGGGAAAATATTTTACGGTTTAAAACTATGAAAACCAGACCAGAGAGATATTACACCGAGCAGATCAGGATTGCACACCACCTGTGGAATGGATAAAGAAGGGCAGGGCCACTTAGCCACTTTGCCTGTGCCTGCGTTTTCTTACCTCTCCATAATTCACCATGACCATTTGAAGACATCTGAATGGTAGGAACGTAACCACACAGCAATAGGCAGAAACAAGCTGCAAAGGTTACAACAAAGCAGTGCAGAAAACCACCAGGCTTAGTGAGTGAAGATGCTATCCCGATGACTCAACCAGTAATAGTGAGCTGTGTAAGGTCTCTGATAAGGAATTTAGAGAGGAATTGTTAAGGGTGCAAAATGAGTTCAAAGAAACAATGGGACCTACTGCCAATAAAACACAATAAACTACGGTGAGTAGGGCCTTGCCTTTCATTCAGCTCACCTGGGGTTGATCTCTAGTACTGCAATGTGGTCCACTGAGCCCGCCAGGAATGAATACTGAGCACAGAGCCAGGAGTAAATCCAGAGCATTGTTGAGTGTAGGCCTCTCTCTTTTCCCCAGAAGAAAGGAAAAACAAATACTATGAAAATCAAAATTTCTTTATGTCAATTTGCCTTAGACATATTTAAAATGTGTTTTGGACAAGTTATAGTTATGTGGTAGTAGTACATTCTTGGAATTTGAATAGTTTGCAAGGAAAAATTATGAAATAATGAACTATAGAATGAATATTTACTGTCAACAGGTTAGTCATAGTATAACTAAAGTGAGTAAAGACACAAATGAATTAATTTCCAGTTTTACAATAGAAAAAAATACTTGTAGGGTCATTATCTTGGGACATCCTTTCTGTTAGGTTTGTAAATGTTAAGCATGTCCTCAGGATAAATAAATAGTGCTTCCAAAAACTAAAAATGTATGCCATTGAATGTAGAAATTCTTATAGGAATCTAGATTTAAATATAATTAGACATGTGCAAACAACCTTTTACTAGACACTAGGGCACTAATGAACTTTAGCAGAAACTGAATAAGGAAAATATGAAACAAACTAATTGGTTAGTCCTTAAATTGGGGCTCTCTAAGGTTCTGAGGGGTCTGTCAGAAATAGGTTGGTAACTTTACAGTTAACTGCCTTCTACTTCTAAGATTCTTATACATGACTATTCACTTAGATATCTGAAATAAAGTAATAGTTCTTTAATTTCACCTTTGATCTTGGCTATACCAGGTTGTGCTCAGGGGCTACTCTGCAGTTCCAGGAATCAACCCAGATTTTCTGCATGCAAAGCATATGTTCAATTTATTGAGATAGACCGCTGGTACACAAACACTGTGCAGGCAGCCCAGAGTTACATGGTTTCATCTCTGCTTAACTCTCCACAGTATTAAATTGCATATATGATCCCACAATTCCTTTATCCCTCTATCCATTCTTGGTACACAGGCTCTATCCATGTCTGGGCTACTGTCCACAGTACTGCAATGAGTGTACTAACAATCGTAGCCCAGAGAGGGAGGTAACCCAGGGCCCAACAGCAAGTGGATGGCTATGGAAGTGGAATAAACACACACCTTAAAATGTTGCTAAGCTGTAGAGGAAGAGGACACTTCCCTGAAACAGCCTTTTGATTGTGCTTTTCCTATCTTTTCCTCAGATTTTCTGATATCCTAGCACAGTAACACTAAGATGTCATTCTTATATCATATTTGTCCAGTCAGATAATATAAAACATATATTTATTTAATTTCCCTTTATTGGAGCTACTCTCAGGAATCATTTGGAGCTTCAATGATTTTTATAAAATTGCAATGCAATTTTAGTTGCTTGCCTTTTAGCCTACATCATAACGAAGCACTGCATTTCATTTGTTGCATACACCATTGTTTGATATTTTTATTTTTTGGGGACCTTCCCTGGTGGTACTCAAGGGTTACTCCTGGCTCTGCACTCGGGGAGACACTGCAGGTGGCGCTCATGAGACCATAGGAGCTATCAGGGATGGAATCCAGGTCCGCTGTATGCAAGGCAAGCGCCCTACCGACTGTTCTTTTTCTCCAGCCCTCAGACCTTTATTTAAAACATAAAAATCCCTCAAAAATGATAATGTGCTAGTTGCATATTTTTGCATTTCTTTCTGCATAGAATGTCAGTATTTTGATATAATAATAAGTTAAGTTAATGTTTGAAATGATGCAGTCATTTTAGTGAGAAGAAAATAAAGTGGCATTGAAATTAAGTTATTTGTTTTTTCAGAGTTTCTAACTATAACATCTTCTGGTATACTCATAATCTCTTCTTTGTCTTCTACATGCTGCTGATATTGCATGTTTCAGGGTAAGTTAAAATATAAGCTAAATAATTAAATGACAGAAATTATAATACTAGATGTTAAAGTTGTATGTGCTTATGTAGAGTTATTAAAGAAATGTATAGGAATTCTGTAGAAAATGCTAAAAACTGAGTAGTTTCAAGAATAGAAGAAATAGTTCTAATTTTAGCATGTTTTAGTGAAACAATTATGAAGTATATACAATGAACCAGCAGTTATTTCTCACCAGGTGCTGTATTTTTATTTAGAATTTTTTGCAGTTTTAATTTTTTGTAGGTTTGTTTAGTTTTTAATTTTAGGGGGTGGCACTTGAGTAGTCAGGGCTTACTCCTGCCTCTATATTCATGGACGACCCTTGGCAGTGCTCAGGTCCATATGTGGTGGGGGTGAGGCTGCTGCAGTCCTACATGCTGTATGCTCTCTTTAGCTCACAAAGTGTTGTAGCTTTAAAAATCTTTCTTTAGTTCTACTGTGATATCCTCAGAGATAAAGAAGTGAAAATGTGCTTAAGATATTTTGGTGTTTATATTTAAAAGAACTCCTTATGCCTTGCTACTGCAGAATATTTAAGAATGAACTATCAGTTATTAGGTTTAAAGGTCAAATGACATTAATAGTTACAGAGAAAAATCACTGATGTAATAAAGTAACTAACGGAAAATTGTGTCAGAAATATGAGATAATCACAAAGGAATAAAAGGAAATATCCTAATCTTTTTATAAAGAATCACCTTGAGTAACTTGAGAAGCATGTGGGCCCAAGTAGGATACTCACAATTAAGGTGAGACTGGTGAAGGAATTGGTTTGGGAATATGCTGTGCCTGAAATTCAATTGAGAATAATTTTAATTCACAGTATTCACTAAAATTAAAAGTATGGTTATTAAAATGATTTATTTTGTTAGAAGAAAACAATATATTTCCATCTATGTGTATTTCTACATGATGGACTACAGTGGACTTACATTGTCTGGCTGACTTAATATGCAACAATAGGTCTGTCATTAGATTCTCTTTGGCTTAACAAATGGATATTTGGCAGAAAGCAGAGAGTTAACAGATTGCAAGTTCTTCAATGAGAGTCTTTATAATTTTTCAGAAGCTAGTTTTGCATATATCTTCTTATTATAAAATGATTAACCTTTGTTGTTGTTGTTGTTGTTTGTTTGTTTTCTTTTTGATTTTTTGGCCACAGCCAGTGATGCTCAGAGGTTACTCCTGGTGGTGAAGTGGGTCCCATAGGGGTTCCAGGGATTGAACCCGGTTTTGCAGTGTGCAAGGTGTATATGCCTAAATCTGTCACTGTCACTGTCACCCTGTTGCTTATCGATTTGTTCGAGGGCACCAGTAACGTCTCTCATATTGAATTAAATTCAGTGTAAAGTGAAAAAAATAGTATTTTTAATTTTTAAGAAAAAGAAATAAACTGAAAATAAAATCACAGCATACAATCAAGTGAAAGGTTTAGGGAAAATGAAAAAAAATTATGAGTAAAAATTGTCAGATTCCATTGTGAAGGTAAACATTAAAATATTGGGAACAGAAGGAAGCAGATTCAGAGTACAATAACAAAAGGTAGTATAGGAGTATGAGAGATAAAGCTCTTGTATTGCATGTGGGCTGAGGCTGGTTTGATCCCTGTCATCACATATGGTCCTCTGAGCTAGGAGTAACCCTAGCACATTTAAATAGTCAAGAAGCAGAGAGAAAACATATTTTTTAGCCAAATTGCCTACACCAAGCCTACAAGTCAATGATAAAATATATGCACATAAAATTCTATCAACCTTTCCTAGTAGAGAACATATAGCTAGGAAAAGAAGAATGACATATTCATACAACTAAAAGATCAAAAGTCCCAGTAAAGAACATTTAGTCATGAAACGTTATCATGCAAAAATTATGAAGAAAGAAATATTTTGATGTTTACCTTTATAATGGAATGTGACATTTTTCATTCATAAATTTTCTTCATTTCCCCTAAATCTTTCACTTGATTGTATGCTGTGATTTTGTGTTCAGTTTATTCCTTTATCTGGAAAACTGAAGATACTTCCAAGTTTTTCCATTTTATATTGAATTTGATTCAATGTGCCTCTCACACCAGCAAGAGTACAGCAGTCAAGACACTTGCCCTGCTCACAGCTGACACTGGTTCAATGCCTGGACCCACAGATGGTCCCCAAGCCTGAGCACAAAGCCAGGAGTAATACCTCAACACTCTAAGTGTGCCACCATAGAACCCTACCAAATGATAGCCACCCCCTCAATAATATAAAAGGGGTCTTATTTGCAAATATTGGACCCAGAAATATAAAGTAATGGGCACAGTAGAGTTTCCACTCTTGTTCCATTTGGATGTTTTCTACCATGGAGGTAGAATATCAGGATTTGCATGTTCATAATCATGATTTAATCTCTTGTATGTGATCATTTACTATTTTCTGCTGACCTATTCTGAATTCTATATTGATAATTAACCTTGGTCCTGGGCATAATCATAATAATTGTTACTTTATTTACCATTACTTGTACTATATAATTCTGTTTCTTCTTCAATAGAGTAGGGTCTCTTATCTTGACTCATATACTTTAGGGTCACTGAATCAATAAAAGGGATCCATGAATAACTCCTGAAGTATAGTATATGAGAGTTATTTATGGACTGAGAAAGAAAGCCAGAGAGCAAACTTCTGGCTTTCAAAAAAATCCTATAATTTTGACCAGAAGATTACATTTAGACCATAAGATTTCATGAGATTACATTTGGGGATTTTATATAGATGAATCTAGGTTTTATCTAGTTAAAAATAACTGGTAATTAGGAAAATGAGCAGTACCATTACACCGTCTCATGAATCCAAGCTTCTCACATGTAAAGAGAGTTTGCTTGAGAAATCTAATTGTAGATTATTGCATCATTGAAATAGAGGATATTAATGTTACTATAAAAATAATTTATAAGGTTTGGGTAATAATCAGGTAATTTCCTATAAATACATTGTTACACATGACTGTAAGCATATTTATAATGTGCACATATTAATATATAAGCATGTGTTTTATGAACATGTATATAGGCATGCACACATTATAATATATATGCACACAGGCACATTTAAATTTATATAACATTTTTTAATACAGAACAATGGTGTAATTAATATGATTTCCTCCTTTTATTAATGGGAGTGAGACAAAGAGCTAAAATTAGGTGAGTATTTAAAGCCACAAAGGTAGTATTTAACGGGACAGGAAATTAAACTTCCAAATATGAACACAGAGTTTATGTATTTAATTTCTATATTTATTTTTATTTATTAAATTATTCAATGGAATAAATCAAGAGTAAAGTATTTTTTAAATCAAGAGTACTCTTACTATGAATGGAATGAGTATGCTAATCCTAAAATTATCTTGGCTATTTTACTAACCATATTGACATAATTATATGTATATTTATTTTGCATGTTTCAGTCAGAGATTCTTTTTTTATGGTTTGCACAGGCTCAAAATTTTTGAAGGCAGAATATAGTATTTTCTTAGAACAAAGTAAAAAATACATCTTTATGCTTTTATAAATACTTTATATATACCAGTTTGTTATACATATAATTATAAAATAGGTATAATAAATCTAATAATAAAATTATATTTATATGATACTTTAACCTCTAAACTACTTATACATAGCTAAAAATAATGAAAATAACTAGAGTAAAATTAAAATAGCATGATGAAAAATATATTCTTTTCCGTGTTATAATTGCTCTTGTGTCTCCTTGGGCCTCCTGTATCTCTTCATTTAGGGGATAGATTGTCCACATATTTTTTAAAAAATATTTTCTATTAAGTGGCTTATCCAGAAATACTTGAACCTAATGGCTATCCTGGACAGCAGTTGGCAGTGCAGGTCTTACTGTTAGATGCTCAGGCCTGATGATGAACATATGGTGGTCCCTTTGAGACTCACCTAGTTCAAAGGCTAGAACTCAAGTCAGATTAGAACACAGAGAATAACCTTTCTCAGCTATACAAAGAGGGGTCTCTAGTTTTAGGGTAATCAAGTAAAACTTTGGTTTCATGGGAACCAAGAAAATTTTTAAAGATTCCCTGAGGCATACTGGATCTCTATTTTAGGAATGTAGTCTATATTTCTATACTGCTTCTAGGAGGACTTGATTAACTGTTTATGGTACTTGATTAACTATTTGTATCTTGGTAATTGTCTGCTTTTGTACTGGTTCATGGTCAGTGTAGGGACAATTTCTCAAGTGGACTTAACATTTGTGAAGGTAAAAAGGGAAGATTTATGTGGCATCAAAGTTGAAGGTACTTTATAGTTCTAGTAAATATGATTTTCTCTAAAACTCTTAGTATCTTTTTTAATTTTATTTTTTAACGTTCACAATGATTTATTGCAGTCAATATTCCAACACCAGTCCCACCGTCATTATTGTGAATAATGATGGCCTTACGCCTTCCCAACGTCATTATTGTGAATTTTTCCACCACCTCCTGCCCCCAAAGCAGGTGCTAAATAATTTATTTTGTACTGCTTGTTATGAATAACCCGCTAAAAATGACCCAAAATGTTTTCTTAGAGGAAACCATGTGAAAGTTGTTGTATCTCACCTTGGAGCCATTAAGTCATTAATGGAATGGAATCTCTTATTTTGTGAGAGCCTGGAAAATTCTCATCCATTAAAAACTCAGGTAGTGGATTTTGTGACCAAAATCTCCAGGTTCCCTCAGAGTCAGAGATGAGTGACTTCCCCCCATCTCCCTGTTCTTCAGGGACCCTGGCAGCCACACGCACTAACTGCCTTATAAGTTCATTATGTGACAGCCATGATCCAGAGACTCACAAATCTCAGATGAGAACTACAAACTGCAGAGATGCCTCCAGACCCCATGCCAGGCTGAGTCTCATCCAGGGCATCCAGTTGTGTGTGTGGGGAGGGGACAGGTGAGTACCTCCACCCACCCACCCAACAGAGCCCTGGCAGCCTAAAACCTCCAGAACATAATTGCTGCCATGCTCACGACCAGTCTCCACAGGTTCGGGATGAGCCTCATTCTTGGTGTCATTTTACCAGGTAGTCTATGATGAGGTCAGATTTACCTCTCAGATGGCCTTCGGTCTTGTGTTTCAACAACAACTAATGGAATAAAATATTTACATACTTATTAGTCACTCACTAATTTGTTTAGTGAATACCTGTCAGTAATGAATATCAGTTAGTAATTAGAAACACTTTTGTTGGCACCAGAAAAATAATAATGGTAGAGGATAAATGCTTTTGTGTACAGTTGACTTAGTTTTTGAAAGGCAGCTAAATCCATTGGGTTTTGAAATATAGAATTTAAATATAGTTCCTTAGGTATTTTGTGTGTATGACACCCAAGAAAATACCTATCAAAACCAATTTTTTTTAGTAAAGAAAATAAATGCATTGTATCTTATACATTAGCATGATACAAGATGTACGTTCAAAACTTTTTTGTGCTTGTAAATTATAATTTATAACTTAAGGGAAATAGTAGATTCCTAGTAAGACAAAGATTTCCTCCCCTACTTTGAAAGATAGTTAGGATCATCACAAGCATAATGATCACTTAGATGATATTATTTTGTTCCTTTTTTTCTTCTTTCAGAGACCTGTAATATCTAACTGACATAAAATATTTTATGAGTTCTATATTATAACTGTAGCACTATTGTCCCATTGTTCATTGATTTGCTCAAGGGGGGCACCAGTAATGTCTCCATTGTGAGACTTGTTGTTACTGTTTTTGGCATATCGAATACGCCATGAGTAGCTTATGAGGCTCTGCCATGCAAGCGGAATACTCTCAGTTTCTTGCCAGGCTCTCCAAGAGGGATGGAGAATTGAACCCGGGCCGGCCGCATGCAAGACAAACACCCTACCCACTCTGCTATTGCTCCAACCCTATATTATAACTAGTAGAATTTTTTCTATACTATATTATTTACATATAATTTATTTATTTAGAATAGAATTTATTCTATACTATATTATTTTCTGTGACATTTTCGTAGCCATACTTTAAACAAAATTTATAGTGGAATTGCTGTGTCCCTGAAAGAAGAGAGAAGCCTGTGAAGGTTTCTGAAGCACAAAAAAGTTTTGAAAGTCTTATATCATGAGTAAGAGAGGGCGTAAATGAGTCAGAAAGAGAGGGACAGACATAGAAGGACTGCACTCATTTCTGGAGTATAGAATAACATCACATGAGGCTGACACCCAAGGACAGTAGATACATGGGCCAGGAAGATTACTCCATAGCTGGAAGCCCGTCTCATGAGCTGGGGGAGAAGGCAGATGGAATAGAGAAGGGATCATTGAGAAAATGATGGCTGGAGGAATTGGTCGGGATGTGAGATGTCTGCTGAAAGTAGATAAAGGACCAAACATGATACCTCTCAGTGTCTGTATTGCAAACCATAATGCCCAAAAGTAGAGAGTATGGGGAATATTGTCTGCCATGGAGGCAGGGGGAGGGTGGGAAAGGGGGCATACTGAGGATTGTATTGGGGAATGTGCACTGGTGGAGGGATGGGTGTTTGATCATTGTGTGAGTGTAACTCAAACTTGAAAGGTTGTTACTACTTCTCACAGTGATTCAATAAAATAAAAAAAAGAAAGTACATCTTGAATTCTTTAGGAGTACAAGAACAATAATATCCACAACTGTGTATTTTCGATGCACTACAAAATACTTCATTTGTCATCGTAAAACATTATATGTTTTATATTTCAAATTTTACTCTTTAAAACAAAATAAAATAAAACTGAAAACTCTAGTAATAGGCTTTCCTGTTCTCTCAAAATGTTTGTACTTTCTTCTCCAAATCTCTTACATATCACTATCTTATTATGGCAGCACTCTTTTTCACTCCCCAAATATTTTCTCCTTAAACTTAATTTCATATTACATTTAATTATTAAAATGTAACAATACATATAAGGATCTTTATTTTATCTTTTTAGTATCTATTATAAAGTTGTTATTGTTTTAATTAGAATTTATATAGTGTTATGGTAGTGTTAAAATTTATAGTTTTGACACCCCAAATCACTGCATCTTTTACTACCATAGTTGCCTAGATCATTCACTACTATCCCTGCACTACAAATTATGTGATTGTCATGTGCTTTAAAATCAGTCGGCTATATATTCGTTGAAGATCTACGATATATGGGATCACTGCTGGAGGTTCGGCAGTAACTGTGATCCTCTGAAAGGGAAATAAATGCATTTCCCTTCTTCGTCATCTCTACTGAGAATCATTCTACTTCAATACAAAAATCCACACTTTACTCTTCTGCTGCTTTCATGTCTAATTACACACATTATAACTTTTCTCTGACCATTCAATGTAAATTAAGTTGAAATAATAAGAAAACCATGTTTTTTTCCTCCACCAATCACTTTTATTTTGTTACTTAAAATAATGCTCAGTTGTTAACTGTAACTCACATTTTCTGTGTCAGATTCTACATAAGTGGATTCTTTTCATTATCACAGAAATTTCTATTGGCTATCAGTGCAGAAAAATGAAATAGGGTCCATGAGATATAATTAGTAAGGTTCCAAATGTAGTGGAATGATACATATGAAATAGCTTAATGTCAGTGATCATGGGAAAATAGATTCCCTCACGTTGGTTTTTGGCAGTGCTGGAGAGATAGTATAATAGGTAGAAGGTTGCCTTGCAAATAGCTCATCCAGGCTCAATTTCTGATGCCAGATAGGTTCACCGAGCACTGCCAAGAGTGATCCTGGAGTAAGCTCTTAACCTCACTGAGTGTGATCCCCCAAACATCGAAAAACCAACAAGTGGAAAACAGAAGCTAGACCACGATAATTTGTCAGATAAACATAAGGTTACATGCTATTTTGGAAGAAGGTTTGAAAGGAAGCTTTGGAAGAAGTTTTTACTGTATCAAACGCTCTAGAGTAAAAGTATATTGTATACTGAACTGTAGGTATGGGGATTAAAAATAATTCCTCAAACTGCATGATAGATCTTAACAAATGTAGTTATAGGGGAAGAAAATAGGTCAAAGAGATTGTATCTAATTTGTATCAGTTCAAATATAATATCTAGCTGGCCTATCTTACAATTCAGATTTTTTTTTTTATTTTTAAAATGTTATTGAATCACCGTGAGATGGTTACAAGCTTTCATGTTTGGGTTATAATCTCACAATGATCAAACACCCATCCCTCCACCAGTGCACATTCCCCACCACCAATATCCCGGGTATAACCCCCCTTTCCCATCCTGCCCCTGCCTCGATGGCAGACAATATTCCCCATACTCTCTCTTTACTTTTGGGCATTATAGCTTGCAACACAGACACTGAGAGGTCATCATGTTTGGTCCATTATCTACTTTCGGCATGCATCTCCCATCCCACCTGGTTCCTCCAGCCATCATTTTCTTAGTGATCCCTTCTCTATTCCATCTGCCTTCTCCCCTCTGCTCATGAAGCAGGCTTCCAGCTATGGGGAAATCCCCCGGGCCCTTGTATCTACTGTCCTTGGGTGTCAGCCTCATGTGATGCTATTCTATACTCCACAAATGAGTGCAGTCCTTCTATGTCTGTCCCTCTCTTTCTGACTCATTTCACTTAGCATGATACTCTCCATGTTTATCCATTCAATTCAGAATGGATAGCAAATCAATTCAGAATTCTTTAGAATAAAATAATAGTCTGTAGCACTGTCCTCTCATTCATTGATTTGTTCGAGCCAGCACCAGTAATGTCTCCATTGTGAGAATTGTTGTTACTGTTTTTGGCATATCGAATATGCCATGGGTAGCTTGCTAGGCTCTGCCATACGGGCGGGATACTCTCGGTAGCTTGCCAGGCTCTCCGAGAGGGACGAAGGAATCAGACCCGGTTCGGCCACATGCAAGGTCAATGCCCTACCCATTGTGCTATTGCTCTAGCCCTAAAATAATAGTAGTTGGCTTAAAATAATTTTTAAAAAAGTGTTATATGGTAGTAATAGTGTATTTTTTTTGTGATTGGCCTGTTTAGGTTTTTCTAGCTCATCTTCATTCAGTTTTAGATCACCTAATTCTAAAATTCTGTCCGTTTCCTCCAGGTTTTTCAGTTAAATAGC
Organism: Sorex araneus; assembly: GCF_027595985.1. NCBI lineage: Eukaryota > Metazoa > Chordata > Mammalia > Eulipotyphla > Soricidae > Sorex > Sorex araneus. The sequence continues at coordinate 98,446,364 of NC_073302.1, read as the reverse complement.
AAAAATAGTAAACTATCATAATAACTTGTTTCTGAGAGATTTCATATAATTTCTCTCTGTTTGCCCTGATTGGATTTCTCTGGTAATTTTTTTTCCTTTTTCCTTGTGAATCTAGCTAAAGCTTTGTCTATCCTGTTTATTCCTTTGAAAAACCAACTCATGGTTTCATTGATTCTTTGTCTTGCTTTGTTGCTTTATATGTTATTGATTTCTGCTCGTTTTTATAATTTCTGTCCTTTTCCTATTTTTTGGATTCATTTGTTGTTTCTTCTCCAGATTTTTAAGATATGTGTTCAGATTGTTGGTTTGAGCATTCTCTTCTTTATTAATGTAGATCTGTATTGTTATGAATTTCCCCCTCAGCACAGATTTCACTGTATCCCATCAATATGATAGCTTGTTTCTACATTCTAATTTGTTTCAAGGGGTCATTTTCCTTATTCCTTGATTCTCTAAAGTTGTTTTTTAGCAAGGCTTTGTTCAATTTTGACATATATTTTTTTCTTTTTGTGGCCAATTTTACTTTCATGACATTGAATGCTTGCTATGATTTCTATGTTTATAAATTTATATATGTTTAAATGATGCCCTAATATGTGATATATACTATAAGATATTCCAGGTTCATTAGAGCAGAATGTGTAGTTGGATTTGTGGAACTGAGTGCCCTGCATCTGTCTTACTCCTTATTTAGAGTTCTTGTATCTTGGCTGATAATTTGTCTGGTATTTTGTCTAGTGGAGCCATAGCACAATGCGTAGGGCATTTGCCTCGCATGCAGTCGACCCGGGTTTGATTCCTCTGTCCCTCTCGAAGAGCCCGGCAAGCTACCGAGAGTTTCCCGCTCGCACTGCAGAGCCTGGCAAGCTACCTGTGGTGTATTCGATATGCCAATAACAGTAACAAGTCTCACAATGGAGACGTTACTGGTGCCCACTTGAGCAAATCGATGACCAATGGGATGACAGTGTTACAGTGCTATTCTGTCTAGTTGTGAAAATGAAGTACCGTGTTCTCCCACTACTGTTGTGTCTCTGCCAGTATACATATTTAGGTTTGTAAGCAGAAGCTTTCTAAACTTTTCTGTCCCTACTATTGATGCATGTATATTGATAAGGGAATAGTAGGTCAAGAATTATTAAGCCTGTGAATTAGGTGTGTATAAGCAAGTAGATGGATTTTGTTTCCTAGTCTACCCAGCATTCCATGCCTTTTGATAGGAGAGTTTGGTCCATTTACATCCAGAAAGAGAATTGGTTTAATAAGTATCTGTGTTGATATGATAATTATATTATCAATATAATATAATGTTGATATAATCAATATATCAACACAGGTATTTTATTGATATAATCAATAGCTGTGTTGCTGTTGCTCTCTGTGTGTGTGTGTGTGTGTGTATGTCTGTGTGTGTTTCAGTAACTTGCGATTGGTCTTTTGTTATTATAGGTGGCCTTTCAGCAATTCTTGCAGGGTTGTTTTAGTTGTAGCAAATGTCACCAGTTCTTCTATATCAGGTTTTTAATTCCTCCCTCAATTATAAATAAAAATAATAGCTTTGCAGGGTAATGGGCTCCAAGCTTAAAGGGTTTATTATTATTATTATTCAGTATGAATATGTCTTTTCTTGGTTTTATGATATCAAATGAGAGATCTGCTGTGATTCTTATATTATTTCTCTTGTGCTTGAGGCTTTTCTTCTCTGATGATGCTTTAAATAGTCTGTCTCTATCTCGGTTCTTTCCATTTTGATTACCGTGAATTTCAGTGTTGCTCTGTTTGAGTCTGTTTTGTTTGGGACTCTGGACTTACTAGATTTATGCAAAAGCCTCTACAGAGACTGGGGAAATACCACTTTCATTTTTTTCTGTCAGCCATTCTTTCTCACTCTATTTTTCTTCTCTTTGTGATATTTCTATAATTCAGAGAATACTTCTCTTGCTGTTACACATTAAGAATCTTACATTTTCTTCTATTCTTGTACTTATATTTTTTAACTTCATTATTGCTGTTGGGTTATATTTTGTCATTATGTTTGCTGATAATTCTTCTCATTCAGAATTCTGTTGCTCTTGTGAACTGTTATATTCTTTAGCTCTTTCAATTACATTTATGTGGAGTCTTTCATATTTTGAGTCAATTATTCTTTGAATTCTTTGAATTGCTTTTCTGGTGATTGCTTAATTTTTATTGCCATTGCCCATAGTGTTGATTTGAATTTTTCCTCAAGGCTTGAGAATTCTGCTGAGCTTGAAAAGGAGCCTGGACTTCTGTCCCTGTCTCACTTTGCAGTTGAATTCCTTTGTTGCCCCATTGTCCTTACCCTCTTAGTGGTTTGGTACTGACAGTTGAGCTTTAGATTTCTCTTTAATTAATAATTTAATTTTATTTTTTTTACACTAAGAAGCTACTTGCTTTTTTCTGTTCTTCTAAAGATTTCCAGGACCCAAGGAAGTGGTGTGATACTTCAGTGTGATAGGCAGGTGTAGGTTTGGTTTCTCCCATTTATATGCCAGGTTTATAATGGGTATATGTTGGGACAGAGAACTGAGCATGTGCAGCTTCCCACAAGTCATTAGAGCATGCGGTATGAGAGGAGGAGGGTGTCTCTGAAGCCCGGGGTGTCAGCTGCATCGGGCCCGCCTGACACACCTGTGGATTCAGAGAGGACTCCAGCTCCGGTGCCCTGGGCTGTCCAGCAGGTGAAGGGACATTGGCGTCACCTGAGAGGGCGATGCTCTGGGCTGGTTGAGGAGAAAAGGTCAAAATATAAATTTTCAAAAAACAAAATTAATTTGGGGAACATGAAAGATAATTTAAAAATCGCCTATTAGCAAGCCAGAAAATAATTTTGATAAATTGAATTTTAATATCAAAAATAAAATTAAATCTGAAATATTTTTCAGCCTTTTGAAACTTTTTAAGATTTGGTTTTGTAGCAGTGTTTTTATATATATATATGTATGTATATACATATATATATAAAAGACTTGATCTCCTGTAGTCTCCATTCTGTAGACGTGATGCCTTTTCTCATGTGGTACATTTTAAACGCTTCGTTACTGTGAAAGTCAGAACCCTGTTATATTATTTTAGAGCTTTAGGTCTGCTGGCTTATTCATTGTCTTGAACCTTGTATGTAGGCTTTTGGGGAAGAAATTGAAAAAGTGAACTAGTTTAGTGTTTTTACTGTATGTGCTACTTGTGTTGGGACTGCAGGATGTGTGTTTTTCAGTTCTTGTCATTGTGTTTGTTTTGCATTTATATATTCATCAACAGATATATATTCATCAGCAAATTCATCTAGTGTTAGCCAAATAAAATATAATTATTGTGATTTTTCATTTATGCTAAAATACTGTAAAATCACTCATCTTAGCATTATTTATTGACTTAAAATTTGTATGATTGCTGAATAGACTTGAGGTAAAGACTGTCAATGATTAATAACTGTACATGTTCTTCCTTACCATGCATTTGTAGCTTTAATTTTTGGAAATGGTTTATATTTTTAGCTTTGCAGTTATAGAAAGAAATTGGTTGAAAATCATATATTATACTATGATTCTAAACCTTAGTTTGAGTAATTGCTATATAAAATTGAAAGGTTATTTTCTTAAATTGCATCACTGATTTCAGTTTCTTTTTTATTTACCTGAATTTTTGTCCTTAATTTAATCTTAGAGGACTGCTGAAATACCAGACTAATTTAGATACCCACCCACCTGGCTGCATCAAACTTAATGGAACCCATTACCAGAATATTCACTCACTGGATTATCTCTCAGAATACTTCCATGAATCTTTCCCTCAAGGATTTTCAAGACCAGATGAACTTACCCAGCAAACATTTAAGATTTGTAAGGAAGAACCCAGATTTCAAGCAAACTTTCCACAGGTCAGATTCTTTCTATCTTAAAGAGTTTCTGCAAAATCTTCATTCCCCAAACAATTGATCAATATTACTTTTAAGTGTAGTTTGGAAGTATGTTAGCAATTACTGAAGAATAGAATGATTAAGAATGTTTTTGTAGAAAATATTATCTGACTCAAGTGCATAAAATAAAATAAAAAACAAATAAAATACGTGAAAGCTAATACTTCGTAAAATCAAAATTGCAGCTTTAATTTTGTAAATTTCTTTCCAAAATAACTAGGAGCTGCTCTTGTGAGAATTATAACCTAAAGTCTTTGTTTATAAGTAATGGAAGTGCATAGTAATGACATTGGACATTTGTTTTATGAAGGAAAAAAGGAGATTCCTCAGAGGAATAAATTTTAGATGAGTTGGATTGCATGTATTAGTTTTATGAATTAACTCATTTCTATCCAAATATTCATTAGAATATAATTTTAAGAAAATTTCTGACTTCATATAATGCTGTATGTTTGACAGTAGTACAGTATTGTGACTCATTTTGTTTAATTGTAACCTTGATGGTCAAGAGGTAAATAACTGACTCCAAAGTTGCAAGTTCATTCATTTATAGATCTTTTTCTACAATAACAATTGTTGATAAAGTCAATAATGTAATGAACACTAGGTATTATTAGTCTGCATGAAAGATGGAGGATCTGGAATACCTTATGTAAATAAGTATTAGAAAATGACCATCACATTTTGTTTGGTTTAGTCTTATTTAGAGCCGGCAGGCCACGAGGGTGAGATAGTATAGTATGTCAGAGGGTTGGCCTTAGGAGTTTACTCTGGTATTTTTTTTCCTTTTGGGGTCACACCAAGTGATGCTCAGGGTTTACTCCTGACTCTGCACTCAGGAATTACTCCTGATTGTGCTCAGGGGAACATATGGGATGTCGGGAACAGAACCCAGGTTGGGCATGTGCAAGGCTAGTGCCTTCCCTGCTGTCCTATTGCTGCAACCCAGAGGTCTGCTCTCTTAGCAGAATGGGATGCAAGCCTGAGATGGAACAATCTGCTCATCCCATGCATGTGTGAAACTGCCACATTTTAAATTCTAAATATTTTCTTCTGTTCCTGTTATGTACTGTGGAGCAGAAATTGTAAATAACACGCATAGTATAGCCTCTATTTAAAGATATGTTACATGTATGTATTTTACATTGTATATACAGTATGTTTGTACATGAAATGAATTAAAATAGCTAAGATTCCTTCCTCTATTTTATTTTATTTTATTATTATTTTTTTGTGTGTGTGTGGCATGTTTCATCATAGGCACTGCTCCCTCTGGTGCTCAGGGGTCACTAGTGCCACACCTGGAAAGTGGTGGAGAGAACCATACAGTCCTGGCGTCCAGGACAGAGATCTGAGTACTCACGTGCAGATGCATGTGCTCTATCTCTGACCCACAGTCTTGCTCCCTAGTTTGTTTTTGAAACAAACATTTGGTACATTCCTCTTCTAAATTAACTTCAGTTTTATTTGAGCTTCACTTTTCAGAGAAAAATATTCTGTATGTACTGAATGTATTTTCTGTGTCCACATAAAGAGACTGCAAGATCAAAACAATGTATCCTTATTAAAGATTGTTACACTAAACAGTGTTTTGAGGGTAGATATTGACATAGGTCATCTCCTTCCTCCTTCTCCTCCCCCTCCCCCTCCTCCTCTTCTTCTCTTTCTACTCCTCCTCCAACCCCTCCTCCTCTTTCTTCTTTCTTTTTTTCTTTTGGGACGTGGCTCACGATGCTTAGGGCTTAGTCCTGACTCTGTGCTCAGGGCTCTCTGGGGCAGTGCTTGGGGGACCCAGGGGGTGCCACCTGTCATGGATCAAACTCCATTAGCTGTGTGCAAGGCAAGATGCCTTTCCTACTGTACTATCTCTCTGGTACCTCTTATTTATATTTTAATCTTATTTAAATACTTCTCAGTAAACATCTTTGCTTAATTTTCTATGATTTATTATTTAGAATATAGATGCAAATGTTATTACTGTATTATAATAAAAATTTAAGGATTCCTGCAGTACAAGTATTTCTTAAAGTACATTTCAAAATTCTCCAATAGACTTGGATCTGGATTTCTGGCCCTTTGTGCCTGTATTGTGCTGAAAGACTTTACAGGTGCATCCGGAGCAATACGCCTGTCACCATTCTCTCCGTCATCAGCCACCCAGCAAATGTCATGGAAATTCAAATGGTCAAAGAAAACTTTAAAGCAAGGCCTGGCCAGGTGAGCCCACATTTAGCAAGAAGTGTCATTTCAAAATACTTTATACATTTTATAATTGGAATATTTGAACTCCTTTTTTCATTAACTAAACATTGTTTATTGCTTTTTAGTATATTATTCTACATTGCCCCAGTGTATCTGCATTGGAAAATCACCCATTCACCCTCACAATGGTAAGCAACTGTTTACTGTTTTACACTTCAATGTACCTCTTTATTTCTTTTGTGTACTTCATCTCATTCTAAAAGTAACTCAAGTCTGCAAAACTATCCTCAGTGCTTAACTAAGCCAACTTTTATAAAGAAATAAAAAATATCTGTCTAGAAAATTCATTGCTGTGTTAGATTTTACTTTTGAACTTTAAAAGTTGTATATTTAGAATGAGTGTGTTAATTCAGAATGTAGTAAATTTCTTAGATATTAGCACATTTCCTTTTATTAGATATAAAAACATAAAAAGTATGTATCAGTGATAATCATATCTAACTTTAATTTTAGAAAGTCAAATTAAAGTAAAAAAATTAAGAAAAATGTTTATTCTGGGTTGATATGGAATCAAAGAGAGTGCCAACAATGTTGAGAAAAGAAAAAGTTCCATGTAATTGGCTCTGAGACTGAATATAATGGAGAAAAAAAAATGAGGAGCAGGTGTAGAATGGCATATATAATGACTTTTTTTCTTAGCAGCACACTTTTACATTACGTTTTCATTGTGAAAGTAGTATAAGGCTATAATGTAAGTGTAAATAATTTATAGATGCATAAAATAGAATGTTTTCCTCATTTATCCCCTTTTTATATTCTCTAAAGTTTGACATACATTCACCCAGATATTCTTTATGCACTTTGGTATCTATAAATATTGGTATTTGATGAATTCTTATTTTATACTATGTTTATATCAGCCAATAGTTCACCATTGCTAACTTTTGACTTTATTGTATTTGTATTGTCTCATTCTTTTCAGTGGATATTCAGTATTTCACAGTATAAAAGTATTCTGTGATTCATTTTTATAGTTCCTATTATTGGTGGAGATTAAAATTTTATTTTCTAACAAAGGTAAACCAATAACAGTGTCCAGATGACTTACTAAATGCCTAGTATAAACACATAAAATTGACAAAATTATGTGAGTTGGTACAGAAAAAAACTTCTATTTTTGTTGAGATGTAACATTGAAGTTATATTTAGAATGAGAACCACTTTCAGATATGATATTTTAATCGTTAGAGGTAGAAATTTTGGCAAAGTTACTTTATCTTTTTGTGTATTTATTTCCCAATGTATATATTGCAATAAAAATCTACATATATGTAATTTGAGTTCATGTGAACTAATAAATGTAAGACAGGTAGAACAGAGCCTGGAGATAGGATATATGCAAACGCATTTTAGTGATTACTAGGATCTTTATTTTTAATGTAAGCTTACTCGTTGAGATTATGTGTTTGTGAAGGCAATGAGGGAAGAAAGATCCAAGCTTTGGATAAAAAAAAACACAAAAAATAAACATCAGAGAATTGGGAAAATATGCATTTAATTTATTAGTATTATTTTAAAATATTTTTCTTTCATTTGTTCCATTTTGCTTTCTTTATAAAGTTTTTTCTTTCTGTTTATATATAGTACATTTATTAAGATTAAGGCACTGTAGTTTCACACCCAGTGGAATAATTAATGGCATACTAAATTACTGAGAAAGATAACACATAGTTTTTAGAAGACAAAATTAATTTACAGCTGCTTCTCCAATGAGGATGATACATAGTTATTCTATGTTTTTCATCTGGTGCTGTGTGGATGGCTTATTCGAGTGAAGGAGACTTATTTTGTATCAGGAATGGAATGGGGTCCTGAGAACAAAGCTGTTTTCAGGAGCTGTGGAGCCATGCAATAACGGCCTTTCCTCTAGGAGTAGAGGAGTAGGGCATGTAGAGACTGCATGGCATCCTGTAGGTTTGCCCTTGGAAGAAATAACAGCATGTTTCAAGGATAAGTTTGATTAATAAGTTCTTGGATATGGATGCTTTTTGAATTATGAAACAATTTTTATATGACTGAATCCACTACTACTAGAAGAAATATATACCAGTTCTGATAATTACAGGACGTATTTCTGAGTCTCTGTGCTTATACATTCCTTAAAAATAACATGGCAATATAAAAGTAAAAGGGAAATAAAAAAGGAGATAATATGCTTGCCCATTTTTTTTAAATGAATCACCATGAGATACATTTACAGACTTAAAAACTTTTGCGATTACATTACAGTCATACAATGATTGGGTACCCATCCCTCTACCAGTGCCCATTCTCCATCACCTATGTTCCTAGTATCCTTCCCGCCACACCCACCTCATAATCCCCCTCCCACCCACTCCCAGCTCTGTGGCAGGCACATTCCCTCTTTCTTTCTCCTTTGGGTATTATGATTTGCAATACAGGTGATAAGCAGCCATAATGTTTGGTCATAGTCTACTTTCAGCACACATCTCCCATCCCGAGCAACCCCTCGAAGCATCATTTACTTAGTGGTCCCTTCTCTGTCCCAGCTGCATTTTCCTCCACCTTGTGAGGTCAGCTGCCAAGCTGTGGAGCGATCATCCAGGCCCTTATCTCTACTATCCTTAGGCGTTAGTCTCCTATTATGTTACTTTATATTCCACAAATGAGTGCAGTCATTCTATATCTGTCCCTTTCTCTCTCTGTGACTTATTTCACTTAGCATGATACTCTCCATGTTGATCAAGTTATATGCAAATTTCATGATTTCATCGCTTCTAACAGCTGCATAGTATTCCATTGTATAAATGTACCAAAGTTTCTTAAACCAGTCATCTGTACTCAGGCACTTGGGTTTATTCCAGATTCTGGCAATTGAAAATAGTACTGCAATAAACATACAAGTGCAGATGTCATTTCTACTGTACTTTTTTGCCTCTCTGAGATATATTCCAGAAGTGGTATATTGCTAGGTCAAATGGGAGCTCAATATCTAATTTTTTAATAATTGCCCTGTTTGCCAAAAGGGCTGAACCAGTCGGCATTCCCACCAGCACTGAAGGAGAGTCCCTTTCTCTCCACATCTGCGCCAACACCAGTTGCTTTTGTTGTTTTGGATGTGGGCCAGTCTCTGTGATGTGAGATGATATCTCATTGTTGTTTTGATATGCATCTCCCCAATGATTAGTGATGAAGAGCATTTTTTCATATGCCTTCTGGGCATTTGGATTTCTTCTTTGAGAAAGTTGCTGTTTATTACATTGCCCCGTTTTCTGATGGGATTGGATGTTTTCTTCTTATAGAGTTCAACCAATGCTTTGTATATCTTTAATATCAACCCCTTATCAGAAGGGTGTTGGGTGAATATGCTTCCCATTCTGTAACTGCCTTTGTATTCTGGTCATGTTTCTTTTGAGGTGCAGAAGCTTCTTAGTTCAAGATAGTCCCATTTGTTTATCTCAATTTCCACTTGTTTGGTCATGGCATTTTGTCTTTGAAGATATCTTTAGCTTCAATGCTATGGAAGATTTTGCCAACCTTTTCTTCAGTGTACCCGATGGATTCTGGTCTGATGTTGAGGTCTTTAATCCATTTTGATCTGACTTTTGTGCAGAGATCTGAGTCTATATATATATATATATATATATATATATATATATATATATATATGCATGTAGCTGTCCAATTTGCCAGCACCATTTGCTAAAGAGGCTTTTCTTACTCTACTTTATATTTCTTGCTCCCTTATCAAAGATTAGATGATCATGCATTTGAGGGTGTGTGTAAGGATATTCAATCCTGTTCCATAGTTCTGTGGATCTTTATTCCAATACCATGCTGTTTTAATCATTACTTCTTTGTAGTGCAGTTTGAGGTTGGGGAAGGTGATGCCTCCCATCTTTCCCCCCCAAGAATTGCTTTAGTTATTCATGGGAGCTTATTGTTCCATATGAATTTCAGAAGTGTTTTATCAATTTCTTTGAAGGATATCATGGGTATCTTATAGGGATCCCATTGAATCTATATAATGCTTTGGGGAGTATTGCCATTTTGACAATGTTAATTCTCCCAATCCATGAGCAAAGGATATGTTTCCATTTCCTCGTGTTCTCTTTTATTTCTTGAAGTAGCATTTTGTAGATTTTTTTTTTGTACAGGTCCTTTGGGCTGGAGCAATATATCGCACAGTGGGTAGGGGGTTTGCCTTGCATGTGGCTGACCCAGGTTCAATTCCTCTCATCCCTCTCAGAGAGCCTGGAAAGCTACCGAGAGTATCCCTCTCGCACATTAGAGCCTGGCAAGCTACCCGTGGAGTATTCGATATGCCAAAAACAGTAACAAGAAGTCTCACAATGGAGATGTTACTAGTGCCCACTCGAGCAAATTGGGATGACAGTCATAGAGTGATACAGGTCCTTTACCTTCTTAGTTAAGCTGATTCCAAGGTACATGTTTTTTTTTAGAGGCATGATTGTGAATGGGATTGATTTTTTTCAGATCACTTTATTCTTTCTCATTATTTGTGTATAGGAAAGCCATGGCCTGTTGGGTATTGATTTTATAGCCTGCGACTTTACTATACAAGTCTGTTGTTTCTAGGAGCTTCTTGGTAGAGGCTTTAGAGGTCTCTAAGTATAATATAGTATAATGTCTTCTGAAAATAGTGAGAGCTTAATTTCTTCCTTTCCTATCTGGGTGTTCTTAATATCTTTTTTCTTGTCTAATTGTGATAGCAAGTACATTCAAGTACTGTATTGAACAGAAGTGGTGAGAGTGGGCATCCTTGTCTTGTCTCAGATCTTGAGGGAAAGCTTTTAGTTTTTCCCCACTGAGTTAATGCTCACTGAGTTAATGCTGGAGTGATAGCACAGTGGGTAGCGCGTTTGCCTTGCATGCGGCCAACCTGGGTTCAATTCCTCCATCCCTCTCAGAGAGCCTGGAAAGCTACCGAGAATATCCCTCCCGCACATTAGAGCCTGGCAAGCTACCTGTGGAGTATTCGATATGCCAAAAACAGTAACAAAAAGTCTCACAATGGAGATTATACTGGTGCCCACTCGAGCAAATTTATGAACAATGGGATGACAGTGCTACAGATTAGTTTTTATTATGTATTCTTTCACTGAGAACTTTTGTGTTGTTGTCCTCTACAGCTGCCAAAAGAGTGGAGGCTGGAGAGGTATATTAGGGGTCCAGTTGCTCGCCTTGCATATGAGCCAGCCCCGAGGAGCGGGGTATTCCTGAGCACAGAGCCAGCTTTGAGTGTTTCAGAGCATCATTGGGTGGTCCAGCTTCCTTCCTGCCCCAATGAAAAAGAACATCAATTATAAATTATTGGGGTGTGCATCTAGGTTGAGACAATTTCTTAGACTCTCTTTTCCCCCAGTTACTCTTAATTGAAAGGTGAGGCTCCCGAACAGGGCATTAGAGTATTGGTGATGAGCTTGAGCTGGGGTGCGGAGGACATTGCGGTCAGCTAATGGCTGAGAGTGAAGGTCATGGTGACTGCTTCTCTGCAGCAGAGAGGAGAGTGGGACGTGTACTCACAGCAAAAATGTTGGGGACTCTCCTGTAGAAGGGAAACATCTGGTGAGAGACAGGTCATTTTTATCCCCTTTCTCCCAATTGCAGGTTTATAAACCAAATTAACTTGTGCCTCTCCATGCTTAACTGAAAATGATCTAAAGATTTCATAGATATGCCTAGCAGCCTTTAGGTTGAAGTTCATGACTTGGTAAATTAAACTCTGTGTCATATCTATCCATAAATATTAATTTTTTTCCAAAAATTTAAGCATTATAGTTTACAAAGCCATTCATAATGCAGTTGTTCCCTGCAGTTAGTGCTCGACCCCCAACTCCACCCGCAGCGAGCTCCTCCCTCGGCCGTGTTCTAAAGCTTTTGATTATGACTTACTACATTTCAATTGAAGGTTTAATTGTTTCAGAAAAACTGCGTCTCAGATATTTTAATTATAACAAAAGTGTCTTTCTGTGTTCTGGAGAGAGGGCTGGATGCCTGAGTACATGCTTTGCGTGTGGAGACCTAGGTTGGATCTTCAGCACTATACGGTCTCTAGTAAGACCCGAGTAACAAGTTAGGGATACAGGCTGAGCATCTCTAGGTATCTCTTCAAAGCCAAAACAGCAAATGAACAGCAACAACAAAAATGAATAGGTTGCTTCCAAGTAAAATTTTAAGGAAAGAAAATTATTATTATTTTTTTATATATAATAAATTTATTTATTTTTAATTAATGAATCGCCATGAGGGTACAGTTACGGATTTATACACATTTGTGCTTATGCTTCCCTCATACAAAGTTCGGGAACCCATCCCTTCACCAGTGCCCATACTCCACCACCAGTAAACCCAGCATCCCTCCCATCCTCCCCAATCCCATCTCCCCCCACCCCACCCTGTCACTGTGGCAGGGCATTCCCTTCTGTTCTCTCCCTCTAATTAGCTGTTGTGGTTTGCAATAAAGGTGTTGAGTGGCCACTGTGCTCAGTCTCTAGCCCTCATTCAGCCCGCAACTCCCTTCTCCCACATGGCCTTCGACTACATTATAGTTGGTGATCCCTTCTCTGAGTTGCCCTTTCCCCAGAATGTGAGGCCAGCCTCCAAGCCATGGAGTCAACCTCCTGGTAGTTGTTTCTACAATTCTTGGGTGTTAGTCTCCCACTCTGTTATTCTATATGCCATAGATGAGTGCAATCTTTCTATGTCTGTCTCTCTCTTTCTGACTCATTTCACTTAGCATGAAACTTTTCATGCCGATCCACTTAAATAAAAAATTTGTGACCTCCTTTTTTCTAACAGCTGCATAGTATTCCATTGTATAGATGTACCAAAGTTTCCTCAACCAGTCATCCGTTCTAGGGCATTCGGGTTTTTTCCAGATTCTGGCTATTGTAAACAGTGCTGCGATGAACATACATGTGCAGATGCCATTTCGATTATACTTTTTTGCCTCTCTGGGATATAGGAAAGAAAATTATTTTTAACAGATTTTCCTGTACCATGCATCACCCATAGGCCTAGGGAATTACTTATCTTCTGGCCATATTTCAGGAGCTTTCTAGTTTATTTACTCTACTAATATCCAGGGGAGTTCTATTTAGATAGAAAGTAAAAGAAACAAATGAAGGTGCTTCTTAGAAATTAATTTTATTGCTTTCATTTTTGCTTTTTGGGTCATATGGTCATGCACAGAGGTTACTCCTGGCTTCACACTTAGGAATTACTCCTGGTGGTGCTTGGGAGGCCATGTGGGATGCTGGGAATTGAACCCGGGTCGTCCGAGTACAAGGCAAAGACCCTACCCGCTGTACTATCGCTCAAGCCCCAAGAAATGAAATTTAGTAAAGCAAACATTCCTAGATAAATTTTATATTTTACCTTTTTGTAAATAAAAAATTTCACTCTCATTTATTTCTTTTTTGTCTAATTACTTCTATTTGGCATTTTTTTTTTGCAAAATACATTGTTCTTAAATGTTTTTTACTGGGTAATTCCCTTAAGGCCATATTTAAACTAAAACAAAGCAAAACAAAGCAATTTCTTCTATGTTGAGTTCCACAAAACATATGTGCACTTTTTTGGTCTTTTTAAGGATAGTAGTTCCTACTAATTATGTGTCTAAGAGGTTCTTACACAACTTTTGAAAACATTGAGTTCCTACTATTGTACTATGAGATGTGAATTATTAACTTTGTATAATAAAGCAAATGTGACTTAAAAAGAAATTAAATACCTTGTAGAGGAGAGGAAATTTCCCCCACCCCTTCGGGTTCTTCTGTACTTCATAAGATAACAAAATTTAGACATATTTGTAGGAGAAAAAGTTGACAACATATATAAAAACAGTATACTTAGATACTCACTATTCATTTTTATCTACAAAATGCCTCTGTAAGTGAGAAACAAAATCTATAAAACAGCATTAGTGATTTGACTATTTTGAGCTTAGTATAATTTAAATTAGTTTTTTTCATGTTTTATGTATTGATTGCTGTTGAGCAGTATGAATTATAGATGTCCATGTTTCTAGGTTGTAAGGGGACAGTGTTTGCACATCACACCCATAACCAAAGTGCCCATATTTCTAAACCACAGGTTAGTGGACTTCCTTCACCTTTCAACACATTCTGCCATCACTTTAGGAACCTTAGTTTATGGGTAATCTCTTCTCTTACTCTGCTCCTTTGTTTCAATAAATAGTGAGATAGGTTGGTATTTGCCTTTCTCCTTTTAATTTATTTTACCAAATATGACCAGATCCAGTTTCACCCAAGTTGTCACAAAACACAACATTTTTGGTTTTCTTCTGTAGCATCAATTTGTATATATAACAGATTCTCTCTTATCATTTTTGTTGGCCATTTATGTTTACAGATATTAAATATTATAAATAGTTCTATGGTGCCTACATGTATTTTTGGTGTGCAAATATACTTTCGGTATTAGTACTTTTGAGTTCTTTGGATATATACTATGGAGTGATATTCCAGGTAATATGATAAATAACTTATTTAAATGTTTAAGGATACTGTCCATAGGAGTTCAATCAATTTATATTCTCATAACAATTATATGAAGTTTCTATTTGTATACTTATCAGCACTTGTTTTTATAGATTTGTGCATTATTTAATTACATTATAGCATAGGTAATAATAATATATTAAGACTCATGGTATTGTAATTAAAGTCTACAAAGTGCCCCAAATCCTATCTATCACTGTTATGTTTTCTTTCCCTCATCATTCCTCCTCTGCTCAGTAATTTCAGTTTTGTTTTCCAAGGCAAGGTTTGTCATCATTTAATCTTGTCTATTCCCTTGTCACAATAAACCGCAGACTAGTGAGATCATCTTGTTTTCTCTCCCTTCTCCTGTTGGTTGATTTCACTTAACATGGTATCTTCGAGTTCTACTCAAGTTGCAGTAGACTTCAAGATTTCATCTATTCTTATAGCTAAGTATATACTGTTCATATACACTTCAATTTTTATATCCACTCATCTATAGTTGGAAACTTGGATTGTTTCCATATCTTGGCTATTGTAAGTAACACTGTAATAAATATAAGAGTGTAAAAGACATTTTGTTGTTGTTGTTCTTGGAACAGATGCCAAAGAGTAGAATTTTGTGTCCCATGCAGAATATTTTTGTTTTAATTTTTGGGCCAGGCCAAAGGATATTCAGGGGCTACTCACAGCATATTGCTCAGGGAATTGTGGAATGCTGAGTGTCAAACACTGACTGCCAGAGTGCAAAGCATGCACCCAGCCCTTTGAACTCTGACATACTTTTAACTTTTTGAGAATGCTGCATACTATTTTCTGCAGAGTCTGAGCCAGGTGATAACCTCCCTAATGATGACTGATGGCTCCTTCTTTTCGCTGTGAAATAACCAGCACTGGATGCACTGGATGTTTCTGAACTTTTTTTTTTTTTTTTGCTTTTTGGGTCACACCAGTGATGTTCAGGGGATACTCCCGGCTCTGCACTCTGGAGTTACTCCTGGTGGTGCTTGGGAGACCATATGGGGTGCCAGGGGTTGAACCTACTTGGCCGAGCGCAAGGCAAGCGCCCTACTCGCTGTACTATTGTTCCAGTCCCAGTGCACATTTTTTTAACTTTAACATTTTTAAAATTTCACTAAAGAACCAATTTATGGGTAGTTTAATTTTAGACATGGTATGTTCTAGCACCAATCCCACCACGAGTGTCAATCTCCCCCTATTAGTTTTCCCAATTTACCTACCCTACTACCCACACCCCCGGTCCCGGCCCTTGCTAGCCTGCCCCCTTGATAGGCACATTTTAAAATTTGGTGGTTGTAGTTTGAATCTTGTGTTTTCAGTGTTATTGAATCTGTGGTTTGTGAATTTGACTATACCACTCCCCCACATTATCGATATGCTTGAGGCCCTGGTATTGCTCACCCAGTAGTTACTTCCTTTGCTCATCTTCTTCCTTCCCTCTTCCCTTCTCTATCCTTTCCATTCTTATATGCTAGAGTCAAGAGTAATCTAGGATCCCTCCCCTCTCTACTTCACCTTCCCTCATACAGTTATTCTGTAGACACAAATAAATGAGATCATCCTGTGTTTTACTAGCACACTTTGCTCAATATGCTATCTTCCGGTTCCATTCTGGTTGCAGAAAATTATGTCATTGTTCGTTGCAATTGCATAGTATTACATTGTGTATATATATTATATATATATTCCATATCTTCATAATCTATTCATCTGTCATTCAATCCCTAGGTTGATTCTGCTTCTTTGCTATTGTACTAAGTGTTGGAATAAATAATAATATGCCATGTTTCTGGACATTTCTAAGTACTTCCTTCTCTCGGGTGTGATGTGCTATGTCTCTGTGACTTGATTTTCCTTTCTCTGGGAATCACTGACCATCATTCTTTTTCATGTGCCCCTCTCAAAAATGAAGCTGGACCCTGTCTCACATCTCACACAAAGGCTAATTTATAATGGATCTAAGAACTGAATCCATAAGTATAAAGGAAACATAGGCTGAACTTTACATGACTGACTTCAGAAGTGTCTTCCTGAGTATATTTTCTCTGAGTTTTGGAGGGCTGCCTTTAATTATAACTTATTGCTTAGGTCTTGCTATCTCAAGATACCATTTCTATTTTATTCTAGAATCACTGTATCGCCATCATCCCATTGATCATTGATTTGCTTGAGTGGGCCCAGTAACGTCTCCATTCGTCCTAGCCCTGAGATTTTAGCATCCTCTCTTTACTCGTCCTTCCCAATGGTGCCACATTAGAGGGTCTTCAGGGTCAGGGGAATGAGACCCATCATTGTTACTGTATTTGGCATATGAGTATGCCACAGGGAGCTTGCCAGGCTCTCCCCTGTGTGGGCAGGATACTCTCGGTAGCTTGCCAGGTTCTAGAACTCTGGAATAGGGTTATTATTTTTATTTTCCTCTTTATGCCTTACCAAGTAACAGGACAGATGCTTTGAATAGTATCTCTTTCCAATATTGTGGCTCTACTGCAGACAAGTTTTATCAAATGCCATGGTTCTGGATGTTTCCATCCATCATTCAAACTTGTTAGAGGAACGTTCTTTATATTATAACCATAATAGGATCAGACACAAGTAACAAAGGCAGTATAGAACCATCCTCTTGCCTTGCTGAATGCACCTCTTTTCCCTGAAAGAGTTTGTTACTAATGGATGCATTAGTTTTGCCATTTTAATTACATATTTCTTGGTGGACTTCTACTTGGGTTTATTTTGTTTGGAATTCACAGAGTTTTCTGGATTAAGACACATGATTCAAATCTCAGATTGGAAAAGTTCTTAGCTATAACCTAATTGTTGGGTGTCAACCCTAAGTGCTTTAGGCTTCACCAATAAATTGACCCTTTCCTCCTCCCAGAGAAACTTCCCATGCCTTGCTAACATCCCTGACTTGGTTAAAGCCTATCTTCAACCTTTCCTTTGTGTTGGATACTGACCCTAAGTGCTTTAGGCTTCATCAGTGAATTGCCCCCTTTCTTCCTCCCAGAGAAGCTTACCATGCCTTTGCTAGCATCCCTGACTTAGTTACAGTTTATCCTTAGCCTTTCCCTTGTATTTTACCTCTCATTGTCACAGTTCCCCATGTCAGTCTTGATTGCTTGTAAGCCAAAACTTTCTGCTAATTCTGAACTTGTATTTGAAGTGCTTTGTATTTGAAGTGCTGTATATTTGTACCTGCTTTTCTATCCCCCCTATAAGATTTTTTTTACTGGTTTTATTTATTTATTTATTTTTGTAAGGATTTTTTTCTTTTTATTTATTTATTTATTTACTTATTTATTTATTTACTTAATTGACTCACCATGTGGAAAGTTACAAAGCTTTCAGGCTTAAGTCTCAGTTATGCAAGTTATAGAAGTCCCACCCCCCAGCACCCCAGCCTCCCACCCAGCCTCCCAACTGCAAGTATAGCTGATAAATTTCACTTTACTTTCATTTTACTTTGATTAAATTCAATATTTCAACAAAAAGCTCATTATTATTGTTTGGAGTTTCCCTCCCCCAAAAAGTCTGACCTACTGGAAAAGAAGCATTTGATAATTTGTTTTCCATTGCTGAGAATGAAGAGATATGAGGTCATGTGGCCACAATAGCAGCTGCATGGTTTTGGATTTCTGCATATTAGTATTTTAGTAACTAAGTCCAGAGAAATTTCTACCAGAAGTTACATCATTGCAAGCTTGTACCTCTCTGCTACTTTATAGTCCACATATGAGTGCAATGTCTTTCTATGTCTGTCTATGTCTGTCTCTTTCTTTCTGACTCATTTCAATCAACATGATACTTTCCATGTTGATCCACTTATATGCAAATTTCATGACTTCATCTTTAATAACAGCTGCATAATATTCCATAGAGGAATGTTCTTTGGTTTACAGAATGTTTTTTGGTGTTTACAGAAGGACCATTAATGCTATGCTCTTAATATTTGGGAGTTGATTGACTCTGAAATATATCTGCTCCTGGACATAATTACTTGGTCATAATTACTTGACTCAGGCTCCAGTTGCTGTAGTTCCTAACACCCCAAAAGGGAAGTTCCACCGTGGGACTAGGATGGACCTGGGGTGAGTGGCAAAGCTACCCGGCATCAAAATGGGACATTCTAGAAAGCATAAATGCATGGTCTTGATGCAAACTGTTACAACGTAAGAGACAGGATCCCCATGGGGAAGGACTAGCTTAATTAGCTGAGGACTTAGTCTGGAATTTATGGTAAAAGTCTTGCTTGCTCTCAGAGCTCAGACAACCAAGTGTTAAAAGCCTTGCTTGCTCTCAGTCCAGAGAACTAAGTGTTGGGGTCTTTGTCTCTTACTGTGTTTATCCAAGCAACTGCAAGTATTGATAACTTATACAACTAAAGAAAAAGATAAAAGCAATGTAGATGTCCCCAGGAAACAGAGTGTCCTCTTGCTTGATCTCCCCAAGAGAATTTCCTCTGCCAAATGCTTATCTATGTAGATGACACCTGGCCTTACCTCAACCCCCCTTCAGATGTTCTATAAGTATGTTTGCAGCTCTGCACTAAATGGGCCATTTTCACCATCAGACTGTGGTCCCCAGCCTCCCTGTCTCCCCATATCTCTGTGTCTCTGTTGGGGCACCCTGGGGAAGTGGGGAGGCAGGGAGGCAGCTCAGGGCCACACAGGCACAGGCACATCACAGCAGCAGCTTTGTGAATTTTACACTAATTGTCCCCCATTTTCTCTTTCCTTTCCTTTAATTTTTTTAATGATGGAAATGTTATTCCTTTTAGATAAAAGCTGACAGGGGATGCTTTAGATTTACTTATTTTTCTTAATTATTTTACCCTTCTATTTCTTGCTGGTGATTTAGTGTAAAGTACAGTAACCCATTCATTTGCTTATCCTTCGGCTGTTAAACGCAACTGTTGTGTTTGTAATCTGTGTTCTTCAGTGATTCTTGGTTGAATTTTTTTTCATACTTTCTTTCCTTTTGGAATATTCCTTTACTGCCTTTTTTAATCCAGAAAAGTTTCTTGCCATTGTCCCTTTGGAATCCTCTCAGGGAGGTAGTAGAGCTCACTCGCGTGAGGGTTAACTTAGTCCTGTTTTCCCTCTGCATTTCTGCAGGGTAGTTCCTAGGGTTCTTTACTGTGTCTGAGTACACTGTGAAGGCTGGGGGTGAAGGTTTCATTTGTGAGGGCCTGCGTGGTAATCTAGAGCTCACACTCTCCAGTTTCACAGACTGGTGCAGAGATATTGTTGCTCTAGACTTCTGTTAGAAATTGATCACAAGCCTAGTAAATCACCTGCATTCCTCAGAATGGACAGGGCATGGTGCCCCAGCTGTGCTCCTCGGGATGGACAGGGCATGGTGCCCCAGCTGTGCTCCTCGGGATGGACAGGGCATGGTGCCCCAGCTGTGCTCCTCGGGATGGACAGGGCATGGTGCCCCAGCTGTGCTCCTCGGGATGGACAGGGCATGGTGCCCCAGCTGTGCTCCTCGGGATGGACAGGGCATGGTGCCCCAGCTGTGCTCCTCGGGATGGACAGGGCATGGTGCCCCAGCTGTGCTCCTCGGGATGGACAGGGCATGGTGCCCCAGCTGTGCTCCTCGGGATGGACAGGGCATGGTGCACCAGCTGCGCTCCTCAGGATGGACAGGGCATGGTGCCCCAGCTGTGCTCCTCAGGATGGACAGGCAGTTCAGCTTTACTGGTTTCAAGGTTGTTGGTACCTCTCCATCACTTTTGTTGCAGTCCGCTAAAGGGGCAGGGGTACACAACAAAATCTACTTCTCTTTGTCTTTGAAGAGAATATTCTTTTTGACTTTGGCATTCCCTGAAATGAAATAGTGGGAAGTGGGGTGGCTTTTGCATTTGCAGGTACAGGAAACTTCACTGGAATCTGGGTGTGTTGCTCTTCTAACTCCCTTGCTCCTCTGCTGTGAGCACTGGCCGTGCTGTGGTTTACACTACTGCTCCTTACATTCCCTTATACCTATTGCCATAGCAGAGCACCCACCGGCAGAGCCTTCCTGCTCCCCTCCCACAGGGTCACAAAAGCCTTTTCTTTCCACCCTGCGCTGCTGGCTGTAGCCAGCTCTCTAATTGTGTTGCCATTGGCCATTTGTTGCTACCTTACTGTGTCTTTATCCCACATATCCGAAATACCATTCTTCATTTGCTCCTCTCTTTCTGACTCAAGTTCCATCTACTTTGCAACAAACGGCATGATTTCATATTTTTTTTCATAGCTGCATAGGGTTCCATTATGTATATTTATGCCACAACTTCTTGATCCCATTCAATCATCATTTTTTAAAATTTTTATGCTTTGTTTTTTTTTGGGGGGGCGGTGGGAGGGTTTGTTTTGTTTTGTTTTTTGAGCCATACAGTGGGTAGGGCATTTGCCTTGCAAGTGGCCATCCCGGGTTTGATTCCTCTGTCCCTCTCAGAGAGTCCGGAAAGCTATGGAGAGTATCCCACCCGCATGGCAGAGCCTGGCAAGCCTATGCAAGCATGGCATAGATATGCCAAAAAATGTAACAGTTCTCACAATGGAGACTTTTCTGGTGCCAGCTAGAGCAAATAGATGAACAATGGACTACAGTCCTACAGTGCTACTCATCAATGCTCAGGTGTTAATCAGGTGTTAATCTGTGATTGCTAGGGGTTTACTCCTGGCTCTGCACTCAGGAATCACTCCTTGCAATGCTCAGGAACTATATGGGATGCTGGGGGTGGAACCTGGGTTAAGCTGCCTAGGAGGCAAACACCCTATCACCTGTATTATCTCTCTGGAACCTAGATAATTTTTTTTTTTTGCTTTTTGGGTCACACCCAGCGATGCTCAGGGGTTACTCCTGGCTCTGCACTCAGGAATTACTCCTGGCGGTGCTTGGGGGACCATATGGGATGCCGGGGATCGAACCCGGGTCGGCCGCGTGCAAGGCAAACGCCCTACCCGCTGTAGATAATTATTTTTGATGATGTAAATAAAATAGTATTTCTGATTTACTTTCTTCTGGTTTATTCTTTACATAAGCAAATGAAACCAAGCATTATCTTTTGCATTTGTAGCCAAACAGTTTACTATATTGAGTCCTTCTTTCTAATCTTTTAGTGGCATCCTTAGGATTTATTAAGGATAGTATGTTATCATGTCATCTGCCAGTAGTGATAGTATTACTTTTCTTTCTAAACTAGATCTCTTTCAAAATTGCTATATCAGTTCATGGCTTCTCAGCATTATGAAATTTAGTTAGATTTAGCTTCACACCTGAGCATGTGTATGATTCTACCTATTCCCACCACCGAATTTCCATCACTGCACTAACAATCAGAAAGAACCCCTATTCACTCTCTCCAATTTTCTCCATTCCCTCTGGGACTTAAATAGTTAAAAATGTAACCTAGAAGTTAGTTGTTTTCTTTCCAATTTGATTGGTAATATGATATATCAGCTACTTTGATCTATCACATATACGATTGTAACTATTTGTTAATTCTCTTTTACCTTATAACTCATTTCACACAGGATGATCAATATAAGATTTACACATTTTCTCTCATATGGCAACATTTCATCTTTCAAAATGACACAGTTTTATTTTATATGTGCATCTATACTGCAGAGTCTTTAGTCATCTGACACTTGGTATTTACATTGCTTCCATATTTGAGCCTTTATAAAAAAAATGGTACTATCAATATGGGGAAGTTAAACATATTTTCAAGTTGGTTTCTTCATATCCTCTGGATCAATGCCTAGGAGAGTTATCTCTGATCCTATAAATTTGTTTTTTTGTTTTTGAAAGGAATCTCCATGCAATTTTCATTGGAACAGCACAGTCTTTACATTTTCATTGAATTAACTTTCTGTTCTATTTTCAATTTACATTTCTTCTAGGCTTCCTTACAGTTCTTTCATTCTTGTTAACATCTGTTGTTTTCAATTATTTTATATTGATAGTTCTCAATTAAGTGAGTTAATACATCATTGTGCTTTGAGTTTCATTTTTCTGATAGTAAATGATATTGAACACTTATTTATTAAAAGTGCCTATTATTTTGCCCATTTATTTTATCAGATTTGTTGTTTTTGTGTGTTTTTGTTTTATTTTACATATTTCAGATATTCATATAATGTAATTGGAATCATATAATGTAATTGGAAGCTAATTGAATCCTTTACTTAACATATTTGCCCTTGCTGTATTATTTTTGTAAAATCTTAATAATGATAGTAACTTCAATGAGTTACTCTAAATTGGAAAGATATAATCAGATGCTAGGAACAGAGGTCTGGATATAAAAGTTCTTAATATGGTTGTTGCTTAATATAATGATAAAACTCAAGACAGGATTAAGCAGGTGAGTTTTATTTATTGTTGCCCCATCCTATAATGCAAAGTATGTTCTAGGTAGATTTACACTGTGTGACATCCTGTGACTCATTAAGAAACTATGCATAATTTGCCTTTTAAAATAGAATCAATTGACACTTCATGATTATTTTATCTTTCTATTATTATTTTTTTATTTAAAAGCACTCATGTACTTTCCAAACATCTGTATCCTAAATTGTGATACATTATTTTAAAACTTGCATAATTTGAATTCACATATTTTTCTAAGTCAGAGACAAGTCTAGCTGTCGGTTTGTTTTTGTCTGTATCTTTACAAAACATGCCTGTGTTTGCCATCATTTTTCAGTCTTTTCGAAACATCTCAACTAGTCACTTTGGTAAATCTTTCCAGTTTTCAATGAAAACAAGGCTAGGACAGTTGTGGATCTGAAGGATGCAGCATGTATTGGGGGAGATTTTCATTTATTTAATTCACTGGGAAGTCTGCGTAACTGCTTCAATCTTGGGTTTTAGGCCCATCTATTTAATTCTTAAAATTGCTTTTCTCTAGGGTTTCAAAACATTCTGCTTGGATAACTTAGAAACTTATCTGGATACATGATAAATTATTAATGTAACAGTGTATCTTAATATACAAGTCACAGTGGTGGTAATTCTGTGCCCCCCTCCCCCCGATATTACTAATGCTTATGAAACAATAGAACATTTGACGTTTCTGAAAATTTCAATTCTAACTGTTCTCCTCAGTGTGTAATGAGAACCTGCATAAACATACACTTACACTGGTCAATAACTTAAGAACATAGCTGCAGTATATATTAATTTTGATACATTTATCTAATTGATACATATTTAATTGATGTTTCTGGATATTTCATTTAGCTTGTAAAAATGACAAAATATACTCCACTTTATTGCTTGACTGCTGACAGTTGCCACATTTCTTAGTTATTCAATCCTCTTGTCCTGTTGTTCCCTAAACACATCACTTTTTCTCTTTTAACAAGCAGCAGTCTACTAAAACAGTCCTATGTTGATGATGACAGTGTCTGCTGAATATCATGGCCTTTCTCAGATCTCACTCTCCTGACCTCTCAGTAGCCTTGAGTACAGCTGGTCGTTTGCTAGAAATTTCATTTTACTTCCATACAACTACATACCTAGCCTTCCTCCTAATTTTATGGCTACTTCTTCCCATCTTTTTTGTAGCTCTGCATATCAGATCACTGAAGTTTCTATTTTTCTCAACCCCTTTTCACTTTAAGGCCACTTTTACTGATCTCATCCTGATTAATAGATGTATCTATATCTCAACATCCCCCAACTGCTGTTTGTGTCCAGCATAGCCCAAAGTCTAAATTTTAGTCTCATACCTCCTTTGTTTACCACAAAGTCACATCTGCATACCTAAGGGGCAATTTAAGTTCAGATGTCTAAAGTAGACTCCTACTCTTCACTTTCTGGAGTTTTCTGCTCACTGTAATTAATGCCAGCTCTGGTGTACAATTTTTTGAGCTTAAAAACCTAGGCATTCTTTTAAGATACTATAATTTACAAAATTGCTCATAATAGAGTTGTATACCATACAGTGTTCCAATACCAGTCCCACCACCTGTGTCCCCTTCCTTCCAGCAGTGTCCCCAAGTTCCCTCCCACCCCACAGCCTGCTACATTGGCAGGCATATAACAAACGTGTAATGCAATGCGGGGCTGGAGCAATAGCACAGCGGGTAGGGCGTTTGTCTTGCATGAGGCCGACTCGGGTTCAATTTCCAGCATCCCATATGGTCCCCCGAGCACAACCAGGAGTAATTCCTGGGTGCATGAGCCAGGAGTGACTCCTGTGCATTGCCGGGTGTGACCCAAACACCGCCCCCCCCCAAAAAAAACCCAAACGTTTAATGCTTCTTGTAAAACTGGTTTTGAGGCTATGCATCCCCTAACCTGTTGCCCGTCCATTGAACCTCTATTGTTCCTTCAAATCTTTATTGTTTTTTGTTCTATATCCCTCCAGTCTCTCTCGGGCTTCAGAGTCTTGTTTGATAGATCTACTGGACTTTTCTTTGTATATGTTATTTTATTTTATTTTTTATCTTGCTGCTTTTAATGTTTATTTTTCAAGTAAAACAAATTTTATTTGAAGGGGAGGAGGGAGAGTGAGTGAGAGAGGGTAAGAGAGTAACATGCTCAAGAGAGAACACAGGCTTCTCCGAAGGTGGAAAGAGCCACCCAACATTAGATAATAAAGTACACATCTCAAGAGGAGAAATGGGGCACATTTGTGTGGGTGCCACATGTGCTCAGGGGCCACATGTGCTCAGCCACATGGGCACAAACAGGACAGGGACTGGGAAACATATGCACCTAAATATTCTGTCTCTATCTTTGGATTTTGTCATTTTGAGTAAAATGTATCTTGGAGTTTTCTATATTCTTGGAGTTGAGTCTGTATTCATAGGGGCACTTTGAGCCTTTGGATCTTTTTTGCTTGTAATCCTCAACTCTGGGAAATTCTTATTGATGACTTATATAATTGTTGCTTCTTAATTACACTTGCGTTCCTGTCCCTTTGGGACGCTGATAATAGTTCTTAGTGTTCCTCTTGAGATCATGCTATTTTTCTCTGGTATGCTGTTCATGTCTTTCATACTGTCTTCCATTTCCTGTTGTTTTATATTGGTTTCTTTTTCTCATTGGAACTCTTCAATCTTTTGCCCAGCTGCTGTTATTCTGCTATTAAGGGCTTCTGTAGAAGTGCCTTTATTTTTTTTAATTTCACCTAGCATGTTCTTCATTTCTGTTATTTCTGATTGTACTGGTATTTTCATTTCCACTCTTGTACAAATTTGCTTTGCTAATGGTGTGTGCCATCATTCTTTGAGTTTTCTAAACTTCCTCTTTATGGTATCACTAAAGGCATCATCAAGATTTACTGAGCTGATTGGTATTGTTTGGGATCATCAAATTTGATGGACATCTGTGTGTTTTCCCAGTTGGTTTCCTATTGTTTTTTCTGTGCTGGTGCTGACTTTTTTTACAGTTAAACCTTCTGGAATATGCTTAGGGATTAGGCTAGAAGTTGTTTTTTTTTTCTTCTCTGCCAGTCTTAACTGAATAACAGGAAACATAGCTGTGAGTAGCATGCAATTTGTTGAGTATCTGTTGCATGGTGGCATGCACAACTGTGGTGTGGACCTTTGATCTGGGTGTGGAGCCTGATGGGCCTTGATGGAATGGAGTGTTCACTGCCTCCCTATCCATGATGGGACCAGTGATATCAGCCAGAAGTCCTTTCACCAGGTGTGGTAGAAGAGCAAGCAGAAGGTAAGCTCAAAGCCTAGTTTTAGTGTAAGTGACAAAAGTGTATGGATTATTTTTCTTAACAAGCATTCAGTGTTGATTTTCATTTGTTTCTTAAAGTATTTTTTTTGTCTTCAATAAATGTTTTGGTAATTTAAAAAAATTTTCCAAATTTTGCAATGGAAATGTTACTGGTGCCCGCTTGAGCAAAATGGTGAACAATGGGATGACAGTGCTACAGTGCTACAGTTACAAAGTTATTCTTAGTTGTGTTGTTGACAGGCAATACTCTATCTAACTCATCCTTCCATCAGTGTTAACTACCCCCACCAGTGTTCTCAGGTTCTCACCTACCCTCCAACCTCGCCCCAGCCCCAGAATGCCATCTTACAGGTAACTTTTAACTTTGGTTATTAAATTTGGGTCTTGTGATTTCAGTGTCCTTGACTCCATGATTTGGATATTCAGCTCCATCATTCCTTATCATCACTGATGGACCTGAATGCCTCTAGCCCCTGCACCTGTTGCTTCTCACCCATTTATTCTCCCTTTTCTCTTCTCTTTGTTCCTTTCCTTATCCCTCCTGTTCTCTGGGGCCACACTGATCTAGAATTACTCCCCTTAAGCCATTGCATTACCTCATCATTACTCTAAATACCATATATACTACCTGGTCATGAGAAAAGGTAAAACTGTATAATTTGCTAATACATGGGTAGCTTTGAAGAGGATCATGCTGTGAGCAGAATGTGTCACAGGGAGAGACACAGCCTGATCACACTCATGTAAGGAACAGACATAGAATTATCTCACTCATATATGGGATTTCAAAAACATAATAAGGGGAAAACTAAAGCCAGGAAGCAATAGAGATGAAGAGCAGGAGAACTCTTCCTTACTAGGAAGCTCACCACTCTGGGTGGTGGGGAGCTGGGGTTGATCAGGGAAAGGATCACTATAGCAATGATCAGTATTCTAAGTGGCACGCAGAGCCAGGGTGGATGACATATGGAGGCAGTGACATGCATGGCACACTTCCAGTAACCACAGTGCCTAAGTTGTAAAGCTTGGTGCTTAAAATGAGGGCAAAAGAAAAAAGTGCCTGTTCTAGAGGCAGGCTGGGGGATAGAAGAGAAACTGGGGTTAGCAATGGGCTGGTTGACACTGGTGAAAGGATTTCTATTAGAACATGAAACTCAGTCATGAATTACTTTGTATCTAATTCATGGTGATTCAATTAAAAAATTAAAGATGATGAAAATATAGGGGTTCCTGATAGATTTAGTATAAAACTGTGAAAGGGGAAAACAGAGCCATACATCAAGAAATAAGGAAAAACTGAGAACAAGAGGTCTTCATAAGAAATAAAGGCACACATCAGGAAACAAGAAACAGTCTAATTTCACATCATAACGAACTAGAAAAATCAAGAATGTTGGCCAAAAGACCGCACAGCAGTTAGGGTGCAGTATGCGGGACCAAGGGCCTGGCACCACTCGGCCTCTGAGCCCCACTCAGCACAGCCCTGAGTGCTCCAGCACCACACTGGGTCCTCCGTATCTCCACTTTGCATCCTCTGCCCCTCACTTGCATTTTACAGCAGATCCTATCCTTTTTTAAAAAAAAAAATTAAAAATTTTATTGAATCACTGTGATATAGTTACAGGCTTTCATGTTTGGGTACAATCTCACAATGATCAAACACCCATCCCTCCACCAGTGCACATTCCCCACCACCAATATCCCGGGTATACCCCCCTTTCCCACCCTCCCCCTGCCTCCATGGCAGACAATATTCCCCATACTCTCTCTCTATTTTTGGGCATTACGGCTTGCAACACAGACACTGAGAGGTCACCATGTTTGGTCCATTATCTACTTTCGGCACTCATCTCTCATCCCAACTGGTTCCTCCAGCCATCATTAGTAGATCCTGTCCTTAACAGTATTGTTGACACTTAAATCTGTAACACATCAATTATACCCCCCCAAAAAAATAAAACCAGAAAATTCTGCTTTTTTCCCCTTCTTATCTTTAAAAGACATTTTAATTGAATCACCACCGATCACCATGATCTTGGGTAAATTGCTGGTGAGACACCCTCCCCTCCAGTCTCTTGAGCACTGCTGGGGAGAACCCACCCAAAAGAAAAAACAA
Source organism: Sorex araneus (assembly GCF_027595985.1). Lineage (NCBI taxonomy): Eukaryota > Metazoa > Chordata > Mammalia > Eulipotyphla > Soricidae > Sorex > Sorex araneus. The sequence goes on along the minus strand of NC_073302.1, from coordinate 98,417,842 downwards.
GGACAAATTAACTACAAAATCAATAGAAGAGGAGTAATAAAACTAGAGTAAAAATAAAATAAAAATAATAAAGGCAATGCAAAATATAATGAAACTAATAGCTGGTTTCTTAAAAAGTTAAACAATATTAGCAAATTTTTTGCTGTGCTGACACAGATGAAAGAAAAGCATGGGTTTGAAAGGTGGTTCAGGATAAAGGCCTTGCCTTGCACATAGCCCACACAGGTTCAATTTCTTGAGGAGTGACCGTTGAGCAGGGAATCTGGAGTAAGCAAGGAAATAGCCGCGTGTAGGCCCAAACCACATAGACAGTTCACACTCACACACACGCACACATGTGCACATGTACACACATGCACACACGTGCCCACACACACATACACACATGCACACATGCACACACAACACACACACAACATGCACACACACACATACACACGCACACACACACACACAAGCACACGCGCACCCAGATGCAGAGAGAGATGGATGGGGGAGGGAGAGAAAGAGACAGAGAGGTAGGGAGAAGGAGGAGAGAGAGAGAGAGAGAGAGAGAGAGAGAGAGAGAGAGAGAGAGAGAGAATTATAAAGGATGGGAGAAATTTCTCAAAGTTGAATTCTAGGATATGGAAAATAGATTTAGGGCAAGTAAATAAGGAAATTGTTACAGTAACAAAAGTGCCTCCAGAAATAAATGACCAGGTTCAAATTCTACCTTTATCTTAATAATTTTTTATTCATCTTTCTCAAACTTCCAAAAAATAAAGGAATTTTTTCAAACATATTTTGTAAGGCCAACATTATTTTGAATACCAAAATAAAAATACCTGCTACCTCTAATGATCAGAGATGGAAAAACCATCAAGACAGTCTCTAGCAAAGGCCAAGTCAGTAGCACAAGGGCTAGAGACTGTGCCAGCCTTGAGTTTGGTGGACCCTGGTGCAGTCCTTACCTGTGGCTGCGCGGAGTCCTCTGAGTCTCCAGGAGTGCTTTGGGGTACGGAGCTAGGAGGGACTCCTGGCAGATATTGCTCTCCACACCTCCAACTGAAAAGGAAAGAAAAGAGGGAAAAGGAAGGAAGAGAAGGGAGGAGGGGAGGGAGAGGTGCTGAGGGAAGGGAAGGCAGTGCAAGGGAAGGCAGGGTGAGGCATGGGAGGCTCTTGGCAACCCGAATCCAGCAGCGCACTGAAAGGATCAGATATCATGAACAGATGGGATTTATGTCAGAGATTCATGGTTGATTCAACCAGTACAAATTGATGAATGTAATTCACTGTATCAGTAAAATTAAATAGTGTACAGATATATGAGTGGACCCAGAGAACTCGTTTAAAGGTTTGGGTTCTTGCCTGGATTGCAGCTGACCCCAGTTCAATCCCCATACATATGGTCTGCTCAAGCACCAACAGAAGTGATGTCTGAATATAGAGCCAGAAGTAAGTCCTGTGTGCTCAAAATATGGTCCTGAACAAATAATATTTCTTCTTTAATATCTTGCCCCCTTTTCTTGTTATTCTTTATGGAATAGATAAGTGTGATCATATGGTATTTGTACTTTTTCTTCTGATTTATTTCGCTTGACTTGTATTGTCCAGTTCCATCCAAGATGCAGCAAGTTGCATTGTATTATCATTGCAGCTGAATAGGAATGAGGACAGGGAAGGAAAGAAATCAAAGTAAGAAGGGACCGAAGGGAAGTGCCGGAGACAGTGGTCAGGCTTCAGGTGCATGGGCGATACAGAGGTGGGACTTAGATCTGTATCTAAGGCACTGACCCCGTGGCACTGCTGTCCTGAGACAAGAAGTGTAGTAGCCAAGCTTAATGATACACTCCATAAGGAGCCCCAGTGTGTATGTGTGTGTGGGGGGCGGTGACAGGGAGTCGTGGGCACTGGTTGAGTGAGAGTGACAATGGTAGTTTGCATTGGTGTTGGAATACTATATTCCTGAAGCTTAATTATGAAAAAATAAATTTGTAAACCTTGATTTTAAAAAGGATAAATATAAAATAATCTGTATCAAAGGGTGTAGATCTTTTGATATGATAAAAATTGTTAATAAAATGTGAATATAAATAACTTACCTTAACATGTCCTCTGAATACATCATACTCAGTACTGAAAAACTGAAAACCTTTCCTGTAAGATCAGGCAAAAGAAAAGAACATTTAGACTCACCACTGTCATTTCGCTATCCAGTTATTTCAGTATTTTTATCATGACTTACAGAAGAAAGAATACTACATATAGAAAGTTTTAAAGTCCACACTAAAAGTAATTGACATTGCAAGCCAACAAGTGAATGACTACAAAATCAATGTATATAGTGTGCTATATTAATATATGCAAATAACGAAATAGAACAAAAATTCAAGAAAGGAACCTCATTAAAATTACATAAAGATTACATACCTTGACATCAACTCAACAAGAAGGTAATATATTTATAGATTGAAAACCATTATTTAGAAACATAGGTAACTCAAGGAAATGAAAAATTAGCTCATTCCCACGTGTTAGAAGAATTAACATTAGAAACCATCCTACAAAAAACATTATTATATTTAATGCAATATCTATAAAATTATAAGAAAATGAAAAAATATTCAAATTTGGGTATAACTATAAAACTCCCAGTATATTAAAAGCAGTTTCAAGAAAAATGCTGACCAGCATCAAGTTCCTTGTTTCTAAACCAGTTTTATAATAAAAGCAGACAAATTGAATTAGAAAATCCAGAAATAAACTTTGGAATATAGTCAGTTAACTTATTACAAAGGACCCAAAAACATCAAATAAAGAAAAACATCATAAACACTGTCTTAGAAAATCTAGAAAGAACATGTAAAATAATTAAATTTGATAACTTCACACCATGCATGATTGTGACTAACAAATGGAGTGAATGCTTAGGTATTAAATAATGTATTCATTAAATGCATTGAAGAAAATAGGAAAAACTATCCATGACATTGGCTTCAGTGCTCTTTGGTGATTTGTTCTATTCACAAGAAAAACAAAGCCAAAGTAAACAAATGAATAACATCAAATTGAAAAGCTTCTTCATTACAAAATAAAATATCATTTGAAAGAAAAGAATTATGTTTAAGGACAAAAAATATTTTCACACTGTACATCTACCAGAGGACTAAGTTTGAATGTATACAAAGACCTTACAAACAACAACAAAATAACAATCTTGTCAAAAATGGGGGCAAAAGAATAAACTCACATATCTCCAAAGGTGTATGCAATTAGCAATGGAATAATTGCTTATTGTCACTTATTTTAGGGAAATTTATATAAAATAATAATGGGATATTCCATAACATTAGTCAGAAAGGCCTATATTAAAATGACTACAAACAAGTACTGATGATGTGGATTAAAATCAACCCCTTTTACTCTTGTTATAAATAAAGATTGATTCAGTTCTATGGAAAGCAGTCTTGGCGATTTCTTAAAAATTAGACATAACTTCCATTTGATCCAGTATCCCATTTCTAGATATCTGTCAAAAGAATGCACACAAGCAAAACCACTAATTTGAAATATATTTCTAGTACTATCTTTTTTTTTTTTTTTTGCTTTTTGGGTCACACCTGGCGATGCATAAGGGTTATTCCTGGCTCTGCACTCAGGAATTACTTCTGGCAGTGCTCAGGAGACCATATGGGATGCTGGGAATCGAACCCAGGTAGGCTGCATGCAAGGCAAATGCCCTACCCGCTGTGCTATCGCTCCAGCCCCTCTAGTTCCATCTTAATTGTAGCCCGCTTTACAGTATCTCTCCTATGGAAACAACTAAAGTGCTCAATCCTGTGTGGATAAAAAAGATATCATATACACACACAGTGAAATACTACTCAGATATTAAAAAGTTAGAATCTTACCTTTTGGAACAGCTTGGCAGGACTGGAGGGGTCATGTTAACCAAAATAAGTCCAAATGAGAGAGATAAATGCCAGATGATCTCACTCACAGAATTTGTAATGAAATGAAGCCAGCAAACAGACCATTTTCAACAAAAACAAACACTCTGACCATAGAATTGAAATTACCAGGAAATCGAGAAGAGTGGATTTAGAGGGTACAAGACATTTTTGTGGTATGATTCAACTTGCTTTCCTAAAAAAATAGAATATTTTTTTTTAAAAATTCTAAGCTTTGGGGCTGGAGCGACAGCACAGCGGGTAGGGCATTTGCCTTGCATGCGGCTGACCTGGGTTCGATTCCCAGCATCCCATATGGTCCCCTGAGCACCGCCAGGGGTGATTCCTGAGTGCAGATCCAGGAGTAAGTCACCAGGTGTGACTCAAAAAGAAAAAAAAATCTAAGTTTTAATATGAAGAATGTGAATAAGACAATTTTTTTTTTTTCCTGAGGGAGTATACCACTAGATGACACCATGAACGTACAGGAAATGTTAGTTGACCCATGATGGTTTAATTGGATTGAAGGCATGGAGACACCTGGGATATAGCACTGGAAAATATCTAAAAAAGCTACCCATGGAAAAAAGTGAATGTAGCACTTTTTACTCTAGGGAGTCACCAGAATTTAATCAATTGAAAACTGTTTTGAACCAACATTTTCTTTAGTTAGCAAAAAAAACTTGAAAACTGAGTGAGTGCTGCAGGAAGAAATATATCTCCTTTCATTTTGAGACTTGAGCTTCACTTCAGTAAAGGACGTAGATTACATATAGAAGCAAAAAAGATTACTTGGCTAGTAAAATAATTCAGAGCTATTTTGGATATGTTACAGAAGATTTACGATTAAATGGAAATATCCGATAGGTATATAAAATCTAAAATCAGATCTCTTGAAGTAAGGACTAAAATGAAAGCCCTGACAATAATAATGAAAGATCATTATATTCCATGATCTATTTATTTGGTTTAACAAATTGTTACTTTGAAAATTTAGTGTTTTATATAGTAATATCTTAGAATATTTTTATTACCATTGCAGAGCTCTTGCCTTAAAAACATGTACACCAAAGCTTTTAAGTTTCTTTTCCATGTTGAATAAATCCTTGCATAGTGACAAAATTTTTCCATTTAGTTTGTAAAATGCCTGTATTTTTGTAAAAGTGTTGGTCATTTCATTTTACTAAAACACTCTGTCACATAGAGGGTTTATCTGTAAGCAAAAATTTTATGGAAGAAGTTTTTTTTTAAAATACACATTCTTTCAGATTTGTTGTAAAGGATGATGCTTTATTTTCTCACCCTTATACTAGGTGATATGGAGTTCTGAGTTACTCTAAGGTTAGAATGAGCCAAAATTTTTGTTTTGCTTTTATCTTGAAAGCTTAAGTGATACTGAAGTAACACACAACAATGTCCATATATTTAAATTCTTTGAAATTATTATTCATATATTTAAATATGTTTAAATATTTAATGGTATTTAAATATGCATTGATATTAACTATATTCAATATTCCGTGTATTTAATATTCAAAATATTTTATACATCTATATTATATATAAATATATGATATAATATTGCATATAAATACATAAAATATATCTATATATTACTAAAGATAATAATTTTAAAATTAGTAGAGTATAAACAAGTTATCTTTTTGTCTTCAATTTTTTCCTTAAAATGAAATAAAATTATTTTCTTAAGTGTTTTCATGAAGTACATAAATATATGGGCTGGAGCGATAGCACAGTGGTAGGGCGTTCGCCTTTCACGTGGCCGACCCATTTTCAATTCCTCCACCCCTCTCAGAGAGCCCGGCAAGCTACCGAGAGTATCAAGCCCACATGGCAGAGCCTGGCAAGCTACCCGTGGCCCGTGGCGTATTGGATATGCCAAAAACAGTAACAATAAGTCTCATAATTAGAGACGCTACTGGTGCCCGCTCGAACAAATCAATGAGCAACGGGATGACAGTGTGACAGTGTGTGTGACATAAATATATATATATATATATACATATTTCTGTATGCATATATTCTTTCTATTGAAAGAAAAGCACCTCTCTGTTCTTATTCTGATAGAATTTAACTGTACATTGTTTGGTTTAAGGAGATAGACCAGGGGTCATGGTGTGTTCCTACGTATACAATACTGAGTTTTATGCCACCTGCATTTTCCCCTAATACTAATCCCTCAGCGCGTACATTGTGACCTGAAGGCCCCTGTTCTCAGGCCCAGCATGAGTTGTCCAGTCACAGTCACCAGGCGAGTAACAGCCAGACTCCTGAGCTCTGCTTGGAAGCCCAACCCCTCTTCCCCCACCAAAAAATAAAAATAAAAGACTTCATATTACATAAAAACAATTTACTTGAGGAGATGTCATATATGTGTATTGATATTAGAAAGAGAAGCAAGATCTACATATAAATGCCATGATTCCTTATTATTTTATTACTATTACTGGTTTAATTTTTGTGTCACTCCAGCTGTGTGCAGGGCTTCTTTCTGGCCTTGTCCTCGGGGTTCACCCCTGGTGGTGCCTGAGGACCTTACGTGGTGCTGGGGATTAGACAGTTGGTCAGATACTGAACAAGTGCCCGGCTAGTGTACTTACTAGAGCTCCAGGCCCTCCCTCTGAGTTTTCTAAGAGCTGAAAGTGAGACAATACTTAGCGACTTCATAGTGCTTTAATAGAAGTCAGTTAGAGTGTTACTTGGAAGACCATAGAATGTGATTCTGAGTTCTTCAACAATTGAGACAACTTATACTGAAGACATGTTATTTGTTGTTTTATATAGTATTCTTTCAAATTTAAGGTTGTGTTTATGGAGAAATTCTGTGCTAAAACATGTTATCTTAATTATTAGCTAGTAAAGGATTTTCACTTACTTTTAAAGACATTCGTCTCAAGAGTTGGCTTGCATATTACATATTTTTTTTATCAAACTAGAAAAAGCAAAACTATTTTGTTTTGTTAGTACAAAATAATCAGTAGCACAAAGTAATTAGTGGTAGTCTCGAGCTGATTTATTACAAAATAGTAAAGGAACATTATGAAATGTTAAAATGTCTGATTTGGAGTTCTAGTAAAAAAAGTAAATGCATATGTTACATTTACTGTCCTGTACAATTAAAATTGGTTAATTTCTTGAAATATATCACAGCAATAATATTGTATTTTCTCTATTCAAAATTATCAGTCTTTATCTGGCACTAAGAATAGGGGGGTTAGGTGGCTTCCCTACCCAAATGGATATTACACATCAAATATAACTACGTCTAATTATGTTTTCAACATTACCTGCACTGAAAAGATACAATGTTATTAAAATTTGCAAGATGTTATATCTTCCTTAGAATATATTATAGGATATAATCAAGCCATATTCTCTTACACTTGAAAACTAGGGTGTGTGGTCTTTATTTTGTCATATATATTTTCATAAGCTATTGGTTAGTTTACAATGAGGAAATATCAAGTGACAGGGGAATGTAGTCAGCTTAGTGGCTAGTACCTCTCCTTGGATAGTTTTACTATTGCTACGAGTGTAGCTTTGGTAGCATACTAAACTGGCACTTATGTTCATGCTTTTGAGATACAAAGTTGCTGTGCTTTGACACCTCAGTGCCCAATACCCTCATCCCTGTCCGTGTGTCACATCTCATTTAACTTTTCTCCCATTCTGTTCACAACTTGACAGTATTGGTTTTGTAATCATGGTTGGTTCTTCTTTGACATGGTCTGTTTCCTCAATTTTTTAATATGCCACATAAAAATGAGAACTCCTGGCATTCTCCTTTTGCAGTATTTCACTTCCCATGATGCCCTAGGTTTCCATCCAGATTACAGTCAAGTACATGGGTTCATTTCTCCTTGTGACTGTGTCGTGCACCATTGTATCATAACTTCTTTATTAATTCATGTTGTTAGATATATGGGTTGTTTCCATACCATGCACTCAGAGAAACTATGAGCATAGGTGTGCACATATATTTTCTAATGTGTGCTTTTGTTTCTGTTTGGGGGAAATACCATGACGTGGGATCCCTGGGTCACATGGGATCTCTATTCTTTATTATATGTTGATATTTCAACATGCCTGTCAACGTTAATAAATTATAATTGGCATTTTATTCTGTAGCATTGTTTTAAAAAGACATTCATTTTTTACGTTTTACATTTTTTTATGTAGGACTGGAGCGATAGCACAGTGGGTAGGGCATGCGGCCGACCCGGGTTCCATTCTTCCATCCCTCTCAGAGAGCCCTGGAAGCTACTGAGAGTATCCCACCCACATGGCAGAGCCTGGCAAGCTACCTGTGGCGTATTTTTATGCCAAAAACAGTCACAAGTCTCACAATGGAGGCGATATTGGTGCGTGCTCGAGGAAATTGATGAACAATGGGATGACAGTGCTACAGTGCTACATTTCATTTTTTTATGCTTGTTTATTCTTTTTCCCCACATTTTTTAATTACTGTGATTCACAAAGTTATTTATAGTTGGGGTTTAGACATTCAAAATTGCAGCACTGATCCCACTGCCAGTGCCAAGGTCTCTCCATTAGTGTCCCGTTTCCTTCTGATAACCCCTGCCCCCACCACCATCACCTGCCCTCCTCCCAGGCACCTCTCTAAGCTCCATTGTTCAAGTTTGGATATCTTGATTTCAGTGTTGTTGACTCTGTGGTTTGGCTATTTGGCGCTAACATTCCCTAACATCACCTTTGTGCCTGACTCCCCTGACCTGCCCCCGTTACTTCTCATCTGTCTCTTCTCCTCCTCCTGCCACTCTTTCTCTCCTCCTCCCTGTGCTCTGGGGCCTAGGTTGATCAGGGCATCCCTACTATAAAACATTGCATTTCCTAATCCAGTAATTCTAAATACCACATATAAGTGATATCTTCTTGTGCTTTTGCTTCTTATGGCTTACTTCATTTAACATGATGTCTTCAAATTCCATCCATGTTGCAGCAAATTATATGATTTCATCATTTCTTACAAATCTGTAGTATTCCATTGTCTATATATGCCACATCTCCTTGATTCACCTATATATCATTGGACATCTAGGTTGATTCCAAATCTTAGTTATTATACTGAGTGTTGCAATAAATAATGGTGTGCATACATTCTTTTGAATGGATGTTTTTCCGTCCTGATGATAAATACCCAAAAATGGAATTGCTGGATCATATGGGAGCACAATTATGAATTTGGTGAGTACCCTATATACTGTTTTTCATAGGGTTTGGACCAGACAGCATTCCCACAAGCAATGAGGTTCCTTTTTCAGCATTTCCCCACCAATAGAGATTGTTGGACAGTACTTTTATTGTCATCTTGATGTGGATTTCCCTAATCATATGTGATGATGACACTTTCCACGTACCTGTTAGCCCTGTGCTGATCTGCCTCAGAGATTGAATTTGTTCCTTTTATTGTCCCATTTTTTGATGGGCTTTTATATTTTTTTGTTTGATCTCTGTGAGTACTTCATAGATCCTGGATATCAACCCTTTATCTGATATGTTGAGTGCAAATATTTTCTCGCACTCAGCTGTCATTTAGTTTTTGCCCATGTTTCTTTTGCCATACAGACACTTTTTAGTTTAATGTAGTCCCATTTGTTGAGTTTCATTGTGTAGCCTTTACTAATAGCATCTTATTGTTGAGGACTCTTTGGGATGTAGGTCTTGGAAAATTCTACCTATATTTCCTTTCATGTAATTTATAGATTCAGGACTGATCTCAAGGTATTTGGTCCATCTAGAGTTGACTTTTGATTCAGGTGTGAGATATGGAGCTAGTTTTAATTTCTTTCATGTGGTAGTCCAATTCTCTCAGCACCATTTGTTGAAAAGACTTTTTATTTCATTTCATGCTTTTAGGTCCTTTCTTTGTCAAAAATTAGCTGGCCATATATATGGGGATTTATCTTTGAATATTGTACTTTCACCCATTTTTCAAGAGAGTCTTTATTCCAAAACCACACTGTTTTGATTACTTGTGGCTGTATAATGTAGAGTCAAGTTAGGTAGTGAGATGCCACCCAGTTTCTTGGTTTCAGTATGATTTTGGCTAAGAGGTTTATTTTTTTTAATGATTCCATACAAACTTTATAATTAACTATCTTTACAATTAATTTTTTCATGGTATATATACATTTCTCAACTCTTGTGTTAGTTGTTTCCTAGGAAGTTGGTGTTTTTGGACTCCATTACATGGGATAGACTCTTTGTTCTAGTTCTCTTCTGATTCATTATTTGCATATGGGAATACAACCTATTTTTGTGTATTGGCTTTGTACATAGCCAGCCACTTTGCTCTATTTGTTTGTTATTTCTAGGAGCTTTTGAGTGGACTCTAGGGTCTTCAATGTATATTATTATGTCATCTGCAAATAGAGAAAATTTGACTTCTTTTACAATTTGGATCCCTTTTATTTCCTTTTTTATTGTTGTTTTGCTGATTGCTAATACTAATACTATGTTGAATAAAAGTAGGGACAGTGGAAATCTTGTCTTGTGCCTGACTTTAGCGGGAATGCTTTTAGATTTCACCATTAAGAATAATATTGGCGGCCGATCTTTCTATGTCTGTCCCTCCCTTTCTGGCTCATTTCACTTAGCATGATACACTGAATATGATGGCCACTCAATACCCCTATTGCAAACCACAACACCCAAAAGGAGAGAGAGAAAACAAATTGGAATGCCCTGCCACAGAGGCGGGGTGGGGGGGGATCGGATTAGGGGGTGGGAGGGATACTGGGTTCATTGGTGGTAGAGAATGGACACTGGTGGAGGGATGGGCTCTCGAACATTACATGAGGGAAAACAAGCATGAAAATGTGTGGATCTGTAACTGTACCCGCACTGTGACTCACTAATTAAAAAATAAATAATTTTTTAAAAAAAGAATAATGTTGGCGGCCGAGATGTAGCCCCGGTGGCCACATGTGTGCAGCTTCTCCGCTGCTGATCAAGCATGATTACGGAGGCCAGCTAACCTACTTTTGGTACCAGCAGCTTCTTGCAGAAATGTCTCTAGACTGTGAACTAAGTCACGGCCCCATGCCACCCCAGGAGGGGAAAGGTTTTCCTCTCTCGGCTTTTTTTTCTTACTGGGGGGAACGGTGCAGCGACTGCCATTCATAAGGACCACTAATGAGAGGTACAAGTTTGCACCAATGGGGCCAGCAGCTTCTTGCAGAAATGTCTCTAGATTGTCAATGATTGCAGTGCTTGCAGTGATGCAATTTCTGGCAGAAATTGCCCTGGATTTGTTGCTAAAATACTTAAATATAGAAATCCAAAACCACAGTAGCAGCCTCAAGACTTCATATCTCTTCATTCTCAGCAATGGAAAACAAATAATCAAATGCTTCCTTTTCAACAGGTCTGATTTTGGGGGTGGGGGGGAAACTCCACCAACAATAATAGTGAGTTTTGTGTTTAAATATTGAATGTAATCAAAGTAAAGAGAAAATAAAGTGAAATTTATCAGCTACACAGGTGGAGGGGGGAGGTATACTGGGGTTTTTGGTGGTGGAATATGTGCCCTGGTGAAGGGATGGGTGTATAACTGAGATTAAGCCTGAAAGCTTTGTAACTTTCCACATGGTTGTTCAATAAAAAAATAATAATAATAAAAATAATAATAAAATAAAATAAAATAATTAACTTCTAAATAAAAGAATAATATTGGCTATGGACTTTCTATAGACAGCTGTTACTAGTTGAGGAAGGTTTCTTCCAACACTATTTTATTGAGGACTTTTATCACAAATAGGTGTTTGATCTTATTTAAAGTTTTCTCTGCATCTATTGATAGGATCATATGATTTTTATCTTTTCTTTTACTGATGTGGAGTATTATGTTAGTTGATTTGCATATATTGAACCATTCTTCTATCCCTGAGATGAATCCTATTTGAGCATTGTATATGATTTTTTTGAAGTGCTGTTCAATTTGGTTTGCTAAGAGTTTGTTGAGGAATTTTGCTTTGTTGTTAATCAAGGAAATAGGTCTGATTTTTTTGTAATATCTCTGTCAGCTTTGCATATCACTGTAATATTAACTTCATAGAAGGTGTTAGGAAGGACTCCTGTTTCTTTGGTATTTTGGAAAAGCTTGAGGATCAGTGGCAGTAAGTCTTCTCTGAAGGTTTAATAGAACTCACCCTTATCTCCATCAGGGGAAGGACTTTTATTTCTTGGGGAAATTTTTAATTAGTGTTTTAATTTTCTTACTTGATATTGGCCTGTGCTGGATTTCTACTTTCTCATTCAGTTTTGGGTGATTTCATCTTTCTAAGAATCTGTCTGTTTCTTCTAGGCTCTCCAGCTTTATAGAGTAAGGTTGTTCATAATAAGTTCTCATGACATCCTGGATTTCTGAGGATTGTGGGGCTTTATTGTAATTTTTCTCCTTTCATTTCTGACCCAATTTGTTTAATCATTTTCTTTTATTTTTCTTTATGAGTATAGCAAATCTTTTGTCTATTTTTTTTATTCTTGTGAAGAACCATCTGGTTTCATTAATTCTTTGTTTTACTTTCTTCTTTCTATATTGTTGATTTTTGCTCTGGATTTTCTTATTTCATTTTTCTGCTAGTATTTGGATTCATTTGTTATTGGTTCTCTAGGAATTTAAGGTGTGCAATTATGTTGTTGATTTTATCGTTTTTTTCTTTCCTTATGTAGACCTCTATTGCTTTGAGATTTCCTCTAAGCACTGCTTTTATTATGTCCCATAGATCTTGGCAACTTGTTTATTCATTACCATTAGTCTCATGGAATCTTTTTACATGTTCCTGGATTTCCTCTTTGATCCATCTGTTATGTTGCAGTGTGTTGTTCACTCTGGAAGTGTTAGCATTTATCCTCGTCTTCTATTTGTGGTTAGGTTCTATCTCCATGGCATTGTGGTCCAATAGGATTCTTGGTATGATTCTTATGTTTTTGAATTTGTGTAAATTGGACTTATGTCTTAAAATATGATGGATCCTGGAGATTGTTCTGTATGCATGACTTTCTGAGGATGGAAGTCTCTGTGTAATTGGTTATTTGGTTTCTATAAGTGACTTTTCAGTAGTTCATTTAGGGCCAGTTTGATTATCACAAATTTCACTAGCTCTTGTTTGTCTGAGAATGTTTTAATCCATCCTTTCCCCTCTAAATGAGAGTTTTGCTGGGTAGTAGACTATAGATTGAATTTTTTAAAATTTATTTTTTTTAATTAGTGAGTCATCCTGAGGGTACAGTTACAAATTTACCCATTTTCGTGCTTGTGTTTCCCTCATACAATGTTCAAGAACCCATCCCTCTACCAGTGTCCATTCTCCACCACCAATGAACCCAGTATCCCTCCCACCCTCCAATCCCGCCCCCCACCTCTGTGGCAGGGTATTCCATTTTGTTCTCTCTCTCTCCTTTTGGGTGTTATGGTTTGCGATAGGAGTATTGAGTGGGCATCGTGTTCAGTCTCTAGTCTACTTTCAGCACGCAGCTCCCTTCCGCTCGGGATCTCCAACCACATTTTACTTGGTGTTCCCTTCTCTATCCGGGCTGCCTTTCCCCCAGCATGTGAGGTCAGCTTCCAAGCCATGGAGCCAATCTGGTATTATATACTACTATTCTTGGGTGTTAGTCTCCTACTCTGTTATTTTATATTCCACAGATGAGTGCAATCTTTCTATGTCTGTCCTTCTCTTTCTGACTCATTTCACTTAGCATGATACTTTCCGTATTGATCTACTAATATGCAAATTTTATGACTTCATCTTTCCTAACAGCTGCATAGTATTCCATTGTATAGATGTACCAAAGTTTCTTTAACCACTCATCTGTTCTCGGGTACTTGGGTTTTTTCCAGATTCTTGCTGTTGTAAGCAGTGCTGCAATAAACATATAAATGCAGATGTCATTTCGACTATACTTTTTTGCTTTTCCGGGATATATTCCCAGAAGTGGTATTGCTGGATCAAATGGGAGCTCAATTTCTAATTTTTTGAGAAGCGTCCATATTGTTTTCCAAAGGGGCTGAACCAGTTGGCCTTCCCACCAGCAGTGTAGAAGGGTCCCTTTCTCCCCACAAACTCGACAACAGTGGTTGCTTTTGTTCTTTTGGATGTGTGCCATTCTCTGTGGTGTGAGGTGGTATCCCATAATTGTTTTGATCTGCATCTCCCTGATGATTAGTGATGCAGAGCATTTTTTCATGTGCCTTTTGGCCATTCGTATCTCTTCCTTGGTAAAGTTTCTGTTCATTTCTTTGCTCCATTTTCTGATGGGGTTGGATGTTTTCTTCTTGTGGAGTTCAACCAGTGCTTTATACACCCTTGATATCAACCCCTTATCGGATGGGTACTGTGTCTTGGTGTAGTTCTTTTTGGGTCTATTTTGCTTGATATTGTTTTTGCCTCCTGAATCACACAGATGCCTTTTTGCAGACAGTAGGGGGAGTTCTTAGCTATTATCTCTTCCACCACTCTTTCTTCTCCTTTCCCTTTTCTTCACCTTTGGGTATTCCTGTAATTTGGAGATTATTTTTTTTCTCTCTTGGTTCATTAAGTGCCTTACATTTTCTTCCATTCTTTGGTTTCTCATTTCCTTTCTGACTTCTTGTTGGTCAGAGAAGTCAACAAATAAAACTTTATTTTATTTTCAAAATGCAGACCAAAAATAAAATGTGTACTTCATTTTCAAGTTCACCTAAATGCTTCTCTCCTTATGGCCTTATGTTACTCTGACTTGCTAGTGTTACCTTCAGCTCCTTCATCTCCACTTGCATGGAATCTCTCATCTTTTGACAATGTTCTTCTTTGAGTTTGGTTGAATTCCTCATCGAGTTATTGCTTAATTTCACTGACAAGTGCTTGCTTAATCTCTGTTGCCAGGGCAAAGCTTATTGATGTTAGGTCTTCATTAACCAGGCTTAAACATTTTGATGGGCTGGGGACTTTCCTGGGTTTCTAGCCCCATCTGTGAATGCAGCTGCGTTTCTTAGTTTTGACATTGTTTTTCAAGTTGTGTGAGTGTTAATGGTGATGGTTTACATTTCCAGTAACTTGATAACACATCTGTTAAGTGGTTACTACCAGGTGACTATCAAAACCACATCTGCTGGTCAGGTTATTTTTGTAATTGGAAATGTTGTTTGAGTACAACCTCCCCAACATTGTCACCTTGTTACTTTCTTGAGTTGGCTGATATTGAAGTCAGTGTCAAGTATGTGAAATATGCCCTTCCCCAAGTACATCCGATATAGGATATATGTGTGAAAGATTTTTTTTGTTTTTATACTATTTTCTTCAAATATTCTTTTATTATAGAGCCATGCTTTTCAAAGTTACTGACAGTTGAGTTTTAGGCATAAAATAAATCAATGCCAATTCCTCCACCAGTGTCAACTTTTCTCCATTGGTGTTCCCAGATTCCCTCCCAAACACAAACCACACACCACACTCCACCCTGTCTGTCAACTTGACAGTCACATTACAGAGTTCCAGTAATTTCTCCTTAAGTCTCATGTTTTCAGTCCTGTTGAGTTTGTGTTCTGGATATATGGCTGTACCCCTCACTCATATCACTGGTATACCTGAAGCCCTGAAGACTTCACCTATTTCTTTTGGTCCTTTTCTTCCACCATTGGTTTCTTTCCTTCTATATCTCCTCTCTAAACATGGGGGTCAAGGGTGATTTAGACATCCCCTTATACTGTGTAAAGTGTATAATAACAATAGGAATGAAATAGACACTAAGATCATTACTCTCTGATTTTGGAGGTCACCGTGGGGCCCCTGCTGCAGTGTTTAGGGTTTACACCTGGCCATGTACCCTGAACCTTTCTGGCAGTGCTTGGGAGACTCTCCATGGTAATGGGTATCAAGCTTGTGCCAGGTCCATGGAAGGGAAAGAGCTGGACCCTTGTTCTAGCCCTCTCTGGCTCACTCTACATTTCTTCTTTATTGATATAAAGGTGTGTTCTAAAATGTCAATTAACATATAGTTTATATAACCAAATATTAATACATATTCAATGTGTACAGTTTATTTATCCAGTCACCTGTACTTAAAGCTGAGTTCTTTTCCAAACACATGGGATATAAGGAAACAGCATAGAAATAACAAATAGTCAAGTGCAGAGTCTGAGAAATAACTTACACAACTGGTATAGCAGGAGTCAGGTGTGCAAGTATGCTTGGACGGGCACTCTAAGAGAGTGGGGCAGAGTAATGACATGCATATGGTAGGTGCAGTGTTGAAATGTTGCATATGTGAGCAGCATTATAAATTATGGTCCTTACAGCTTTTAAAAAAGTTCAACAAGATTCGGAGATAGGTACAATATGTTTGAGGTTTTAGACTGTATATTTTATTGCTTATATATACACATGGGTTTTTAGAGAAATATGTGCTGTTTTTATTGCCTGTTTTGGTGTTTATTATCATTTTTCCAGTAATAAGGATTTTTATAGATTTTTAGTAAATTGTTTTCTTTATGTATGTTTGTAGATATGTATGTGTTTGTGAGTGTGTGTGTAAACATCTATCAATTATCTATCTCTCTATATTAGATTTGGTTTTGGGACCACACCCAGCAATGCTCAGGGGTTATTCATGGTTCTGCACTCAGGAATTTTCCCTGGCGGTACTTGGTGGACCATTTGGGATGTTTGACACTGAACCTAGAGAGGCTGTGTGCAGGCAAATGCCCCACCCACTGTACCATCTCTCTAGCCCTCAGTTCCTCTGTATATTGATTGGGAATCATATTGGAATCATAGTTTGGAAATAAAAAATATTATTCAGAATTGATTTTAGTATTTATTTTTTAGTGCCCTACTGAAACCAAAGCAACCTTTGGGGTCCACTTCAAAATAGTAGGAGATTGGACAGGTATGTAGTAAATAGTATTAAGATGTATGCTTTAAGACTAATGGATTGTAGTATAATTTAAATGTATTAAGTGGAGAAACTGCCAGAATCTACACAAAATGTCACATAATTCTCAAATATTTTGCTTTTTCTCTTTGTATAATGTTGACATATTTTCATCATGCTTTTGATTTGAAATATATTTGGGTTTAAGTTGTTGTTAATAGTGTAATATTTTTTCTGCTTGTAATTCAGAGATTTCTACCTGTTTTTCAGATGTAGTAGCAATAGTGGGAATACTAACGTGTTATTTTTTCATTTTTTATAAGAAGTGATTTGAAAGTGAGACAGTTGTTTTTAATCTTAGTATTATTGACACCTGGGATTAAGATCCTACAGATGTTCTACTTATTAGGCTATATTTCATGTGGTTTTATCTATCTGTATAGAAAATTCACATCTCTTTGAATTAGCAATCATTTTTCAATATCAGTTCTGTTGATAATGTTTTGCTTATTTGTTTAATGAGTACATCAAACTACCTGAGTCATATATTGAATTAAGAGTTTTGTGTAAATAAAATGAACATTATTTATTCTTCCATTTATTTTACCCCAAAGGGTGACTGACAAATGAATGATCAGGGAATGTTAGCTCATTGGCTGATTGTTTAAGTTAGTTATTAAAGCAAAAGTTGTAAGTGTAAACATAAAACAATTATAAAAATTTATTTTTAGTTTTTGGCTCATACTTGTCTGTACTCAGATATTATACTGGCTCTTCACTCAGGGATCTGCAGCCATATGGGTTGACAGGCAACCGGATGAACTGCATACAAGTCAAGAGCCATACCTGCATTGTCTCTCCAGCCCCTGTTAACAAAATAATTCTTAATTAAGTACTAAATTAGTTTGTAAAGACTATAGGGAATCAGAACAAATATTGGATTTAATATGTAGAGTTGTAAGTGAAGCATCACAGAAGAGATACTTTTTAATTTCCGTTTACTATAGTGTAGGTTATGTGTGTACACATAAATTTATGCTTTGGTGTACTCAAAGGGCTCACAGATCTGCCCTACTCATTCCTATGTGTCGCCTCTAGCACCTAATTTGCCCCCTTTCTACTTCTCTGTGATCTGTGTTCTTAGTTATATACTCCAGTGCCCAGGGTTTGCTACCAGTTGATATTTTCTATCCCGTTTTGCTTCCCTATATACCATATGTTACTTGAGTAAGATTATTTGGTACATGTCATCATTTTCCCTCTGGCTTGTTTGTCTCATCATGAAAATCTTCACTTACTTCCAATTTGCAGCAAACTACATGGTTTTGTTTTTCTTGTGACTGTGTAGTATTCTGATTTGTGGAATGGAACCTTTTCTTTATTCACTATATAGTTGGATATTTGGATATTATCATTAAGGAAGTATAAATCAAAACAATGAAATATCATCACACACTAGTTATGATGGCATATGTCAAAAATACTGAAAACAAAACAACTGGTATTGGCGGGTATGTGGTACAAAGCAACTCTTGTTCACTACAGTTAGGATTATTGCCTGGAAAACAGTATGGAAATTTCTCCATGAAAAAATATGGCCTAAAGATTGCATTTCTTGGAGTATATCTTGAAATATAAAACAGTAATATGAAAAGATTAAGATATATGCACAGTATGTCCAATGTAGCACTTAATAAAAGCTAAATTGTGAAAGATATAAAATTTGAGCTGATTCTTGGAAATTAATCAAATGACAAAATAAATGAATTATTTAAATGAAATGCACAGCATTGTCAAAAAGTTAGGGACAGTAATGATTAAACCGTATTTGAGAAGGGTGAGTTAATCAGTCTTTCAAAAGCAAATATTTTGTTTTGGAGGGTGTCATTTAGAGTTAGTTTGGTGAATCTTTTGAATGCCTTTGCTATAATATATGAAAAAACCTAAAAGATTTAAGTAAGTCTCTAGAGAATTTGGAGCATCATGATAGAAATGGTATTAATAACTTGCTAGTTGAATGGATTAGAATCAAGGAAGCATCTACTGATGCTAGAGGCAGAGAAGTAGAAGTCACCTTAAGGTGTTTCTTAAGGGGAGAATTTGCTGAGTAGATTGATAGAAACAAAGGAACTAGTTTGTGTGGAAATCAGTAAAAAATAGTTGACTATGTAACAGTAGGGCATTTAGAGAGAACCATTTGACATAATAGTGTGCATAAAACTTTTTTGTCTATAGACCTGCCAGCTTGCAATTGAAAACTTAGATAAATAAAGAAGGTATGCAAAATAACACTTAATGGCTAACTAATGAAATGAATCAAGATAGCTTAGAGTAATGACTTTTTTGCAATCATAATAAAATGAGGCTTAGGGATGGGTAGATGGGTCAAGTTGTAATGATGGGTCAAGTTTTTTGTTGTTGTTTTTTTAATTTTACTGAATCACTGTGAGATAGTTACAAGCTTTCATGTTTGAGTTTTAATCTCACAATGATCAAACACCTATCCCTCCACCAGTGCACGTTCCCCACCGCCAATATCCCGGGTATACCCCCCCTTTCCCACCCTCCCCCTGCCTCTATGGCAGACAATATTCCCCATACTCTCTCTCTACTTTGGGGCATTATAGCAACACAGACACTGAGAGGTCATCTTGTTTGGTCCATTATCTACTTTCAGCATGCATCTCCCATACCAACTGGTTCCTCCAGCCATCATTTTCTTAGTGATCCCTTCTCTATTCTATCTGCCTTCTCTCCTCTACTCATGAAGCAGTCTTTCAGCTATGGGGAAATCCCCCTGGCCCTTGGGTGTCGGCCTCATGTGATGCTACCCTACACTCCACAAATGAGTGCAGTCCCTCTGTGTCTGTCCCTCTCTTTCAGACTCATTTCATTTAGCATGATACTCTCCATGTTTATCCATTTATAAGCAAATTTCATGACTTCACGGTGGTCAAGTTCTGAAGTGCATGAAGTCCTTAGTGTGACACCCCAGTAATGAGCCCCCAAGATTTGAAGTTACCAACAAACTCCTGAACATTTTGGAGAACATCTTTTATAAAAAAGCAAAAAATAAATCAGACTTAAATGTGTATTATTTATGTGATGACATGTAAAAGTGATTATGTTAGTCAATTATTAGAGAAAAGACAGGATGTTCTAATATGGAAAGTGGTAGTAATACTCTTGATAAAATTAAAATTAGTTGATGTAATCCGAATTGTGTAGTGCTGTATATTAAAAAAAGTAAGCATGAAGTTATTTTCTGGTAAGAATTTCAGTATAGCAGAAGTTAACATCAGTCATTAATGGAAATTGATATAATTTTATATCTGGAGTAAAACAATCTCAATGATCATCTAATTTAATTGATCTGTGTTTCAGAAATTTCATTACACTGTATTGTGAGCTTCTTTACAAAGTTATTTTCTATTGTCAGCACCTCATATAGAGGGGTTAGATTAGATCATCAGTTTAGTCTCTATTAGGAACACATAGTAGTGTTAATTTTTAACATCCCCTCTCCCTTTTTATATACTCTGTCACTGAGGTAGAAATCAGATTGTTTTATGGAATAATTTTAGTTTCAGTCAGATATTTTACAGTTAGTAGACCTTTGCTATTGAATTTAAATATTTGTCGGTTGGGACCAATGGAGATGGTGTTGGCGGGAAGGTGCGGTGCTGGTGGATCTGTCAGTGTATTTACTGAATGCCTGTAACAGATCATGAACACCTCTGTAAACCGTGGTGTCTATATAAGGTGTAAGGGGAAAATAAAATTTTAAAAAATAAATATTTTTTGGTTTGGAGGAAAATACTCAAGCGTCTTTTAAGATATAACTCTGACATTACTGGTTTTTACCAAAATATCATTAAGATTTTATACCAAACCTCTTTTGAAAAGAAGTGGGGCACAATCATTACATGAAGCGTTCTGTATTGTTTCAGTGTACTTAAAATTCATTTATTACTAACTGCTTTATGTATGAATATTAAAGTTGAATAATTTAATAATCATAACTTTGTCACCATTTAGCATTTATTTTAAGTCTGTAGAAAAGGTAAATTTAGTTGTTATTGATCTATGCATTATAATCAAGATACTACCCTAATAGTAGTAGAAAAAGTAGGAAAATTTCTTCTTAAAAAAAAATTTTTATTAGTGAATCACTGTGAGGTACAGTTACAGGTTTACAAACTTTTGTGCTTGCATTTCATTCACACAATGATGGAGAACCCATTGCTCCACCAGTGCCCATCCTCCACCACCAATGATCCCAGTATCCCTCCCACCACCCTCACCCCATCCTCCCCCCACCTCACCTCTAGGGCAGGGCATTCCCTTTTGTTCTCTCTCCTTTGGGGTATTGTGGTTTACAATAGAGGTATTGAGTGGCCATCATGTTCAGTCTATAGTCTACAAGAAAGTAGAGAAAATATTATAGAGAAAATTTGTAGAGAAAATTTACTACAGTATATGAAATATTGATTTGAAAAATCTAACCTCCATGCCCAGGGCTCTCTGCCACCCTCATTGGTCATTCTCTGAGGTGTCAGCTGCAGTATCTGGCATCAAAGACTCGTTCACTTTGCAGATTGCCCACAGTGTGTCATCTGCAGATTCATCAGAACATCCACAATCTGAATTTTTTGAAGTTTTTGATGATAGTCTTGTTGTCCTAAGATTTCAATTCTTAAATACCAACATTGTATATTAAGCAGACTTCAATTGGAAAACACTAGTCATCGGCCATCCGATGCAGAAATGGCATGAGTCCATTAAAGGATTTGTTTATATGTGTCTTAAGTTTACATGTGTAAAGTTTGTTTATATGTGTTTTAAGTTTACTTAGAATTCTGGGCTTACCAGTTCTCAGTACTTAAGAAGGCAAATGACCATCACTTGCCACTTGTACAATGACATGATAAACAGAATTGTACCATGGGAAGGTTATGCTATGAAAGTTTATAAACCAATTTTGAACTAAAAACACAAGATGCTACAATTATGCAATGGTGACTCTTTTGTGGTAAGAGATAGTATCTAGCATGAAAGCCCTGCCACAGAGGCGGGGTGGGGTGGGGGGATGGGATTGGGGGGGGTGGGAGGGATACTGGGTTCATTGGTGGTGGAAAATGGACACTGGTGGAGGGATGGGCTCTCAAGCATTGCGTGAGGGAAAAACAAGCATGAAAATGTGTGAATCTGTAACTGTACCCTCACTGTGACTCACTAACTAAAAAATAAATAAATTAAAAAATAAAAAAATTAACTTTTAAAAGAAACTTTAGAAAGAAAAGTGGAAACATTACTTTTAAACCCAAGAAACTCTTTTACTTCTGAAAGAGTTCATTTAAATTCAGCATTATGATTGTAGGTGTAAGGAACACTATCGGATATTTTAAGAAGTTGACTATCAGTGTCTAGAGTTTCAGTGTTTTAAGTAGGCATTAGTTGTAGCTCCTAGGAATATGAATGGCTCATTAATTTAAGACTTTTCAAACTTCTTAATATTACTAAGGTTAGTCCTTTAAACCATGGATTTAAAGGGAAGTGGAATGATTACTTAAGTTTTCTCTTTGAATTGAACTAGTATTTTTATTGTTTTCCATGTTCCAGTCATATTTTTTTATTTTGAATTATAATAACAGATTTACTACTGGAGTTATTGTCATTCTAAATGTGAAAAGGAGAATATATTGCACTGTGTTGTCTTAAACTATATGCAGGAAGTGTAAAGCAATTTTATTGTGCTTACAAAATGCAGTTTCTCATGTGAGAACCAAATTATTTCCACAAGCCCTTAAAAACTGCTTTTAAAAGGTAGCATTACTCCATAAAAAAATTTAAAAAAATGATTTAAGAATTATGTATAGATAGAGAAGAAGCATGATATAATGCTTAGTTCTGAAACATTTCAACACAGAGAATTCAGCAAACATAATTAAGAAATGACTCCTAAAAAAAACTGTTGAGCACCGAGATAAGAGGAGAGCCAGGAAGGTTCCAGTAGTTCTGAGCAACATATAAAAGGATTTACAAAAGGAGGAATCAGTTGTTGCTGAGAAATTGGGTAAAATGAATGTTTAAATAATGACCTTAAGAACTAAGTATTTTTATTTTATTTATTTATTTTTTTAAATTTTTGCAAAAATTTATTGGGGTTTTGGTAGCAAAATTTACTCTTTAGTTTGATTTGGATAGTCTTGACATCTTTTTATCTGTATTTTATTTTATACATTTTTGTTTTACTTTTGTATTGAACTATAGGAGAGACATAGTAACAAAGTTGTTCATGATTTGGTTTCAGTAACACAGCGTTCCAATACCCATCCCTTCACCAGTGAACATTTCCCACTGCCAATGTCCTCAGTTTCCCTCGGGCCACAAACAAAAATTCTAAAATAAATTGGAAACACAGTAATATCAAGTGAAGAGATGATCAGTTAGACAAATGTATTAGTATGTTGGATTTTTTCCAATTTTTCTAATTTTCAGGAAAAATTGCAGATGTATCCTGATCCATCACACTCTCCTCTGCTCATCACGCAGATACCCACCTTTCAATCATTGTCTTTTGTTTTCTGGAAAATGTTGGTGACAGATAAATGGAAGTATTTTGAATTGCAACTGAAATCCAACGTGTGTGGGTGTGTCTATGTGTGTGTATGTGTGTGTATGTATGTGTGGCTGCGTGTGTATGTGTGTGGCTGCGTGTGTATGTGTGTGTGTGTGTATATGTGTGGTGTTTGTGTGTGTGTGT
The DNA here is from genome assembly GCF_027595985.1 of Sorex araneus. Taxonomy (NCBI): domain Eukaryota; kingdom Metazoa; phylum Chordata; class Mammalia; order Eulipotyphla; family Soricidae; genus Sorex; species Sorex araneus. The sequence continues at coordinate 98,394,247 of NC_073302.1, read as the reverse complement.
GTGCAGGGGCTGGGCGAGGCCCATACCTAGAAATGTGGAGGCACACAATTAGCAGCTCTCAGGGCTTACTCTTGCCTCTTCTCAGGAATCACTCCTGGCTTTGCTCAGGATGTCATATGAAGTGATGGGGAGAGAACCTCGGAATAAAATAATCAAGGCAAGATATTACCCCTATAGTATTTCCCATCTTCAAGCTAGTCTTTACTTGCAGCACCCTGATGGTGTCACACACACTGGAAAAGACAAGACTAGACTAAAGACAGAATCCAACATTAAAGATTGTCATAGCACCCAGGAAGCTGAGAAAAATGGAAGGTACTGATGAGGGAGTCATCTGATATCTAATGGAAAATGATACAATTTAGAATTCCTGTTACCTTTTAAGAGTCTTATTATTGGAAAAATATAAGGGAAAAGTTTGAAGACAGTGAGATAACTTTGAATTGCTACGTAAACTGAAGAATGGTAAGAAGATTTAATGAAGAGAGGAAGCAAATAGCAATTGGGCCTATCCTAAACTCATTTCAAAAACTCTTTGACAGAATTTATACTAATCTCACCTATGTTTAGCAGTACATGAATATCAAATACAGATGTGATTGCCTATGTTTCCTCATTTGTAATATCTGGACAAATAAGGATTAATGTATGTATATGTAATAAAGTGTGTATTTTTTAGATAATGAAGCTTTATAATTATTTTGTTTTGTTTTGTTTGGAGCCAAACCTGGCTACGCTCAAGAACAATTCCTGGCTCTGCACTCAGGAATTACTCCTGGCTGTGCTCAAGGAACCATTTGGGATGCCGGGAATAGAACCGAGGCTAGCCGTGTGCAAGCCTATCACCCTTTCTGCTGTACTGTCACATGGGTGGGGCCCTATAATTCTGATCTCATGTAACTCTATGTGGAAATAATTCAGGACAACTGGTTAACTTGATGAAATTTAATATAGGTTATTTGTTATCATAGTATAATATCACTGTAGCACTGTCATCCTGTTGCTCATTGATTTACTCGAGCAGGCACCAGTAACATCTGCATTGTGAGACTTATTGTTACTGTTTTTGGCATATGGAATACACCACGGTTAGCTTGCCAGGCTCTGCCGCTCGTGCGAGATACTCTCAGTACCTTGCCAGGCTCTCTGAGGGGGACGGAGGAATCGAACTCGGGCCAGCTGTGTGCAAGGCAAACACCCTACCCGCTGTGCTATCACTCCAGCCCATCATAGTATAATATATCATTCATTAAATATGATCTGGGAGTAATTTATTATTTCACAGGCTCATAAATTAAGGGAAGTAATAAATTTATAGTCTTTTATAATCCCATCTGTTCTCCAGCAAGGAATAATTTGTTTTCCCCTGGGTTTCTCAGTTTATGAACATGAAAGTGAAACTGTCATTTTTAGTACATGACAGATCACTTACAATACGATGGATAATATAAAGTCTACTTAATAAGTTATCAAAATTCACTGCTATTCTTCTAGTAAGTCATCTTTAAGGCCTAGAGATAGGGTAAACTGCAGTTTTTGTTATACCCGATAAAAGATTTTTTATCTTGAAAATGGAATATGCATATTCATTTACTTTTTTGTCTTATTTTACTGTGTAGAAAAATGAGGAATCTTCTTGCTAAGACCTTAAGCATTAACAAAAATATGGACAATGTATATTGGGCGACCAAGAAAGCATATGTCATTTTACCAAGTCAGTCTGCTTAAATGGACTGACTTATTTTTTGTTCATACCATTCTCACAGTCTTCTCTAAGTGCTATTGATCTGCTGGATTGACTGAACAGTTTTAAAAGAAACTGACCGAATATACTTCCTGTTCTATGTGCCTATTGTAATTTTAGAGCAAAACTATAACTTAATGAATCTTAATGATATAAATCAAGGTTTTTTCCAAGTCATCAAATGAACAAAACTAAAACTTTAGGAATAATTTCCAATGATAGTGATCTTACCTATGATCTTATAATTTTTGAATTTTATTTTATTTTTATTTAAAAGTTTAAAAAATATTAGTGAAACACCATATGGTATAGCTGTAGACATACAAACTTTTGTGCTTGCATTTCAGTTGTGCAATGGTTGAGTACCCATCCCTCCACTCGTGCCCGTTCTCCACCACCAATGATCCCAAGTATTGCTCTCACCACCCCAGCCCATCCACCCCCCACCCCACCTCTGTGGCAGGGCATTCCCTTTTGCTCTCTCTCGCCTTTTGGGTGTTGTGGTTTTCAATAGAGTTATTGAGTGGCCTTCATGTTCGGTCTATAGTCTACTTTCAGCATGCATCTCCATCCTGAGCGGACCTCCAAACCCCCTTTACTTGGTGTTCCTTCTCTATTTGGGCTGCCCTTTCCCCCAGCATGTGCGGCCGGCTTCCCAGCCATGGAACAGACCTCCTGGTGCTTATCTCAACTGCTCTTGGGTGTTAGTCCCCCAGTCTGTTACTTTATATTCCATAGATGAGTGCAATCTTTCTATGTCTCTCCCTCTTTTTCTGACTCATCTCACTTAGCATATTTTCCATGTTGACCTACTTGTATGCAAATTTTATGACTTCAGCTTTTCTAACTGCTGCATAGTATTCCATTGTGTAGATGTACTAGAGATTTTTTTAACCACTCATCTGTTCTTCGCCACTCAGATTTTTCCAGATTCTGGCTATTGTAAACAGCACTGGAATGAACATATAAGTGCAGATGTCATTTCGACTATACTTGATTGCCTCTCCGGGATATATTTCCAGAAGTGGTATTGCTGGATCAAATGGGAGCTCAATTTCTAATTTTTTGAGCAGCAGCCATACTGTTTTCCAACAGGGCTGAACCAGTTGACCTTCCCATCAGCAGTGAAGGAGGGTCCCTTTTGCCCCACATCCACACCAACACCTGTTGCTTTTGTTCTTTTGGATGTGGGCCAGTTTCTGTGGTGTGAGGTGGTATCTCATAGTTATTTTGATCTGCATCTCCCTGATGATTAGTAATGCAGAGCATTTTTTTTCATATATCTTTTGGCCATTCATATCTCTTCCTTGAAAAAGTTTCTGTTCATTTCATCGCCACATTTTCTGATGGGGTTGGATGTTTTCTTCTTGTAGAGTTCAACCAGTGCCTCATATATCTTTGATATCAACCCCTTATCAGATAGATATTGGGTGAATATCCTTTCACATTCTATTGATTGTCTTTATATTTTGGTCACTGTATCTGAATTTTAACCAAGGAGAGAAGTAGGATTTCATAAAAGAATGTAAGTGGAATGATAAAAATTTAGAATTTTCTGTGGAATTAAGTGTTAAGAACTTTTAGTAGCTACCAATATGAATAATAATGAATATAGAATATGAGTAATAATGAATATGGAATGCTACAGTATCCTAAATGTATATATGTAAATGATGTTTCTTTCTGTTTTTACTTAGGTAGTGTGATTTACAAAACTGTCAATAATAGTTTCATAAATACATCATGCATACTTCATCACACTAGTGATTTCTTTTTGTTTGGGCCACACCTGGCTGTTCCCAGGGCTTGCTCCTGGCTCTGTGCTCAGAGATGATTCCTGGTAGGACTCAAGGGACTGTGCGGGTTGTGGGAAACAAGATCAGTCCTACTACATACAAGACAAATACCCTAGTCACTACTCTTTTTCCAGCCCCACCACTGACTTCTTGAATAAATCAACTAACTGACTCAAGTTGAATAAAGAAGATTGTAGAGCAAGTGAAGAGATGCTACAATAGTCTGCTGCTCTGCAGCAAAGAGATTGAAAACAGAAATGTGTACGACCAGGGAGACAATTCAGGAACCAGCTGCACATGTTACTATGACCCCAACTTCAGTATCCAGCTCCACATGATGCCAAGTGGAGCCCTGCTGTTCCCCGAGCTCTGTCTTGTGGCCCTGGCTGCCTGTGGCACTGCTGGGTGCTAGCTGTGCTGTGTCCAGGTCCAAGCACTGGACTCTGCAGAGTGGAGGACTGTGTCTGGCTGGGAATGCCCCACGCCCCGTAAACATGCCTTGTCGGTGCCAGAACAAACATTTTGGTCTTGAGAGTGGCCCATAAACATTAAATAAAAGTAATAGGAATACATATTTTACTTAAGACATAACAACAAAACTATGAGTTAATATCTATAATGAACTTAGAATCAAAGATACTAATGAAATTTTGTGAACCTAACTCAACAATATTTTACAAAGATTAAATAGCATTACAAAATGTGATTTATTACAAGGCTGCATGTACAATTCAACATAATAATTAATACAAAAAGTGCATAAGGCCCTGGTTTTAACTCATACCTCACAAGAATAACATTAAAATATATTTAAAAAAATTATAAAAATTGTATAGTGAAGTATAGATGTGATGCTTTTTATTTTGTCAAGATTCAGTATCATTTATGAGTATTTTCAAAAAGGGAAGAGAAAGAAAAATACCTCAACATACTAAATTCTACTGTGATATACCTACTCCTAGCATCAGACTCAATGGGTTTTTTTTTTAAAGAAACCTTTTCATTTAAGAGCAGGTGAAAACAGTGACATTCACTCTAATTTGAATTATTCAAAATAATATTGAGTAATATAATTCTTAACCAAAACACTTAGGAAAGAAAATGAAAAAAAAGAAAGACCTGCATTTATATCTATATAATTTAGTGTCCTTGGCCTGGGATATAACACAGAGTTAGAATATACATTCTGCATGGGGTTCTGGGTTTGATCCCTGGCACTACTCAAAATATTAGTAGCCTCTATTTTTCAAGATGGTTTTAGGATTTTATGTTAAAAATGTTTCTTTTGGGATATAACCAACTGCTATGAGGTTACAATATTATTCCCAAAGAGATGTAGTTAGGGTTTGTTAGAGTATATAATTTAATCTATCATAAGTCAGAAGAGTTAGGTAGTTGTGGCAGGGTACCTTTGAACTAATACATGGATTAAAATTAGGAGACATATGGACAGAAAATGGCAGTGAAGGGAAAATAATTCTTATTGAAATCAAAGATAACTTTCATTAGAAAACAACATAATGTTGATGCAGTTGAACTTAGATTTTATGCGGACATTAGTAGAGAAGACTGGAAAGATGTAAAGGAACTTTTTTTTCAAGGAATGTTGAACACTAAATCCAATAAATTGGGCTCTTTAATATATTGCACAGAAATAGGAATCTATACTCCATTATTATTTTATTATGCTTAAAATAAAAACAGAAGCAAAAATTATTATTTATAAGCATTGTCTGTGAAGGACTCCTCAATAAATAGGGACCATCTTGGACATTCCTCTTTAAGGTAGAATAAGTGTCATGTTAGCAGTGAACATGGAGAAGAAATCCAGGGGTTAAGGAAACCAAATTAATTCTGTCCATGGTGACAACCTAGCAAAGAAAAAGAATTTATATCTTTCTTTGCTCTTCCCAAATTCCTGTTTCATTGGTTTGGTCTTTGACCAGAATGTCCTTTATTTAAGAACAGAGAAAAGGCTCACCACATGGTTGATTAGCTTCAAAGGATCTGATTTTGCATACCAATAATTTTGTTTTGCACAGGATTTTATGTTAGAGTTCATAAAAAAATAACAGAAAACCTTGACTTTCTTTGGATAAAAGTTCCTGGGTTCTTCTTTCTTGAATATGCACCCAGGGTGTATTAAAATTTTGAGCGGAAAGCTGGAAATGAATTAGTATCAAACTATGCCTTGATAACTTTGAATTTAAATTTCTTTTATTGAATACCAACATTACTAGAAATGTGCATTTGATGGCACAAAAGGGAATAGAGCAGTTTTTTAAAAAGTTTTTTAAAAAGGTGTATTGTGGAAAGCTTACTAGCAATAATATGTTTATCAAAAAATGCCTCTATTATTTCCTTTCATTTTCCATGAGTGTGTGCCCTTTAGTTCCTATCTATTTTTGTTGTAGTTTAATCTCTGTGGCAATAGAATCTATTTAAATTTTATATAAAAAAACACTTATAGACATTGATTATATATGCATTTAAAAATTAAGAACTATTTCTAGTTCTTTTTAAAGCTTCTTTTTGCTTTTAACTGGCATATTACAAGTAAGAATCAATATAATGAGTCTTTTTTAAGGTAGACTTTCATCACTACGCTTTAAATTGGAAAGAATCCAATTTTAATAATATTCCATTGCTGAATACACAGTTGCTTACCTGTGTAGACACACAAAAAAGGTAAAGGGGCACACCGGGCACAGGGCAGTGGCGCTCTATCTCTCCCGTGCCCGAGTTTGGTAGTCTCCAGCTGCTTCCCCCACACCGGGGAGGCTGATGGCGATGATGAGGCAGGCTAAGGAAGGAACGAGGGCCAGGCTGGTTGGTCTCAGTTGCAGTTTATTCCATTCCCATCTCCATTCTCCTCTGATTCTCCTCCTGCTTCTTCCTCCCCCATGCTACTTCATTCTCCTTCTCCTCTGGATCTGGATCTGGATCTGGCTTCTCCAGTTCTAGCACTGGAACTGGTCCAGCCCACTCTTACAGCCTAGTTAAATCCCCCAGCATGAGGGGTCAGGGCTTACACATAGGTGTGGTCACAATCAATAGGGGTAAAGTTCTTTTCCTCAGGGGATGCTTCTTCTAGGACAGATTCTCTTTCAGCAGGACACCCACCCAAGAGCGGAATCCCATGGGTGTGTTTCTCCTCTCCTTGTCCAATTAACATATAAGTATTCTTAATATTAATCATTTTGTATGGACATAGCAAGAGATGCATTAAGCTTATAGAATTGCTCTCCTGGGGTTATCTCGATCTCAGACTACAGTGCTCATGCCAGATTAGTCTTTCCTATCCCTAGCAGGGTCCTAGTCTCATCATTGCTTTTGGATCATGACATGACACATCCATGACCAAACTCTTAACATATAGTTAAGCATTAGGCATTTTGGCCAGGCCCATCTCGATGCCAGGGTAGCGCATAACTCACCGCGTGCTCTGGGTCCGTGCCATCCCTCATCAGGACCCTGTTTTTGGGGGTGCTAGGACGTAAGGGCAGGTGAGGCTTAAGTCGAGAAAGCAGATGCCTGGGAGTGAATAATATTCAAAACCAATTAAATCCCATGTTACCAAAGCATATTAACAACTGTCTTTCTTTGTCCATACAAAAAGGACATTGTTTTAAAGTAAACTATTCCAGAGACATAAGGAGAGAAAAAAGGCAATATTAACTTACAATACATGTTCACTGTCCTAGCAAGGTCTGACCTTACAAATTAAGAGTCTGATTAGGGGAAGAGCTGATTAACTGGTTGGGGAAGGGAGCATAGAAGTGATTAATGATAAACAAAGGAATGGGAGTGACTCAGGAAGCACCTTGATGGGCATGACTGATATACCTAAGCTCCTAGTGGCTAGGGGAGCAGGACATACCAATGTAGTCTAGAATTGTTTAGAGATTATTACCAGATAAGCCCAAACTCTGTGGCAAAGGAGAAAGGATAAACCAATAATATCCTACACTCACCTTCAGAGTTTATAATGGTTAAGGCACAAAGCAATATATATTATGTATAACCTGTAATATTTTTTACATATAAAAAATTGCATATTTTTTTAAATGATGTAACTTTTAGGAAGAAAGTAAGGTAGGAAATAAGGAGAGAAAAAGTGGTCAGAATTTTCTTTATTTTCTCTTCAGAATATAAGGCATTGTTGTGTAGTGGAAAGAACATTGGAATATGTATTTAGAGTTGAGAGGAATTCTTTTTTAGTTAACGTATTTGGAGACACTCCCAGCAGTGCTCAAGGCATACTTCTGCTCTGTGCTCATAGAACTCTAGATGGCAGCTGGCAATGAAGCCATGTCCCCTGCATGCACAGGAAGCACCTTACCCACTGCATTGTGAGACCTCTTTGGCCTGAAATCTTCTGCCTTTTTTTTTAAAAAAAATATCTCTTACACTTGTTATCCATGGGGCTGGAGTGATAGCACAGTGGGTAGGCCGTTTGCCTTGCACGCAGCCAACTCAGGTTTGATTCCCAGCATAACATATGGTCCCCCAGCACTGCTAGGATTAATTTCTGAGTGCAGAGCCAGAAGTAACCCCTGTGCATCACCAGATGTGGCCCCAAAAGCCAAAAAAATAAATTAGGGGCTGGAATGATAGCACAGCAGGTAGGACGCTTGCCTTGCACACTGCCAACCCAGGTTCAATTCCTCCGCCCCTCTCTGAGAGCCCAGCAAGCTACGGAGAGTATCTCACCCGCATGGCAGAGCCTGGCAAGCTACCTATGGCATATTCAATATGCCAATAACAGTAACAACAAGTCTCACAATGGAGACATTACTGGTGCCCCCTCAAGCAAATCGATGAGCAACAGGATGACAGTGACAGTGACTAGTTATCCACCTAACCTTCAATCAGTCACTTAGCCTTAACATTGGGTTTTGAGCACATTGTATTGATGGAATTTTATTAACTAACTCATTGCTGAGCTGATGTAAAACTGTGAAATTCATTTTAGAGAAATAAATTTTGGTATATAAGTATTTTAACCATATAAAGTAGGAACTATTTTGCAGTTTTTTGGCTACAATTGAAAAAATTTCACCACGTGGAGATTTATCAGACAAGAGTTACAGGACAGAATTTTAGTATTTCTTTTCTGTGTTCTTTTTTGGTTCTTATTCATGGATTAGCTACTTATATATACATTGTGCTTTGGATATGTTCTCATCTTCTGAATTACAAGTGTAGGATGTTTTCATTTGTAAACTAAACATGATATTGTCTTTTTTTATACTACATTGACATTGATCTTTATCAGTGTGGAAAAGATTATTATATTCAGCTAAATCTTGTAGCTAAAAATTTTTTTCTTTCAGAATTTCAATTATTTTCTATTTGAATTTTATCAACACTTGTCTGTCTTCAATAAAATAACATTGCTTTGGGACTAGATTTTCTGATTCATCTAAAATAGTGATAATTTGAATGCCTTTGATATTACTTTGAATGCAATATTTTAAATAGCTACTATTGTTATTCACTATTGTGTTACCATAGTAACAAGGAACATTCACTTGATTTAAACTTTTCAGTAAAGTAAAATTTATGCTTTCTATCTTTCTTATTGGTTGGGATGTACTATTCCAGTATGCATCAAATTCTCTTTTTTTGAAGCAATTTTATTTTCTAAAATTAGTGTGTATATCTCTATTTATAAGAAAAATAAAACATCAAAATTTGACAAACTATAAATTTCTTTTATTCCCTAGAATAGCTCTTCATTCTTTTTAAAAGTAATTTCATAATTGAATCAAATTATTTTTTATGAAGCTGTGAAGGCTTACAATTACTTTGTTGCTTTAGTATTTCCTTAACAACATTTTAAAATGTTATTAAGACACTATGGTTTATTTTCTTATCAAACAAACAGTGACCAAAATACAGAGAGAGGGGCCGGAGCCATAGCACAGCGGGTAGGGCGTTTGCCTTGCATGAGGCCGACCCTGGTTCAATCCCCGGCATCCCATATGGTCCCCCAAGCACCGCCAGGAGTAATTCCTGAATGTAAAGCCAGGAGTAACCCCTGAGCATCGCTGGGTTGTGACCCAAAAAGCAAAACAAAAACAAAAATAAAATACAGAAAGAGCCCACAAAATGGGAAAGAATATTTACCCAATACCCATCTGATTAGGGATTAATATCCAGGATTTACAAGACAATAGTACAGTTTTATAAGAAAATAACCTCCAACCCCATCAAAAAATGGGGAGAGTAAATGAATAGAAGCTTCCTCAAAAAAGAAATAGAAATGGTCAAAAGGCACATGAAAAAATGCTCCACATGGCTAATCATCAGGGAGATGCAAATCAAAACAACGAGATATCATCTCACACCATAGAGACTGGCACACATTCAAAAGAACAAAAGCAACCAGTAGTGGTGTGTATGTGGGGGAAAGGGACGCTCTTTCACTGTTGGTGGGAATGCCAACTGGTCCAGTTTTCTTTCTGGAAAACAATATGGACAGTCCTTCAAAAACTAGAAATTGAGCTTCCATCTGTCACTGTTACTGTCATCCCATTTCTCATCTATTTGCTTGAGTGGGCACCAGTAACGTCTCCATTGTGAGACTTGTTTTTGGCATACTGTTTTTGGCATATCAAATACGCCACGGGTAGCTTGCCAGGCTCTGCCTTGCGGGTGAGATACTCTCTGTAGCTTGCCAAGCTCTCTGAAAGGGATGGAGGAATCGAACCTGGGTCTTCTGTGTGCAAGGCAAAGGCCCTACCTGCTGGGCTATCGCTCTAGCCCTGAGCTTCCATATGATCTCGCAGTACCACTTCTGGGAATATATCCCGAGGATGCAAACAAAAAAGCACAGTAGAAATTACATCTGTACCTATATGTTCATTGCAGCACTGTTCACAATAGCCCAAATCTGGAAACAACCCATGTGCCCTAGGACAGATGACTGGTTAAAGAAACTTTGGCAGCATTAGCAACTGCAGCGTCAAGCAGGAGCCCTGACCTGGGCTGGTACCTGGATAGGGTGGCAGAGAGTGTGCGGAACGTTTCAGCTTTGGATGCAGCACGGTGTCGCTCAATTCCCGTCCCCTGAAGACCAGGAGGATGTAAAAAAGCACAGTAGAAATGACATCTGTACCTATATGCTCATTGCAGCACTGTTCACAATAGCCCAAATCTGGAAACAACCTGAGTGCCCTAAAACAGATGACTGGTTAAATAAACTTTGGTACATCTACACATTGGGATACTCTGCAGCTGTTAGGGGAGATGAAGTAATGAAATTTGCTTATGAGTGGATAGAAATGGAGAGTATCATGCTAAATGAAATGAATCAGAAAGAGAGGGACAGACATAGAAGGACTGCACTCATTTGTGGAGTATAGAATAACATCATATGAGGTTGACACCTAAGGACAATAGATACAGAGCCAGGAGGACTGCCCCATAGCTGGAAGCCTGCATCATGAGCAGAGGGGAGAAGGCAGATGGAATAGAGAAGTATCGCTAGGAAAATGATGGCTGGAGGAACCAGTTGGGGTGGGAGATGTGTGCCGAAAGTAGATAATGGACCAAACATGTACACCTCTCAGTGTCTGTGTTGCAAGCCATAATGCCCAAAAGTAGAGAGAGGGGAATATGGGGAATATTTTCTGCCATGGAGTCAGTGGGAGGGTGGGAAAGGGGACAGACATATAATGAGGATATTGGTGGTGGGGAATGTGCACTGGTGGAGGGATGGGTGTTTGATCATTGTGTGATTATAATTCACACATGGGAGCTCGTAATTATATCTCACAGTGAATCGATAAAATTTTAAAAAAAGACATTATGGTTTCTGAAGCTATTGATAATAATATAGTTTCAGGCTTATGTTTCAAACATAGAACAGCAGTACCACCCTCAAAGTCCCCCTTCTTGCACTGGTGTCCCCAGATTCCCTGCTACCCCACAGCTGGCCCCCTTAGCAGACATATTAAAAAATATGTCATATTGCTTGCTGCAACAAAATTGAAAAAATGTTAAATAATATTATTAGGAAATGAAAGTCAATCTGTAGTGATTGATTGTTACATGTTTTAAGTTACAAAAGCTAGCATTTACTGTCTTCCTGTGCCCATCCAAAAAGGACATTGCTCTGAATTAACTATGCAAGGAACTTAAGGAGAAGATTAAAACAATATTTACAAGTCAGCAGAGCACAGAGAAAGAAGTTACAAATAAACACAGAGGAATGGGAGCACTGTGATGGGAGAAACCCAGTAAACCTAAGATCCTTGTAGCAAGGCAGAAAAGACAAACACAGGTACCCTTGAGGCCTCTGGGATCTCTGTACCTGTAATCCTCAAGTCTGGGAAGTTCTTAGGATTTAACTATTGTTTCTGAATCCTGTTTGCCTTCCTGTTCTCAGGGGCCCTGATGGTCTCCTATAGTTCCTGCTGAACTCATTCCCTAGAGCTTTGGTCTGCTCTTCTGTCTTTCCTGGCTGCTTCCAGCTTCTGCTGCCCCCTAGCTGTTCCTCCTTCTCCTGGTACCCCTGGAGCCTCTGTTCTGCCTCTGTTACCGTGCTGCTCAGAGCACCCACTGACTTTTTATATGGTCTAACATGGTCTTCCTTTCTGTCGTTTTGGACTGTAGGAATGTTTTTTATTTAGACTCTCACACTCACTTGTGCTTTGCTGATTTCTTGTGTGTGTGTGTGTGTGTGTGTGTGTGTGTGTGTGTGTGTGTACATAATTTCCTCTTTGTTTTTCTAGTGTTTTTGCTGTGCTGGGGATGAATCTTGGCAGTTAATCCCCCTGGTAGATATTCAGGGGTTAAGCTAGAGGTAGCTCTCTGTCTTCACCCTCCTCACTGAATGACAGGAAGAGTAAGTGTGAACAGTATGTCCTTTGTTGAGTAAATCTGTTGCTTTGCTACATAAGCATGGGAGGGAGTGGCCCCTCCCATCCGCTCTGGGGAGTGAGGCAGAACTGGCCCCTGAGTCCAGTCAGAGCACGCCTCACCTGCCATAATGGGGCGGCAAACAGAAGGTCAGGCAAGGAAAAAGAAGTTTAACTTATTTATAGTATAACAAATAACAGCTACTTCGTAAAAGATACTGGAATGAATAAATAAATTAATAAAATAATTAGCCCATCAGTTTCTTCTGCTCAAAAGGTTAATCTTACTCCCTACTCAAAATTCTCCATCAGAGATTTTTGATGTAGAAAAATAATAGTATTTTTACTTAAATTTTTTACTTCCTCTAGCATTACAGATAAGCTTTTTTGGGTGATTTCACATTTTTTATATGTCCCTACATTGTTTACGCACAGCTGATTATTATTCTCAACTATTACAGTTTGGAATTATTTGTCACACACTAATCTTTTCATACAAACGTCTTCCTTATTAGAGTCAACATTTTTGAGGCATTAGCGTGGGTCCTTTTCTATAGATAAATTATTAATAACTTTTTAGAAAATAATTCTATATGTCTATACATTACCTATCTGTGTATTCATAGAGAGTAGCATTTCCAGAACACTATCGGAAAAAAATTTACCTTTTAAGGGTATACGTGTGCTTGCATATATATTTTTGTATACAGTGCATATGTTCAGAGACACGTATATGTCTTCATTGCTCTCTTTTGTTCCACAGAAGGTGGTGAGGTGAATAGCAGAATATGAATTGTAAGAAATCTAAGAAATAATTTTGAAGGCATGCTCATATGTGTTATAGTATACACATTGGTCTTTTAGAAATTACTACCCTCAGGACCAGAGTGATAGTACAGTGAACAGGGCACTTGTCTCACATGCTGCCAATCGGGGTTTTATCCCTGGTATGCCTTATGGCACTCCAAGCCCTATCAAGGGTGATCCTTGAACAGAGAATCAGGAGTAATCCCTGAGTAAGCCCTGAGCTCTTGGCCAGCTATGGTTCTCCTCCAAAATATTGCTCTCTTAGAATGTTGTTATTAAAATATAAACAAAATGCAAATTGAGTAAGTTTATTTTCTTTAGTCTTAAATCCTTCACTTTATTGTTATGTTTAAGGTAAGAATGCTTAAGTTAGGGTCAATGTTTATATATATGTAGGCTACATCAACTACATTATACATTCTCTGAAAATACCAAAAACCACCCACCACAGTTTCTGGGTCACTTCTTATTTTTCTTCTCTCCCCACAAGTACCTTCAGTTATGTTGTCAGTCTAAGAGTTTAATTTTATTGGAAATTGTCTAATCCCCTTGCTTTATTTACTTGTACTCACATATAAGTAGGATCATTCTATTTTTGTCTTTCTACTTTCTACTTTGTCTTTATTCCAGTTAGCAAGTCACATGCCTCTACTTTTTTCATGTTTTAGCAAAAAGCAGTATTTTATCTTCTCATATCTTAGTAGTATTCTACTGTGTATAGATAAAATAGTTTACTTACCCACTAATGTCTGTGTTGGGTGTTTCCAGACCTGGGCTATTAAAAATAATACAGAAATTAGCAAAGGTGTGAATATAACTTAAAATTAGTATTTTTATAAATTTTTTAGTTGTTATATATTCTTAAGATAGATGATAACGAATGTAAATACTGTAATTCTATTTTAAATACTGGAAGTCTCCTTACTGTCTTCTATGGAGCTTGAACCAGTTTATAATCATATTAACTGTGACTGAGAATTCATTTTTTATATTCTTATCAGCCTATCTTATATATGCCATTCTCATGGTGTGATATCTCATTGTTATTTTGGTTTGAATTTTCCTATTACAGATGAAGAGTAATTTTTTATACGCCTGTTGACTATTTTTATGCCTTTTTGGAGGAAATCACTGTTCTGTTTTTCTCTCCATTTATTAAATAGTTTAATGTATTTTGATAGACAATGTACAGAAACAACACAGGAAAACAAAATTTAAATAAATGTAAGTTAGTTAATTAAGTAAGATCATCTTGTGTTTGTCTTTTTTCTTCTGATTTACTTCACTCAAAACGATATCTTCCATGTTGCAGGAAATTGCATGATTTTATCATTCCTTGCAGCTGCATCGTATTCCATTGTGTATACTTACCACATCTTCATAATCCATTCATCTGTCACTGGACACCTAGAGTTATTCCATATCTTAGTAATTGTATTGAGTAACTGACGTAGCCATATACCCAAAACTGTAGCACTGTATCACTGTCATTTTGAGTTCATCGATTTGCTTGAGCGGGCACCAGTAATGTCTCCATTGTGAGACTTGTTACTATTTTTGGCATATCGTATATGCCACAGGTAGCTTGCCAGGCTCTGCCTTGCAGGCAGGATACTCTCAGTAGATTGACAGGCTCTCCGAGAGGGACTGAGGTATCAAACCCTGGTCGGCCGTGTGCAAGGCAAATGCCATACCTGCTGTGCTATCGTTCCAGTCCATACACAGGACTGAAAATACGAAATCTAATCAGCAACCACTAAAACTTTGTAATGTGCTTGTCAGGTTGATAGGCAGGGTGGTGTGAAGTGTGAAGGGCAGTTGGCACTGGTAGAGGGATTGGTTTTGAGTTATATTGTATGCCTAAAACTCAGCTATCAGTAACATTGTAAATCACTGCTCTTGAATAAAAGCTTTTTAAAAATAGATGTCACAAAAACTGTAAGTAGTTAGAAATGTATAGTGAGTGGATAGAATATACTGTATGATAAAATGCTACAAACATTCAGTTGACATCAATAAACATTTATTTGTTTTTAAATAATTCAAATATTGGAATTACCCAAGAAAATGTATTGATTTGCATTTTTTGCATTATTTTTTTATTAGTGAATCACCATAAGGTACAGTTACAAACTTACAAAATTTCGTGCTTGCAATACAGTGATCCATCCCTCCACTAGTGCCCACTTTCCATCACCAGTGGTCCCAACATCCCTCTCAAAACCCCCACCCTGGCCCCTCTAACCCACCTCACCTCTGTGGCAGGGCAATCCGCATTGCTCTCTCTCCTTTTGGGTGTTGTGGTTTAATAAAGGTATTAAGTGACCATCATGTTCAGTCTATAGTCTACTTTCAGTCTGCATCTCCCATCCCAAGCAGGCTCTCCTAGCACCCTTTACTTGGTGTTCCCTTCTCTATGTGAGCTACCTTCTCCCCCAGTATGTGAGGCCAGCTTCTAAGCTTTGAATAATCCTCCCGGTACTTATCTCTACTATTCTTGGGTGTTAGTCTCCCATTCTGTTACTTTATATTCCACAAATGAGTGTAAATTTTCTGACTGTCCCTCTTTCTGACTCATTTCACTTAAGTGATACTTTCCATGTTTATTCACTTATATGCAAATTTCATGACTTTATCTTTTCTAACAGCTGCATAGTATTCCATTGCATAGATGAGCCGACGTTTCTTTAACCAGTCATTTGTTCTTGGGCACTCAGGTTTTTTTCAGATTCTGGCTATTGTAAACAGTGCTGCAATGAACATCAAAGTGCAGATGTCATTTCTACTATACTTTTTTGTATCTCCAGGAGTGGTATTGCTGGGTCAAATGGGAGCTCAATTTCCAATTTTTTGAGAAGCGTCCATATGTTTTCTAAAAGGGCTGAACCAGTCAGCATTCCCACCAGCAGTGATAGAGTCCCTTTCTCCCCACATCCTTGCCAACACTGGTTGCTTTTGTTCTTTTGGATGTGGGTCAGTCTCTGTGGTGTGAGGTGGTATCTCATTGTTGTTTGATCTGCATCTCCTTGATGACTAGTGATGAGGAGCATTGTTTCATGTGTCTCTTGGCCATTCGGATTTCTTACTTGAGAAAGTTTCTGTTCATTTTATCACCACATTTTCTAATGCAGTTGACTGTTTTCTTCTTGTGAAGTTCAACTAGTGCCTTGTAAATCCTTGATATCAACCCCTTATCAGATGGGTATTGAGTGAATATCCTTTCTCTCTCTGTAGACCCTCTTTGTATTCTGGTTGCTGTGTCTTTTGAGGTGCAGAAGCTTCTCGGTTTAAGGTAGTACCATTTGTTTATCTCTGTCCCACTTGCTTGGCCAATGATGTGTCACTTTTAAAGATACCTTTAGCTTCAGTGTTGTGGAGGGTTTTGCTGACCTTGTCTTCAGTGTACCTCATGGATTCTGGTCTGATATTGAGGTCTTTAATTCATTTTGAACTGACTTTTGTGCATGCTGCTAGGTAGAGGTCTGAGCCCATGTATTTGCATGTAGCTGTCCAGTTTTGCCAGCATCATTTGTTATGATTGCTTTTGTAAAATATTTTCATTTATTTATTGGTTTGGGGTCCACACTCGGAGGTCATCCGTGTTTGCTCCTAGCATTTTCACTCAGGGACCACTCCTGGCAATGAATAGATGCTCTATAGGGTACCGGGATTTGAACCAGGCAGCTAAATATAAGGGTACTATCTCGTCATCTCTACAATGGTTTTTTGAAATGAGTTTAGAGAGGGAGGGAGAGAAATGGAGAGAGGGGGAGATAGAGAGGGAGAGAAAGAAAGGAGAGAGAGAGTGTGAGAGAGAGAACAATGGCTTCTCTTGAGTGCAATAAAAAAATGCTTGTCCACAAAAATTTAGCAGGTTTTTCTACACTTGATATCAAGTTGAACTGCTGAAATATGTTGTCTGAGACATTCTGAAATTCAGTGGTGATTTTAATGTACCCATACTTATATTAGAAATTCACACATAGAGTAAACTGTAAAAACTTTCCATACCTGATTTATGTCCCTTTATTCCACTACAGTTATATACTTAGTTATCTTTGCCTCTGTGAAAGAAAATAAAATTAATATTCAGAGTTACTAGTAACAGGAAAAAGAAAAATGTAGTTCCTTTTATAATAAAATGTTTCCCATAATAATACATTAAGCATTGTGAATGCTTTCTGTTGCTTAGATATGAAGGGTGTAAAAGTTTTCTCTCACTCTTTCTTGGATATGTCACTCCAGGGCACTGCCCAGGTGCTTGGCCACTTCTAGCTACATATGGCCTGGAAATGTGGACCTGATGGTCAATCCTAAGTCCAGAATATGTGTTTCTTCCCTCGACTAGGTTCTTGGAGACCCCAGAATCACAACTGCTGGGGTCCTGGGGATCAAACTTGAGCCTCATGGAGCACCCCTTTCCTCTCTCTCCATGACCCAGGAGGCTATATTGTTTTACATTATGTTTAAGCTTATAGATTTTATAGATATACTGTGTACAAAGTGATCAACACCTCAGAAAGAATTTAGTGTATAAGTAATTACTTATAAAAATATTTCAACTTCTGGGGCTGGAGCGATAGCACAGCGGGTAGGGCGTTTGCCTTGCACATGGCCAACCCGGGTTCAATTCCCAGCATCCCATATGGTCCCCTGAGCACCGCCAGGGGTAATTCCTGAGTGCAAAGCCAGGAGTGATCCTTGTGCATAGCCAGGTGTGACCCCAAAAAGCAAAAAAAAAATATTTCAACTTCTGAGTTTAATTTCTGTAAAAGATTCTTTTACTTGGATTTTAAAGAATCTATTTTACTTTAGACACTGTAGCTTAAAATATTGAAATGATAGTATGTAATGCATAATAGAATCAGCACAGCACCTTTCCCGAGTGCTGGCCTCCCTCCATCACTGTCCCAGGGCCCTATTCTGTCACCAGGCTCCCCTGTGTAAAAGTCCTACTGAAGACCAGTTTTCAACTGCTGGTATCTATAGGCATTTGATATCTCAACTGTGTTTCCTTACATCCCACATATTGAGAAAAATCATTCAGTATCTGTCCTTCTCCTGACTAGCTTATATTATATGGTTTAATTTTTTAACTATACCCAAGATCTTAGACACTGGACAATATCCAGATCTCATACTGTGACTAATGCTGCAATGAGCATAGTAGTGCAAACATTGATTCTGAATAGAGTTTTAGGGCCCTTTGGGTATATGCAAAAAAGTAGTACTGCTGGCTCAAATGGAAGTTCAATTCTTAGTTTATTGAGATATGTTGATACTGTTTTCCAAAAGGGTTAAATCAGTTGAAATTCCCACCAGCTGGGAAGAAGGGTCCATTTTGCACCATATTCAAGTACTGGTTTTGTGTGTTCTTTGAGATGATTGTTAGCTCACTGGTGTGAGATAATATTTTGTTGTATTAATTTTCATTTCCTTGATTATTTGTGATAGAGAGTATTTTTTCATTTACCTTTTATCCATACATATGTATGTCTTCTTTGAAGGTATTTCTGTTCATTTCTTCCCCCTAATTTGATGAGGTCATTATTTTCTTTTTTCTGGTAAAGATTTACTTGTGCTAGAAATTTCTTGGATATTAAGTATCTGCCAGATTAATGGTGGGAAAATGGTTTTTAAGTCTTTGGGGTACCTTTTAATTCTGGTCTCTTTTTTGTAGAAGCTTCTTAGTTTGCTGTAGTCCTGGTTTGCTTGGTCAATAGCATTGAATCAATGAAGATACCCAGGCAACATGTCTTGGCATGTTTTACCTTTCTTTCCATAGAATCTATGAATTCAGTGTGATAGTGAGGTTTTTAATCTATATTTATTTTACTTTTAAGCATCATGCTAGAAAGGGGTCTTTATTATTTTTTACATATGATCGACCAATTTTCACAACAGTATTTGTTGAAAAACTTTACTTGCTACATTCATATGTCTTGCTCCTTTATATCAAGTATTATATATGTATATATAACATAATCATATATATATCCTATATTCATATATTATATGTCACATGTCATAGCATATATCATATATATAATCATATACATATATAGCACTGTCATCCTGTTGTTCATCGATTTGCTCAAGCAGGCACCAGTAATGTCTCCATTGTGAGACTTGTTGTTACTGCTTTTGGCAAATCGAATATGCCACGGGTAGCTTGCCAAGTTCTGCCGTGTGGGCAGGACACTCTCGGTAGCTTGCGGGGCTCTCTGAAAGGGGTGGAGGAATCGAACGCAAGTACGCTGCGTGCAAGGCAAACGTCCTACCTGCTATGCTATTGCTCCATTGATATATATATATATATATATATATATATATATATATATATATATATCCGTGTGTGTATGTATACCGCTGTCACTGTATCACTGTCATCCTGTTCATCGATTTACTCAAGTGGGCACCAGTACATCTCCATTCGTCCCAGCCCTGAGATTTTAGCAGCCTCTCCTTACTTGTCTTTCCCAATGATTGGAGGCTTCTTTCAGGGGAATGAGAGCTGTTATTGTTACTGTTTTTGGGATATTGAATATGACTCGGGGAGCTTGCCAGGCTCTGCTGTGCAGGTGGGAGGATATTCTCCATAGATTGCCAGGCTCTCTAAGAGGCATATATATATAAAGATCCATATCTCTGGACTCTCAATTCTATTTCTCTGGCCTGAGAATCCTAAAAGTCCACACCATTTCATTTACTACAGCTTTATAATTTTAAACTTTGGTCAACAACATTTTTAAGTTTGGTCAAGAAAAGCCTCCCATTTTCTTTTTTTTTTATCTTTTTTATTTATTTATTTATTTATTTATTTATTTAGTGAGTCACAATAAGGGTACAGTTACAGATCCATATATTTCGTGCTTGTTTTTCCCTCATGCAGTGTTCAGGAGCCCATCCCTCCACCAGTGTCCATTCTCCACCACCAATGAACCCAGTATCCCTCCCACCCCCCAGTCCATCCCCCCAACCCCACCCCGCCTCTGTGACAGGGCATTCCAATATGTTCTCTCTCTCTCCTTTTGTGTGTTGTGGTCTGAAATAGGGGCATTGAGTGATCATCATGTTCGGTCACTAGTCCACTTTCAGCACACATTTCCCTTACCACGAGGGATCTCCAATCACTTTTTATTTGGTGTTCCCTTCTCCATTCGGTATGACATTCCCCAGCATGTGAGACCAAGTTCCAAGCTATGGAGTCAACCTCCTGGTATTATATACTACTATTCTTGGGTATTAGTCTCCTACTCTGTTATTTTATATTCCACAAATGAGTGCAATCTTTCTATGTCTGTCCCTCTCTTTCTGGTTCATTTCACTTAGCATGATACTTTCCATGTTGATCCACTTATATGCAAAATTCATGACTTCATCTTTTCTAACAGAAAAGCCTCCCATTTTCAAAACACCATTTAATCTATGTTTTTTTTTATCTCTTGGATATTTTTATAGGGGCTGCATTAAATATGCTTAAAACTTTGGCCAAGATTGTCATTTTGACAAGGTTAATGCTTCAAATCCATTGAAGGAGGATTTGTTTCCATTTCCTTATATTCTCCTTTTAAATATTTTAGTGTGATTTTACTTTCCTTTGTATGTCTTCAACATGTGTTTTTTTTTCAATTTGAGTAAATCTAAACTTGTGATTTGTGATTCTTAACAGACAAGCAATGATGCTTAGAGAATCCACTCAAGGGAGGTTATGTGATCCCTGAGAGGTGGGAGTGAAGAGGTAGCATTTAAATTGGTAATTTGAGCACTTGGATAACATGCCTGCACCAGAAGCATTACATGCCAATATCTTCTCCCATTCTCTGGAGTGCCTTTTTAAATATTAGATCTTGAATTTCTTTTGCGCAGAAACTTTTTAATTTGATATAACTCTTATTTTTCTTGTCTTTTTTTTACTCTTGTCCTCTCATTGAAGATTCCTCTGCCTTCAATATCCTTCAGAGTTTTGCCATTATTTCCTTCTATGTATTTTATGGATTCTTTTCTGATCTCAAGAGTTTTGATCCACTTTGAGTTTACTTTTGTGAAGGGTGTGAGGTACAGTTCTAACTTCAATTTTCTACATATGGGAGGAAAGTCAGTCAGACTGAAAGGGAGAGATGCATAATGTCTCCCTCATATGTGGGGCTTAAAGATTCACAGTGAGGCAGCAATAAAGATTCAAAGGCAGCATCATGGGTAACCTGGCACATACAGTTGAGCTGGAAGGGTGGGCGTGGGAGTAAGGCAGAGCAAATGAGATGAAGGGAAGGGAAACTGTACACAGGAACACTGGTGATAGATGTTGTGTAAGAATTATGACTATGAGAAATCGTTCATGATAGTATTTTAAGCTAAAAATAAATAAATAAAATCCTTTTTAAAAATAATGTAGGAGTGCTGCTATTTGTCCAGTCATTGATTAAGCTGATTGAATTGGGCATGAACTCCACATTACTTTTTTTTTTAATTGTATCATCATGAGATGCAGGTACCAGGCTTTCATGTTTGAGATTCAGCCATGCAATGATGGAACACCCATCCCTTTACCAGTGCACATTTTCTACCACCTGCATCCCAGTCCTCATTCTGCCTCTATGGCAGAGAATTTCCCCTATACTCTCTCTCTCATTTGGGGCATTATGTTTTGTTCAATTTTTCCCACCACCATTCAAGCCTACCTGCCAGGGGCAGACACTAGATAATTTATTTTAATTGCTCATTTTGAATATCATGAGAACTTGCATGGCCACGATTGTACATGTAAATTTCTAGATTGTAATTGGTTGGGTTTTAGAGACATCTCTGTATGGCAATATTCCATATTGGGATTCAATTGGAGTCTCTGGGCCAGGGCTATTAGTGCACTAAGATGGCACTCGGGAGGCAAATTGTGGCTATGGTAGTCAGTCTGTTGGGTGGGTGGAGACAGGGAAGGGATAGCCCAGGTGCTCTGCCAGTATGTGGCAGATTAAGTCCTGGAACCCGCATATTGGGGTGGGGGGAAGCTTGCTTGTGGAACCCTTTGGTCACCAGGATTCCATCCAGAGTAGGCGGGGAGAGTGTACCTGCTCCATCTGGGGTACCCCAGTGAAATTGGCTCAGAATGGGGACCAGAAAGATCTCCGGTGCTGTGGTGTCTTCTGGGACTTGCTGCTGTGTCTCTGGGCCAGGGCTGCTGGTGTGCTAAGATGGCACCTGGAGGGAAATTGTGAGCATGACAGCCAGTCTGCTGAGTGGGCAGGGACCCAGGGAGGGGGGAAAAGCCAAATCCACTGCCGCCATGTGCCCTGCAGATTCAGTCCTGGAACCCACATACCTGGGATTGCTTGTGGATGCTGTTGGTCATCGGGATTCCGTCTGGAGTAGGCAAATAAATAAAATATTTTTTTCTTTTTAATTTTTTTATTTATTAGTGAATCACCATGAGGTACAGTTATAAACTTATGAACTTTAATGTTTGCATTTCAGTCATACAGTGATTGTTTACCCATCCCTCCACCAGTGCCCATTTTCCTCCACCAGTGTTCCCAGTATCCCTCCCACCATTCCCATTCCATCCCCCACCACCCCACCCTGCTTCTATGGCAGGAAATTCCCTTTTGTTCTCTCCCCTTTTGGGTGTTGTAGTTTGCAGTAGAGGTATTGAGTGACCATCATGTTTAGTCTATCGTCTACTTTCAGCATGCTTCTTTCAACCCGAATGGGTCCTCCCAACATCCTCTACTTGGTGTTTCCTCCTCTATATCAGCTGCTTTTTCCCCCAGCATTTGAGGCCAGTTTCCAAGCTGTGGAGCAGATCTCCTGGTCCTTATCTCTACTGCTCTTGGGTATTAGTCTCCAACTCTGTTACTTTATATTCCACCGATCAGTGCAATCTTTCTATGTCTGTCTCTTTCTGACTCATTTCACTTAACATACTTTACATGTTGTTCCACTTATATAAAAATTTTATGACTGCATCTTTTCTAACAGCTGCATGGCATTTTATTGTGTAGATGTACCAAAGTTTCTTTAACCAGTCATCCGTTTTTGGGCACTCCGTTTTTTTCCAGATTTTGGCTTTTGTAAACAGTGCTTCAATGAACATAAAAATGTAGATGTCATTCCTACTATACTTTTATTACTTTTTTGCCTCTCTAGGATGTATTCCCAGGAGTGGTATTGCTGGGTCAAATGGGAGCTCCATTTCTAATTTTTTGAGAATCATCCATACTGTTTCCCAAAAGGGCTGAACCAGTCGGCATTCCCACCACCAGTGAAGGAGAGTCCCTTCACTGGGAGAAACTCCCCACATCCGCACCAACATCGGTTGCTTTTCTTCTTTTGGATGTGGGCCAGTCTCTGTGGTGTGAAATTATATCTCATTGTTGTTTTAATCTACATCTCCCTGATGATTAGTGATGTAGAGCATTTTCTCATGTGTGTTTTAGCCATTCAGATTTCTTCCTTGAGAAAATTTCTGTTCATTTCCAACCCCCCATTTTCTGAGGGGGTTGGATGTTTCCTTATTGTAGAGTTCATTCAGTGCCTTGTATATCCTTGATATCAACCCCTTATCAGATGGGTATTGGGTGAATATTCTTTCCCATTCTGTAGACTATCTTTGCATTTTGGTCACTGTTTCTTTTGAGGTGCAGAAGCTTCTTAGTTTAAGATAGTCGCATTTGTTTATCTCTGTTTTCACTTGCTTGGTCAGTGGCATGTCATCTTTGAAAATACCTTTAGCTTCAATGTCATGGAGGGTTTTGCCAACCTTGTCTTCAGTGTACCTTATGGAGTCTGGTCTGATGTTGATATCTTTAATCCACTATGACCTGACTTTTGTACATGGTGTTAATAAGTAGAAATCTGAGCCCATTTTTTTTTTGCGTGTAGCTGTCCAGTTTTGCCAGCACCATTTGTTGATGAGGCTTTCCTTGTTCCACTTCACATTTCTTGCTCCCTTATCAAAGATTAGGTGATCATATATTTGAGGGTGTGTGTCAGGATATTCAACCCTGTTCCATTGGTCTGTGGCTCTGCCTTTGTTCTGGTACCATGCTGTTTTAATTATTACTGCTTTGTAGTGGAGATTGAGGTTGGTGGGGGGGGGTGATTCCTCTTATCTTCTTTACCCAAGAATTGCTTTAGCTGTTTTTGGGGGCTTATTGTTCCATATGAATTTCAGTGCTGTTTGCTATATTTCTTTAAAGAATGTCATGGGTATCCTGATAGGGATTGCATTGAATTTGTGCAATGTTAATTGGGACAATTAACAATTAACAATGTTAATTCTCCCAATCCATGAGCAGTGGATATCTTTCCATTTCCAAAAGATAACAACCATGTGATCATATCAGTAGATGCAGAGAAAACATTTGACAAGATCCAGCACCTGTTTCCTGTTTGTGATGGAAACTCTCACCAAAATGGATATCGAAGGGACTTTTCTCAATATAGTCAAAGCCATCTACCACAAGCATATAGCAAGTATCATCCTCAATAGGGAAAAACTAAGAGCCTTCCTCTAAGATCAGGGATGAGACAACAATGCCCACTCTCTCCACTTCTGTTGAATATAGTACTGGAAGTACTTGCAATAGTGGTTAGGCAAGAAAAAGCATTTAGGTAGCAAAGGAAGAAATCAAGCTCACACTATTCGTAGATGATAGGAAATTATATTTAGAGAATCCTAAAACCTCTACCAAGAAACTCTTAGAAACAATAGATTTATGTAGTAAAGTTGCAGGCTATAAAATCGATACCAAAATGTCCATGGCTTTCCTATACACAAATAATGATAGAAAAGAAAGTGACATGAAAAAAGCAATCCCGTTCACAGTGCCTCAGAAAATCAAGTACCTTAACTAAGCTTAACTAAGGAGGTAGAGGTAAAGGACTTGTACAAAGAAAACTACAAAATGCTACTTCAAGAAATAAATAAAATCTTAAGAAATAAAAATTTAAAGCCAAAAGATACATCACTTTTGCGATAAAATAAAGATATGCATGGTTGCCTTTAAGGTAAGTATAAGTGAGCGAGCGTCAGAATGTCTTGCCAATAGAGATATTTTATTGACTTACTGACTTAGTTAATATATTCTGAGAAGTTTTGTGCATATAACTGGCTATCTAAAGTTTAAAAATCCGTTCTTGGGGCTGGAGAGACAGTAAGTGGGTAAGAAACTTGTCTTGCACATGTTTAACTGGGATTTAATCTCTGACAGCACGTCTGGTCCCCTGAACCCACAGAAGTGATCTGAGTGCAGAGCTAGGAGAGGGCCCTGAGCACCTCCAGGTGTCACTCAGAAACAAAACAGAAACATCCTGTCTTGTCTAATCACTGGGTGTGAGCTATTCTCTATAAGACACTCACTATTGTATTAGTGTTGAGAGACTGGGATTCCCAATGCTGCCGCTCACCCTTTCACGCATGTGTCATTCCAGCCTACTCAGCACCACGGCACTCATCACTCACCGTGGCCCGTGCTCCACACAGCCTCACCTTCTTAAGCACAATTCTTTAGACAAAATAGTAAATTTTAGTTATTTTGACCACCTGTTGTTTTTCTTTTTATTCCCACATATCGGAGAGAGATCTCTTTTATTCTCATTGTGGAGATGGTAACACCTCTACACATATAGCTTCAAGGAACTAATCTGAAATTTCACTAAACTGTAAATCAATGATAAATTGGTAATGTAGCCTTGGACATATGGAATCAGTCTTAGGATGGCAAGTGACTGTGTACAGACCGCCCTTTAGATTATCACCCTGCTTTCTCCTCCCTGCTTATCATATTTCTTCATTATGAACTTCATATGCATAGTTTTAATAAATCAATACTGAATAGTCTAATGTCTTATTTTGATAATTCTTGATTTTTATTCATGCATTTACTAATTTGATCTTTATAATTGATGCATATAAAGTTCTGCAATTATATTTTTTTCATTTTTACTGTTTTCCTTACCTTTCTTTCAATATAACCACATACATAACTTGAGTTATGTAAACTATTTCTTATTTTGTGGTTTGCTTTGTATCAAGCATAATATATGTAAAATGTTATTCATCAATTGTTTCATTCAATAATAAATAATAATAATAAATAATAATTTAGTATATGTAATCTGCAGATATTTTTATCTGCTCAACATTATACTAATGCTTTTTACCAAAATTTCAATTGTGAGAGAATTAATTAAATTTCACTTGAATTAATAGTCCATTGTGTGGATATATAATAAATAGTTTATTCTACTATTCTGGTGAAAAGTTAAGTTGTTTTTAGTATCTGACTATAAACAATGCTGGTAGGGCATTGTTTTACTTGCTATCTGAGACATTGATAAAAGTTTAGAAAAGCAAATACCTGCAAACAAAGATACTAGCTCATTGTATGAACAAAGGTTAAGCTTAAGGAATGATACAATTTTTTCCCTAATTTACTATGGGAACTTTGTTCATCATAAATATTTAAGAGCTGGTGGGTGTCGTTCTGAATTCTCCTTAAAACTCAGTCTTGTGAGACTAGTTCTGTCAGGTGAGTGCCACAGGGGAATACTGTCTGGTGGTCTTTTTCATTTGCATTTTCCCACATTACTGATGAAGTTGTGACACTTTGGGCTTATATATTGGCCATGTGTGTTTCCATTTTCAACTATAAGCTTTTATTATTTTATGAGTTTACACTAAATAATATTTCTGTTTGCTATTGCATTAATCACACCTACACATATAGTCAATCCATTGAAATAAAATCATTATTAAATAGTGACTACAATTTCTAGTAAAAAGATGAAGTCAAAATAGTTAATAAAATACTATAAAATAATTTTAATTTTAAAATATTAATAACATTTTAACAGCACTATGTTCATTTTTTTTTGACAGAACGTTTTCGAGATTTACTCCTGCCTCCACCTAGTCAAGACTCTGAGATCCTGCCCTTCATTCAATCTACACATTATCCCAAGTAAGCGATACATATTCAGTTTGTATTGAAAAGAGAAAGACATCAGTATCAAAGTGATTTAAAGGCAAAGGCCAGGTGCTTTCTTGCTTAAAATTTCTGCAGACATTCGGACAAGCTCACCTAGTCAGCAAGGGTGTCTGCTGCACATGTCTCTCTACAGCTTTGCAGCGATACGCAGGGAAGCCGCCCCTGACACCCAGCTGTAGCCAGAGAGCTGCTGGCTTGGGCTTCTTTATGCTTGATGTCACTCTCAACAGGAATAACTTTATATGGGTTAGCTCTCATCTTACCCCCACCCTTTTTCTATCCTACAAACATAAAGATCCACTTGCATTTAACAACTTAATAGAATAAGTGGTTTTCAAAATAACCACGTGATGGATATGGATTTAGCTATGTGTGTATTTATCTTTCTCATCCTGATAAGTATTGGAAATAAAATCTGACAATTGCTCAAAAGATTTAGACATTTTCTCCTTTGAGATGCAACGAGTGAAATTATTGTTGAGGCAACCTGACTTCATTACCCTGGATAATAATACTTGACTCTTCTATTGGAGACTACGTTAATGAGGCCCTTACAAAATTGTCATACTAGTTAGCAAGAAAAAGGGTAAACTAGCCTGCTTTGGTGAATAAACTAATGACGTGTTTTAGTTTTGTTTCTTTTGCTATTTTTTATTGTATATCACCAGGAGATACACAGTTACAAAGATGTTCATAATTGAGTGCCAGTCATATAATTTTCCATAATTCATCCCTCACCGGGCTGGAGTGATAGCATAGCAAGTTGGACATTTGCCTTGAACATGGCCGACCCGGGTTCGATTCCTCCGTCCCTCTCGGAGAGCCCAGAAAGCTACCCATGGCCTATTCAATATGCCAAAAGCAGTAACAAGTCTCACAGTGGAGACGTTACTGGTGCCCGCTGGAGCAAATCCATGAACAACGGGATGATAGTGACAGTGACAGTGACAGTGACAGTCAGGAGATACACCAGGAGATACAGTTACAAAGGTGTTCATGATTGAGTGTCAGTCATATAATTTTCCACAATTAATCCCTCACTAGGCTGGAGTGATAACACAGCAGGTAGGGCATTTGCCTTGCATGCGGCTGACCCGGGTTCGATTTCTCCACCCCTCTCGGAGAGCCCGGCAACCTACCGAGAGTATCCCGCTCACACAACAGAGCCTGGCAAGCTACCTGTGGCTTATTCGATATGCCAAAAACAGTAACAACAAGTCTCACAATGGAGACATTACTGGTGCCTGCTCCAGCAAATCAATGAGCAATGGGATGACAGTGATACAGTGATCCCTCACCAGTGTACATTTCCTGTCACCAATGACCCCAGTTTTCTTCTTAGCCCCATCCCCCAGCCTATGGCAGACGCTTTTCTGTTTTCTCTTTCTTTTTTCCTTTTAGGATTGTGATGTATGATTCTGTTGCTGAAGGGGCTGCATGCCTATATCACTTAGCTCCCTTCACGCCCGGTTCTCATCCAGAGTAGTCATTTCCAACTGTCACTGCCCTGTCCTAACAGCACTCCTTGCCCCCCATCCCCTATGGCAAGTTTCCTACCACGGGCCAGTCTTCCTCACCCTGACTCATTTCTGTTGTCTTTGAGAACCATTTTCATTCTATTTTTTTAATTCCAAAAGAGTGTGATAATTCTGTGTCTGTCCCTCTCACTCATTTCACTTAGATTATACTCTCCATGCCCATCCATGTATAAGCCAATTTCATGACTTAATTTTACTTAGTGGCTATATTGTATTCCACTCTATATATGTACCATAGGTTTTCCCCCTTTTTATTTTGTGAAAGTACCATGAATTACACTGTTGTTCATAGCTGGGTTTTTTGTTCTGTTTCTTAATTTATTTTTTATTGAGTCACCATGAGATACGCAGTTACAAAGCTGCTCCTGATCAGATTTCATTCATACAGTGTTTCGACACCTATCCCTCCACCAGTGTATAATTCCCAACACCAATGACCCCAGTTTCACTCCTGCCATCCCACTCCCTCTCTCCATATAGGCAGGCCCTTTTCTTCTTTCTCTCTCTTCCCCCACCTCTCTCCCCTCTCTCTCCTCCCTCTCCACCTCTCCTTTTGGGCATCATAGTTGGGTTTTAGACATTCAGTGTCCCAT
This sequence comes from Sorex araneus, assembly GCF_027595985.1. Classification (NCBI taxonomy): domain Eukaryota; kingdom Metazoa; phylum Chordata; class Mammalia; order Eulipotyphla; family Soricidae; genus Sorex; species Sorex araneus. The sequence goes on along the minus strand of NC_073302.1, from coordinate 98,364,914 downwards.
CACCCATGCCACCACCAGGTCCATCTTCCCCCACCAGTGTCCGCAGGTTCTCTCTCCCATCCAGAGCTTTGCCCCAGCTTTCCATCTTAGCAGACACCTTTGAGAGTTTGTCTATTTAAACTTCAGTCCTATGATTTCAGTGTTGTTGACTCTGCTTTGGATATTTAGCTCCTACATTTCTTAGCACTGCCCTATGTACCTTTGCTTCCCATTGCTTCTCATCTGCTTCTTCTCCCCACACCCTCACTCATTGTCTTTCTTCTCTCTGTATTGTGGGGTTTATGGTGATCTGGACCTTCCCCCCTTTAAACCAAATGCATTTCCTCATCAAGTTATTATAAATGTCACATAATAGTGATCATGCTTCTTCTGCCTTACTTCATTTATCATATCTTCCATAGTTTCTTCATCCATTTTTTTCTCGGGAGCTTGAGTTGTTATCAGATTCTGGCTATTTTTAATACTTCTGCAAGGAACATAGGAGTGCAGATGATTTTTCTGCATTGTGTTTTGGGGCCCCTGGGTATAATTCCAGGATTGGTATTGCTGAGTCATATGCTCAATTTCTAGTTTCTTGAATGTCTATTTTGTTTTTAAAAAATGATGGACCAGTTGACATGCAGACAGCAGTGAATGAGAGTTCCTTTCTCCTCACATCCATGCAGCATTTGTTGTTCTTATTCTTTCGGAGCCAGATCCTTTGAGAGCCAGAAACCTCCATGGGTCAAGGTAGCCTTGAGCCTGTACCACTTAGGTCTTCTTCCCGTCGGCTATTTGATCTGTCTTGCTGTCCTTAATTCTGTCCTCATTTCTCTCCACAATACCCTTCCCCATGCCACCCGTTCCTCAACAGCGCTGCATTCCCTAAGTGATTCCTCCACTCTGTCGTCCCTGGGATCTCACCAGGCAGCTGACATTCGTTTTGCAAATTCTGATGCTGACGAACATGCTGTGACAATTGTGCAGGCCTGTGCCTGGCAGGCAGCAATTGTGAGATGAGCCCAGGCATGCAAAAGCATGCAAATGTCTCGCCCCAGACCTGCGCTTCTGCAATATGGCCCAGAGGCACCCTGGACTCGAGCCTCTCGCGGGCTGGAAAAGAGCTCTAGAGCCGTTTGCCTTACTTTCCTCCTAAGCCGCCACCCCCGTCAACCCTGGGTTTGGCCGGGATTGCCACCTGCCTTGATCGCCCCCAAGCACAGATCCTTGAGATTGAAGGTACAGCATGAAACCATTTTTCCTCCCTCCCCTCCGACAGCCAATTTCTGGAATTGAAATCTCGACCCCCATTGGTAATTAGAACTGCAGACACCAGTGTCCTTCGAAGCTGCTTTAGGGGAGAAAGGCCTGCACACGGGCCCTGGAGTCAGTGTCTCAGGTTGGGAGCCCTCTGACGGTGCAGGTCGGGGTCTCATCCCTGCAAGACATTTGCATGGAGCATTGCAAGGCAGAGCACCCCGATCCAAGTCCCCGTGAGAAGACTTTTCAGCCACTGGCTCAGTTAATAAGACCACTGACGGACTGTTAGCACGCACTGAAATTCTTGGGTCTGCTTCTTGGTTCTTGGCTGGAGCAATAGCACAGTGGGCAGGACGTTTGCCTTGCACATGGCCAACCGGATTCAATTCCTCTGTCTCTCTCAGAGAGCCCGGCAAGCTACCGAGAGTATCCCGCCTGTATGGCAGAGCCTGATAAGCTACCCATGGCATATTCGATATGTCAAAAACAGTAACAACAAGTCTCACAATGGAGATGTGCCCGCTTGAGCAGATTGATGAACAATGGGGTGATAGTGACAGTGATTCTTTTGGAGGCTAGTCTCTGTGGCATGAGATGATATCTCATTGTTCTGATTTGCATTCTCTCTGGTGATTAGTGATGTAGATCATCTTTTATGTGATTTTTGGCCATTTGTAGTTCTTCTTTGAGATTTACAGAACTACTACACTTCTGCCACTGATAGAGTGCCAGTCGCACCCCACCGCCCCCCACACAACCACTTACAATGTCACTGTAGTAAGTTTCGTCTCTCTCCATCCCAGCCTGCAACTCGTCACCTCAGTTTGTTTTCAGAGTTGAGAGGCTTATTTTCCTCTCAGTGGACACTGTCCCTATATCTGTTGGCAGGCATTTTTCCTTTCCCCATGAATTACTTCACTTCCCATGATAACCTCTAGACACATCTAACATTTAGCAAAAGACAAAGTTACGTTTTTCTTATTCTGTTATATATATTTATATTTTTGTCTATGTCGTCTAATATATTGGACGCTTAATTTCCAGTGGAATTATAGAAGTCACCTCTGCTGGCAGTATCATGGGAGTTCATTCTATATTTTATTTGATGTATTTTGTGGAGTTGAGCCTAATATTCAAGCCTTAATGAATATTTAACTATTGTCTATAGTGTGTTATAAACTCCATTTTTTTGTTATTTCCATATGGCTATTTTAATGTTCCAAATTTTTGCATATTTTTAAATATTTTTTAATATTTTAATTTCAATTTGTGAAAGACTTTAATTTCTCCTTTTGTTGTACCTATCTTTGTCATAAACTAATGTTCTATTCCTCTGAGGATTTACTAATGCTCTCTGAATTCTGTTCTGTTAGTCTGAGCAGCTCTTTTGGTTCCAGTGCCACAGTGTTCCTTTTGCTCAGAGTCGCCTGGCTGTCAGGGAGCTCCAGGTTCAGTACACACTGCAGCCGTGCTTGCTCTGTGTTCTTGAGCAAGGCCATTCCAAATCTGATGTGGGTTTTACTGTATAGTGCTGCATAATGCTTTGGGCAGCATAGTCATTCTAACAATTAGTTCTTTCAATTCATTAGCAGGGAATACTTTCAATAGTGATAAGATCTGTTCTCGTATATGACAGAGGAGACATCATGTGAAATTTCTTTGATAATAATTAGCTCTTGTGCTTTCTGTGCTTTTTGACATACTTGGATTAAGATTTACTACTAACCCAATGCATCCCATATTATAAGAATAAGAGTCTGGACTATGAGCAGGTTCCCCTACCACCTGACTTTGTATCTTGGGGAAATCTATTTGTGCTTCACTTCCACCTGTGTGAAAGAGGGAGATAAGAATGCAGGTATTATATCAAGATATCTTTTACCAAGATGTTCTTATTTGTACTTATCCAATATTAACTGGCACTACTTAACTGAAATTTGCAAACTTGATAAATGCTGATATAAAGAATTGCTCTGCTGTGGTGATCACTCATCATTTTTATAAGCTTTATTTTCAAAAGCATCAAGTGAAAACATGCTTGTAAATGGTTTCGGAGTCTGAATAACATTTCTTTAAAAATTCTATATTATGTAAAATTAATTTACTTACATTATAGAGGATTAAGTAGTAGTATTTTCTCATGGCTCATTTAATTTCAAGTTTGCCAGTAGAAACTTAGAAGATACTATGGGGCAGAGGAGAAACAATAAAATTAAATTTATGCTCTACTTACAAAGTATTGAACTGGTTCAGGAAAATCACAGAGCAAAACTCTGAATATGTAAAAAAAATGCTCATAAAATAATGTTAAGCTAGAAAAGCAGAGAGTTTTAATTAAAAAAAAATCAATCAATGAACTTGAGTGGGCAAAAGATTTACTTATGTTCAGTCCCAACTGAGATTAATCAGCGGAGTTTTAAAACTCTATCTTATTTTCATTTGTATTTTTCTCAAGTATGCTCTCATTTATTCATTATTGTATATTTGTAAATAACTATGACTGTAATTACTGATACAAAAATTATAGAAAGCTGAAAATTCAGTTTTCAACTAGTACTTATTGATTTTATTCACAAATAGGATATGTATATATATACCACACATTGAGATTGTTTCTTTGTTTCTCAGTTGTTTTCATGACTCATAAATATTAAGTATCTGTGAGAGATGTTTTAAGATCTAAACTATGAATTAAATATCAACTTCTTTGCCCTTTACTTTATACTGTCACAGAATAAAATGTACAGAACTTAATACAACCTACCTACATTAAGAAAACTGCTTGTACTCTAGCTCCTGTAGTCTGGAAAACAGACCTTGGAATATGATGTTCTTTATATATTTAGGGAGAAAATATTCATAAAGAATGTAACTGGTTATTTTTTGGAGTGTGTGTGTGTGTTTCTGTCTGTCTATGTGTTTTGGGAAAATATTTCTAAACAAATGTCACCTTCACTCACAGGAAAATTCACTTTAAATACAATAATGCTTTTTAAAAAAAATTTATTAGTCAATTGCCATGAGGTACAGTTACAAATTTATGAACTTTTGTGTTTGAATTTCAGCCATACAAGGATCTTTTACCATCCCTCCACCAGTGCCCATTCTCCTCCACCAATGATCCTGGTATCCCTCCACCACCATCCCCCATGCCCCACCCCCCACCCTGCCTCTGCAGCAGGGCATTCCCTTTTGTTCTCTCCTTTGGGGTGTTGTAGTTTGCAATAGAGGTATTGAGTGGCCTTCATGTTTGGTGTATAGTCTACTTTTAGTTCGAATCTTTCAACCCGAGCAGGCCCTCCCAACATCCTCTATTTGGTGTTGCCTTCTCTATCTCAGCTGCCTTTTCCCCCAGCATGTGAGGCCAGTTTCCAAGCTGTGGGGCAGACCTCCTGGTCCTTATCTCTGCTACTCTTGGGTGTTAGTCTCCCACTCTGTTACTTTATATTCCACAGATCAGTGCAATCTTGTCTGTCTCTGTCTTTCTGACTCATTTCACTCAACATGATACTTTCCATATTAAGTTCACAAATGACACATCAGGAGCACATTCATTCCAGTCAGGAGCACATGCAGGGTATAACTGAACATATTGCACTATGAAGTTCTTGGAAACTGAACAATTTTGATTACTGTCAGAGAAATATAAGTTTAAAAAACAAAACAAATACATATTTAATACATGTAAAGTTTAATTCATAAGTAGGAGACAAGAATTGAAGACAGGGAAACTCAAATTTTGTTGTTTATTTCTTATGAGGTGTCATTGGAATAATTTGTGTTTAACTTATGTGGACTAGAGGATAGATCTAAAAATTCTAATCCTTATAAATGCACCTAAGAGATGGAAAATGGTTGAGAATATTGGCATATTTTTATTCACAAATGACTTGCAACTGCGGTGGGTTCACAAAATAAATGCAGTACTCTCTCGCCACATGTGTTGTGGCATGAGCCACTTCCCCGCCCCGCCTGCAACTGCCAACAGATGCATGAAGGAGGGAACAGGGCCAGGATGGTTGGTGATCAGTCGCCATTTATTCCAATCTAGGTCCCGTGGTTTACTCCATTCTCTGCTTGCACCTGTTCCAGTCTCACTGCACGCCTCATTGCAGTCTCCCACTGCCCCTCCTTCCTGTCTCCTGCTTTCCTCCATGCTACTCTCCCTATGCCCAGTCTCACAGTGCTAGTCAAGAGCCCAACCTCCAAGGTTGAGGTAGCCACTATCCTAGGTCAGATAGCACAGTCAACATATGGCAAGCCCTTCCCTTCCTTTCCAGGAAGGTTTTCTAAGACAAAGATCTCCTCCTGCTTGGAGATCTGCTCAAGGACAGAATTTCATCTAAGGACATACTTCTCCTTTCCTAGTCCATAGACAATCTTCTTAGATTTACTTCTTAATAATCTTTCTAGTCATTTATATGGACACAGTAAGAGATATATTAAACTAGGGTGGCTCTCCTGGGGACACCTCAGGCCAGATTAGTCCTTCCTAACCCTAGCAGTGTCCTTGTCCAGTCACTTCTCTTGGGTCATGACAGAATTCGTCCACAACCTTGCTCTTAGCTTATTATAAGTTTTATGGCACTTAGCCTGTCCTGCTTCAATTCCAGGGTAGCTTGCAGCTTTCCCTGGGTCCATCCAGTCCCTTCATTGGGACCGGCTTTTGGGGTGCTAGGAATTAAAGGCAACTGAGGCTTAAATCGAGTAAATATGACAGATACCCAGGAGTAAATATTATTTGAAGTCAGTTTACTCCAAGTTACAAAAGCATAGCATTAACTATCTTTCTGTGTCTATACAAAAAGGACATTGCTCTAAAGTAAACTATGCAGAGGACATAAGGAAAAGAGAAAAGCAAAATTTCACTTACATATACCAAATACAAAGTCCTTAGATAGATCTGACCTTACAAGTCACAGGTTCTGGTTAGGGAAATGAATGATTAACAGAGAAAGCAGAGCACAGAGAAGTTAAAGATGAATATGGGGGTTGGAACGATAGCACAACGGGTAGGGCATTTGCCTTGCATGCAGCCAACCTGAGTTCGATTCCCAGCATCCCTTATGGTCCCCCGAGAACCACCAGAAGTAATTCCTTCAGAGTGAGGAACCAGGAGTAACCCCTGTGCATCACCAGGTGTGACCCAAAAACAAAAAGATGAATACAGAGAAAATGGAGTGCTTCAGAAGCACTGTGATGGGTCTAACCCAATAAACCTAAACTCCCTGTGGCAAAGGAGAAAGGACAAACCTATGTTATCCTGCAAACTACTTCATCAGTTTAGATAGCAAAACATGTTCCAATGTTTCTTGAAAGTTTAATCATAGTATCTATAAACAATTTTGAAATACAGAAACAAAAATTGAATAAAGTTATCTCTCCTTATAAAATCAAGCGTTTTGTGCTGTTTACTGTAAGAAGAGTTCATAGACAGGAATATTACTTACGACAGAAATCTGACTGTCACTTTTGACTTCAACAACAAAGAATCATGTTTGTTGGGATAATAAAAACAATGTGCCACTCAATGTCATTGCCAATGCGGTACATAAAAGGATTGCAAACAGTATTATTGGGTAATTTTCTTAAACTTCAAGGCCTCAGATGACCTTTTCAGATTCCATTTACTGTCTAGCTTCTTTCCTCTGTCCTCTCAATGCAATATAAGCTATTATCCGAGAGATCCTCCCTCACCCCCCCTTTTTTCTTCATAAAAGAAGAGAGGGAGGATCTCAAGAATAGCAGAGTCTGCATATTTTTAATATATTTGTTCTCTAAACTATGCAATTCCCATTTAGATTAATAAAATACAAATATTGTGATTTGGGTGTATGTCTTATTTTTATCATTTTTATTAAAACCTTATTCTATGAGTTGAATTGTATTTTCCCACTTTTATAGATTATGGGTAGAAGATAGTGCATCAAATTAACATACCTTATTCTAGTAATGTGGTCTTCCTGTTTTCTCCCTGTGTGTTAAATTATCTATGTGCTCATTTAATAATCTTTCCATTCTTCCATTCAACTATTGTTTAGAATTTATTGAATAATTCCATGAACTAAAGCCAGTCACGATTGATGGATATGTAAAGAAAATATGAAGACATAGTATAAGGACTTAAGGGACCTACAGACTAATGGTAAAAAGAAAAATGAGAGTCTTTTAGGCTAAATTAATTATAGTAATGGGTAATACCTTAATATTCCAGATCAATCTAATAAATATTTTTGAGAGAGAAGACAAAATATTGCCTTTCTGTCTTGGTAATCTGAATACAATTCATTTTTTTCCTTTTAGTAAAGACTTGGCATGGTGTGATAGACCCCCTAAAAGAGGTTTTTAGAAAGAATAAGAACCATAATGGAACATGCAATATTGGAAGTGGGCAGGTCTTTGGCACCTTAACTTAGGCGATCTAGCCTAGAAAATGTGTGCATGTATGTGTGTAAATACATACACATTATATATTTGTATTAGTTCACATAACACACAGTCAACGGATAGGAATAGAGGGAAGAAGGGGAGTTGGTGTCAAGTATGAAGAACCTGCATTACAATTTATATATATTGGATTTCATTATGAAGGTAATGGCAAGCACTAGACTTAAACAGGGAAGGAAAACAATTCTATTTGGAATTTTATTTGTCTGTGGTGTAGTCAGAAAAGGGCATAAGGTCTCATGGGGCTAGTTCACTAGCTAGCTGCTGACAGTTTTGCATGCAGGAGAAAGGTGATAAAGCCTAAAATCTCAAGCAATAATAGCAGGGAAGAGCAAGTAGGTGCTAATAGACATAGGGAGCAATCAGCAGACTTATTCAGACTCTTTTCTACTAGACAGGAGACTGAGGGAGAGAGAAAATGATAAAAAGCTAGCTGAATCGGGCCAGGGAAGTAAACTCAGATGTTTACTGTGCCACATTCTGATCTACTGGCCCCCTGACTGTGATTGAGCAAATGGATTTTCTATGGGGCAAGCCTTTTTTCTGAGCATGTTTTTTTTTTATTCTTTTTCAAATAGATAGTCCTGTACCCACACATAAACACGCTAACACGTAGGGTTCTCTCCCACAGCTGTAAGCTCTTTAGTACTAGCTGGATGTCATGGAATTCAGTTTGGTTCCAACGCTACCCAGAGCCCATACGATTGCACAGATTAGTCAAGACTCATTGAACAATGGGATCTGCCTGTCCCAGTATGTCATGCCCAATTGCCATCTCTTACTCATTGCTTTGTTTGAATGATCTCTGGAATGAAACAGCCATGGCTATCTTTTTCTTTCTCGACTTCAGCCCATATGATTGGCATCTGCTTCCTCTGCAAACCTGTTTAGTGTGAGAGTTGTGAGGTGCTGGTTGTGCTTTGCTGCCTGATCCGTCTGACTACTCTGTGCCTTTTGACAGGGTCATTTAATTCACTCACATAGAAATAAGTTACTGACAAGAAGGGATTTGTGACCATTTTTTTAAATAATTTATTTCTTTTTAATTAGTGAATCAACGTGAGGGTACAGTAACAGATTTATACATTTTTGTGCTCATGTTTCCCCCATACAGAGCTCGAGAACCCATCATTTCACCAGTGCCCATTCTCTACCACCAGTAAACCAAGCATCTCTCCCACCCTCCCCAGTCCCATCTCCCCCCACCCCACACTGCCACTGTGGCAGGGTATTCCCTTTTGATCTCTCTCTCTGATTAGGTGTTGTGGTTTGCAATAAAGGTGTTGAGTGGCCATTGTGTTCAGTCTCTAGTCTATATTCGGCATGCGTCACCCTTCCCCCACATGATCTCAGACCACATTTTACTTGGTGTTCCCTTCTCTGAGTTGCCCAGAATGAGAGACCAGCCTCCAAGCCATGGAGACAGCCTCCTGGTACTTATTTCTACTATTCTTGGGTGTTAGTCTTATAGTCTATTATTCTATATTCCACAGATGAGTGCAGTCTTTCTATGTCTGTCTCTCTCTTTCTGACTCATTTCACTTAGCATAATACTTTCCATGCTGATCCACTTATATGCAAACTTCATGACCTCCTTTTTTCTAACAGCTGCATAGTATTCCATTGTATAGATGTACCAGAGTTTCTTCAACCAGTCATCTGTTCTAGGGCACTCAGGTTTTTTCCAGATTCTGGCTATTGTAAACAGTGCTGTGATGAACATATAAGTGCAGATGTCATTTCAACTATACTTTTTGGCTTTTCTGGGATATATTCCCAGCAGTGGTATTGCTGGGTCAAATGGGAGCTCAATTTCTAATTTTTTGAGAATCGTCCACATTGTTTTCCAGAAGGGCTGAACCAGTCGGCATTCCCACCAGCAGTGTAGAAGGGTCCCTTTCTCCCCACATCCTCTCCAACAGTGGTTGCTTTTGTTATTTTGGATGTGTGCTAGTCTCTGTGGTGTGAAGTGGTATATCATGGTTGTTTTGATCTGCATCTCTCTGATGATTAGTGATGCAGAGCACTTTTTCATGTGCCTTTTGGCCATTCGTATCTCTTCCTTGGTAAAGTTTCTGTTCATTTCTTCGCCCCATTTTTTGATGGGGTTGGATGTTTTCTTCTTGTAGAGTTCAACCAGTGCTTTATATACCCTTGATATCAACCCCTTATTTGATGGGTATTGTGTAAATATTCTTTCCCATTCTGTAGATAGTCTTTGTATTCTGGTCACTGTATCTTTTGCGGTGCAGAAGCTTTTTAGTTTAATGTAGTCCCATTTGTTGATCTCTGTTTCTACTAGATTGCTTAGTTCCGTGTCATCTTTGAAGATACCTTTATCTTCAATATCGTGGAGGGCTTTGCCGACCTTGTCTTCAATGTACCTTATGGTTTTTGGTCTGATGTTGAGGTCTTTAATCCATTTCGATCTGACTTTTATGCATGGTGTTAGGTCAAGGTCTAAGCCCATTTTTTTGCATGTGGTTGTCCAGTTGTGCCAGCACCATTGTTAAAGAGGGTTTCCTTGCTCCACTTCACATCTCTTGCTCCCTTATGAAAGATTAGATGATCATACATTTGGGGTTGTGTGTGGGGATATTCCACCCTGTTCCATTGGTCTGAGGCTCTGCCTTTGTTCCAGTACCATGCTGTTTTAATTGTTACTGCTTTGTAGTAGAGTTTAAGGTTTGGGAGGGTGATGCCTCCCATCATCTTTTTCCCAAGAATTGTTTTAGCTATCTGTGTGTGTTTATTGTTCCATATAAATTTCAGGATTGCTTGATCCATTTCTTTGAAGAATGACATGGGTATCCTTATAGGGATCGCGTTAAATCTGTATAATGCTTTGGGGAGTATTGCCATTTTGACAATATTTATTCTCCCTAACCATGAGCAGGGGATATGTTTCCATTTCTCATGTCCTCTTTTATTTCATGGAGTAGCGTTTTATAGTTTTCTTTGTAGAGGTCCTTTACTTCTTTAGTTAAGCTGATTCCAAGGTATTTGATTTTATGGGGCACGATTGTGAATGGGATTGCTTTTTTCATGTCCCTTTCCTCTGTCTCATTGTTTCCGTATAGGAAGGCCATGCATTTTTGGGTATTGATTTTATAGCCTGCGACTTTATTATACATTGTGACCATTTTTCTATTGAAATTTTGGAGGGTGTTTTTGTTGTTGTTGCCATTTGGCATTTTTCTTAAGCTTTAAATTTGTGATTTCTATTGTGCCCTATTGTATAATTATTTTCCATTTGCTGTTTCTTGTTTCTTTCTTTTAAGTATGTTTTTAAAAATGTCACATCACTCTATATTTTACATCTTGAGATATGTGTTTTTTTTCTTTCAAGTTACATCACTTAATTCTAGAGTTCAGTCTTTTATTCCCCTATAATCTGTCCTTTTTTCTATTTTAAGAATTCTTTAAAATTTCTGCATCTAACTGTTCTTTCCTTATTTTTAATAGAATAGCATTCAGTTTTCTTTGCAAAACTGATTAAGATGCAAAAATACCTTTAGCCTGATTTTGTCTAATTTCATCTTCATTACTCTACCAAATCTGTGTGATAGTCATGCAAGATTCTTAGTTGAAGGGTTTTTTTTTTCATTCAGCACTTTGGATATTTTATTTATTCATTCTTGCTTATAGAGTTTCATTTAAGATAGCATATATGGGTCTTGTGGCTACTCTCAAATACATGAATCTTTTCTTCTCTCTTATTGAAAGATGTCCCTCTTTTCTCTCTCTCTCTTTCTCTCTCTCTCTCTCTCACTCTCATCCCTCTCTGTTCCACTCTCTCTGCCCTCTCTCTCCCTGACTTGTTCCCCCTCTCAGTCACTCTCTCCACTTTGATTGCAGTGGGTGTTTGTGTCTGTTTTATTTAGTACTCTTTCCAAATATTGAAGACACAGACATCCTCCTTCTATGAAGCTAACATTACACTAATAATTAGAGTAGACAGAGACACTTCTAGAAAAGAAAATTTCACACCAATCTTCCTAATGAATATGAAGGCAGAAATCCTTAACCAAATCTTAGCTAATCAAATTCAATATCATATTCAAAAAGTCATATACCAAATCAAGTGGGATTCATGCACAGATTCAAAGATGACTTAATATATACCAAGCAACTAACATAATACATCACATTTATAAAAGAAAAAGTAAAAATCATATGATCATATCAGTTGATGTACAGAAAGCCTTTGGCAAGATCCAATATCCATTCATGATGAAAACCCTCAATAACAGAAAAATGGATTATGAAAATGTGTCATGTGTACACAATGGAACACTATGCAGCTGCAGGGATTGATGAAATCCTGCAGTATGCTGCAACTTGGTTGAAATTGAAGATATGTTCAGTGAAATAAGCCAGAAGAACAAAGACAAACTAATGATCTTACTTATCTGTGGTCTGTAGAATGCCTGATGTTCAAATGCATTGTAGCAAATGGGGGATGCATAGATCACCATCGACCCCAGTGTGGAGAGAGGAAAAGGAAAGAAATCAAGTGCAGGTGAAGAAGAGAACATGAGGTAATGGGTAAACAGGCATCCAAGCTTCAGTTGTATTGGTGATATGTGGCATACCCATGAATCCAAAACACAGACTCTACTAATGCTGAATACATGAGATGTAAGTGGCAACCGACCCCTGGAACTTTGTAATGTGCTTGTCAACTTGATAGGTGGAGCATTGTGTGGGGTTGAAGATGGAGATGGAATATGGGAATATGGTGGAGGCAAGTTGACACTGGCTGTGGGATTGATCTTGAAATACTATATGCCTAAAACTCAATGATCAAAAGGAAAGAAAATTCCCATGGCATTGAGTACTTTCCTGAATGGTTGTCTTTATCCACTGATGCAACTGATTTTCTTTGTTTCTTCATTATGTCTGGTGCTTCATGGGGGTGAGGGTCGAACTTAGAGATTTCACTACCCAAAGGAGAATCCAATTCTCTTTTGCAAGATCGGGCTGGTGCCTGTGACTATATTAATTAATGACTGACATGGGTAGCTTGAGATTTCTTAGATATTCGAAAGATCAGGCTGGTGTCCATGATTCTGAAATGTGTGCACCTAGACTGCAGCAGGTGATTTTGTTAACCAGTGCCCTGTAGCTGATAGAACGCCAAGGTCTAGTTGGCTCGTCCCCTGGCCCAGTGCTTGAGCAGTGATTGGTGATTGCAGTCATATGCTCTGAAAGCTGACCCACATGTGCAGTGGCTGGAGGCTGTCGTCAGGCATATCCAGTAACATCTTCAGCAAACTAAACCTCAGAGCTAACAGGAGAGTTTAGTATTAACCCATCCTGGTCTGGTGATGGCTGCTCTGAATCACAGCCTGAATGTGCTGTTTATCTCCATGCTGTCTCATCCTGTGCCTATCTTTGGGATAGCTATTCTCAGTTGTGGCCTCAGGGATGACTATTCCTGGCTGTGGCCCAGTAATGACTGTTCCCTGCCCATGCTGGCTATGCCAATTCCCAGGTTCTTTCTAATCCAACAGGTATAGGCACAAAGCTAAACTTTTGGAGTCACAGAGGTAGTACAAGGATAAAATGAATTCCACGTATGTAGCCGACCCTACTTCAGTTCCTTGTACCACATGGTCTCCTAGACGTCGCAAAAGTACCCCTGAGCACGGGTGGGTTGATCTGGTACTCCTTGGCACCAGTATAGCATCACACATGCAGGCATTTGCACTGAGCTGCTAGTGTGGGGTGCCCCAGGACTTCTGAGAACCACTTGGGAGCCTGCAAAAACAAACAAGACTGAATCTCTGTGATCCTTTGAACTCAATGTTCTCTGCCTTAGTTGGAGATTAAGTCTGGTGCAACAGTTTTGGAAAAGATCCCTTTGGTTTTGAGCTGGCTAGACACTAGTTATGTGGGGCCAAGATAGGACACTGCTAAATGGAGCTGAAACCTCAGCCCTATTTGCAGGCGTGACTGCTTGGTCTACCCCAAGTTTGACTGTGCCCTTCACTGGACCTATGGATCTGTCAGGCTCTAAGATATTTGGTTTTGTTGTTGTTCTGGTTTTTGTTTTGTTTTGTTGTTTTTGTTTTTGCTGTGTCTGACTGTGCTCAGGGCTTACTACTGGCTCTGTGCTTAGAAATCACTCCTAGGGGACTTGGGAACTATATGCGCTTCCGGGGAAAGGGCTCAAGTTGACTGTGCGCAGGCACGTGCCTTTAATGCTGTATTGTTTCTTTAGTCCCCTCCATACTTCTTGCCTCCCCCTATTTTAAACCTTCTTTTATTTTTATTTGGTTTGGGATTTTGCTTTGCATGTGGCGGTGCTGAGGGCGTGCTTCTGGCTCTGTGCTCATGGATCATGGGTAACTCATAGCAGGGTTTGGGTTTTCCTTTGTTTGTACTCAGGTGACTCGGGGGGAGGGCACAGGAGAGACTGTCTGTGGTGCCAGGGATCAAATCCAGATCAGCCGTGGAAAGGGCTTTATTTGTTGTACTATCTTTTCAACCACTGAGACACTTTGAATCTCAGCTGTGCAGATATAGTGCTGAGTTTTTTGTCAGGTGTTTGCAGCGGGTCTAGCAAACAACCACCCTGTTTCAGGCCTAGCATCACCTTGGTAGTCTTTCCTTTCCGTGTCTGTTTCTTCCCTACCTGCATGCAAGAGAAATGCCCCTTATCTCTTAACTGGCACAGAATTTTTCTTCTGCACAATTGACTCTCTGATATCTGTTTTCTCCAATGGATGTTCTTACTAAGACCACTTCTAGAATGTTCCATCAGTCCATTTTTATGCATTATTGGGACAGCTGCTGTGGCAGTCATCTCAGAGCTGTTCATCTTTCTCTACCACACTTTTCAAACATATTTCAAGCAAAATAATTTTCTTAATCTATGCATGCAAATTCTTTATGTGAAAACCTACATATTTCTTGCTATTTAGGTAACATGGCTTTCAACAAAATTACTATTAGTGCATTGGGTGCCATATCCACCATCAAACATTCTCTGACACTACCTCGTGTTTTCTTCTTGTCTCTCCATCCCTTCTTCTCAATACCCACTTGTTAAACATTTCTTTTGTAAGAATCTAAGCTATGCTTTTATTTTCCAACATTATCTACTCCTTTACATAGTTTTTAAGTGCACCCTTATGAGTGACATCAACCAGTTCTTATTAATTTTCTTCTGGCTCATTTAACATGTCTCCCATTTGCTCAATTCATGTTGTAGAAAAATATTAACCTTCTTTATAGCTGAGTGGTGATTAATTTTATAAATATATGCATGTATCTACAAAGTACATAGTGATTAATTCTGTAAATATCTATATCAACTTCTCTATGTATTCAGCTATTTTGGGAGTATTGTTTCCAGGTCTTGGCTACAGCCCTGGTATGTGCCCTAATGTGTGCCTGATACCATGTTTAACATTACCATTTGGGAAACAGTCTGTATGCTTCACCTTTCTACTGAAACATCATATCATTTGGGATGGTGCTTAGACAGCAGTTCGCAGAGTAGGTAATCTGAGTGGGAACAGCCTTCTGTGATTTAACAAGTGTCCCAAAATTAAACAATGCTACTATTTATTAAGAATAGAGTTCTATTTTTATTCCTTAAATTTTCTTTAACAACTGTAGCACTCTAGCACTGTTGTCCTGTTGTTCATCAATTTGCTCGAGCGGGCACCAGTAACGTCTCCATTGTGAGACTTTTTACTGTTTTTGGCATATCAAATATGCCACGGGTAGCTTGCCAGGCTTTCAATATAATTCTTTCTCCTACTTGAGATTGAAAGGATACTTTTTGCTGCTAATCCCTTTTTTCCTTCTTAGTTCCCTTTCATTCTTTTTTTTTGGCGGGGGGATGGTGGCGTTCTGCTGTGTTCAAGTCTTACTCCTGGATCTGCACTCAAGGTCCATGCCTTCTTTCAGCCTATGTTTAGCACTTGTTATTTGCCTGCAACTGGCAAAAACAATAGAACTAATGTATGTTGACATCATGAGAGGTTTTCTTGGATTTTTGTTTGCTTGGTTCTGGGTTTGGGTCACACTTAGCTGTGCTCTGAGTTTCTTCCTGATTCTGTGCTCAGTGATCACTACTGCAGAGCTTAGCATGCTGGGGTCAGTACTAAGTAGGCTCTCCGAGGAACAGCAGTTGCTTTACCCCATACTGCTCTCTGGGTCTTTATTAGATTTTTGAGTTAGTAGTGATGGAGGTGGTGTCCCTGATGTTGGTGGGTCCCCCTGGTGACTTAAGTGAAGCAGGGAGGAGAAAGACAGTCACTTTCTCCCCATCTGCCTCTGCCCCCCCCCCCCGGACCCAGGGCTACTGGGTTCTTGTCACCCAGTCAGGAGTAGGCAAGCAGTGAAGTAAAACAGTTTTTATTTGGAGGGTTTTTGAGAAGAGGAGGGAGAGAAAGTGGGAGAGGGTAATTTGCTCAAGAGAGAACCCCAGCTTTTCCAAGAGTGGAGAGAACCCCTGCACTCATCCCAGCATTAAACATGAAAGGATGAAAGTACACATCTCAAGATGTGAGATGTGGGTGACATATGTGCTCGGCCGTGTGGGCACAGGCAGCACATGGGCTCGAGCAGCGTTATGCGTGCCCTTCCTTTGTTCAAGGTGGCTTGTAGACAGTTTTTCCCAACCTGCCCACACCTGGGGTTTTTACCTAAGTAAAAGTCCATTGCTAAGGAGGTTGCCAAGGGGTGTAGGGTTGAGAGTGGTGATGATCTTTGAAATTCCTTTCCTGTCCTTTTCGTTTCTGCTGGAGCTTCTCTGGGTCTGTTGCAGCCACCAGGTGAGGGTCTTATCAGGCCTTTGTTCCTGCTTTCTACAAGGTTGGTCTTTACAACTTCAGGGCTGTTACTTCCCTGGAAATTTTCTGCCATTGCCTTGGAAGAGGCCCTTTCCTATCTACCTGCCTGTCTACATCATCCCCAGGTGACATGTGTGAATTAGGGAAGAGAGAGGTGGCAGCCTCAAGAAGGGAATCTGCTGTTTTCTCTCCATCCACCTCTGCTACCCAAGGAGAGACTGGGAAATTCTAGGACTGTAAGCCTTGCTCCTTGCAGGAAAGAAAGTCAATCCTAGAATTTATCAGGGCCTTTGGGGTTCTTGCCTTTCCCTCACAGAAAAGAATTCCAAGAGGAGACAAGCAGTGAAGTATAACCCAAACATGAGAGCTTGTAACTATCTCACAATAGTTCAATAAAATATAAAAAAAAATATGTTTAGAGGAAGGGGAGATTGAGGGGGAGAGAATAACTCCAGAGATAACATTGGCCTTTCCAAAGTTATAGTGCCCCAGTACTATCCCGGCATTAAATATGAGAGTATGAAAGTGCACATCGTAGGAGGGGAGATGTGGGCTGAGGGACACACATGCTCCTGTGCCCCCCCCCAACCTGTGCATTCCGCAGCAGCACACGGGCTATGGCAGCTGTCCCAGTTCTGCCTGTGTCCAAGCTGGCGTTTGTAGATTCCTCCCAAGCAGCAGGGCTTGGGGCTTTCTACCTGAGAGAGTCTGTTGTCCAGTCATTGCCAAGGGAGAGTTGAGAGCAGTTGATGGTCTCTGATGTTCCCTCCCTGTGTTCCTGCTGGGGCTTCTCCCAGTGGAGGGGTTCAGCCTTCTCTGAGCCTGAGGAGCACAGACCTTCATTCCTGTACTCAAAGGGGGTTTCGGTTTTCACCGCCTTGGCTGTTTTTATTACTGCCCAGGAATTGATTGCCATGGGGCCCTCCCTAGTTTTCCTGCCTGTCTGCTTTAGTTGTATATGCATGACTTAGTACTGGGGTTAGTCTCATTCTTGTAGTGTTTCACTGTTTTCTTTTCTTTTTTAAAAAAATTAGTCACCATGAAATTACAGAGTTAATCATGATTGAGTTTTTCATGCATACAATGTTTTTAGTCATAAATTTTCTCAGAAGTGTTCTTTTTTTCTTTTAGATTTACTTATTGTTATATATTTACTGGGATTTTGATAAATTTATTAATACAATAGAAGCTAAGATTAAAGAAATTTATAATGGAGTGATTATATCTGAAAATATAATCACTGCAAATGTCGATTCATTGTAGAACACATATTTTTCTTTTTTTTTGATTATTTATTTTATTTTATTTTATTGAATCACCGTGAGAAAAAGAAAAAAAAACCCAAAGCTTTCAGGTTTAAGTCTCAGTCATACAATGATTGAACCCTCATCCCTTCACCAGTGCACATGTTCCACCACCAAGAACCCCAATATACCCCCCTCCCACCCAGCCCCCAGCTAAGTAGCTAATGATCTTCATTTTATTCTCTATACTTTGAATACATTCAGTATTTCAATAGAGCACTCACTATTATTGTTTGGAATTTTTCCCCAACAATCAGGCCTGCTGAAAAGGCATCATTTAATAATTTCTTTTCATTGCTGGGAATGAAGATTCTATGAGCTGTTGCGGCTGCGTGGTTTTGGATTTCTGATATTTTAGTTCAGTTCACAGTCCAGATGAATGTCTGTAAGAAGCCGCTCTGGGTGCCAAAATGGGTTAGAAGACCTCTTGGATCATAGTCTTTACGAGCAGAGGGTCTAGAACACATATTTTTCATGTACAAGGCTCTATATTCTATCCATAAAAGTCACAAAATTCACATTAAATTAATAATTTACAATTTACAAATTTTTGTGACACCAAAATCCAATATTGTGTAATACTTTTGTTCAGAATAACCTAAAGAGGAGAACATTGGGAGCTGGAGCAATAGTACAGAAGGTAGGGCATTTGTCTTGCACACGGCCTACCCAGGTTCAATTTCCAGCATCCCATATGGTCCTCTGAGCACTGCCAAGGGTGATTCCTGAGTCCAGAGCCAGGAGTAACCCCTGTGCATTTCCAGGTGTGACCCAAAAAGCAAAACAAAAAAAAGAGAAAATTGATGGACAGGAAAAGAGAAGCATAATATTAAAATATGCATGTTCACAAAATATAATAATATACCTCATTGTCCAAAACTAAGTATTATTGAAATATTATATTCTTGAATTAATACATAGTATTCTAAATCAGTATTTGGGTGTTACTTTGTTTTCATAAACACAGTATTACAAGTTTGGGACATTGTTTCCTTTATTTCTACCATATTTTACTTTTGGTATTTGATTTATTTTTCTACATTAGTTATTCCTTGTCTCTTAGCAGTACTAGAGTGTTGGATTAAGGATGATTTTATTATATTCTTTTTTTGGCTGTACAATTTTGGGTTAAATTCACATTCAAGTCACAGAAATTAGTCCATTATCTACTTTTGGCATGCATCTCCCATCCCAACTGGTTCCTCCAGCCATCATTTTCTTAGTGATCCCTTCTCTATTCTATCTTCCTTCTCCCCTCCGCTCATGAAGCAGTCTGCCAGCTATGGGGCAATCCCTCTGGCCCTTGTATCTACTGTCCATGGGTGTCATCCTCATGTGATGTTATTTTATATTCCACAAATGAGTGCAGGCCCTCTATGTCTGTCCCTCTCTTTCTGACTCATTTCACTTAGCATGAAATTCTCCATGTCGATCCATTTATAAGCAAATTTCATGACTTCATCTCCCCTAACAGCTGCATAGTATTCCATTGTGTAGATGTACCAAAGTTTCTTTAATCAGTCATTTGTTTTAGGGCACTCGGGTTTTCTTCCAGATTTTGGTGATTGTGAACAGTGCTGCAATGAATATGTAGGTACAGATGTCATTTCTACTGTGCTTTTTTGCATCCTGGGCATATATTCCCAGAAGTGGTATTGTGGGATCATATGGAAGCTAAATTTCTAGTTTTTGAAGGACTGTGCATATTGCTTTCCAGAAAGGCTGGACCAGTCAGCATTCCCACCAACAGTGAAGGAGCGTCCCTTTTACCCCACATCCACACCACCACTGGTTGCTTTTGTTCTTTTTGTTGTTGTTGTTGTTTTGGTTTTTTCTTTCTTTATTTTTTAATAAGTGAGTCACCATGAGGGTACAGTTACAAATTTACCCAACTTTGTGCTTGTGTTTCCCTCATACAATGTTTGAGAACCCATCCCTCCACCAGTGTCCATTCTCCACCAGCAATGAACCCAGTATCCCTCCCACCCTTCAATCCCGTCCCACCCCACCCCACCCTGCCTCAGTGGCAGGGTATTCCATTTTGTTCTCTCTTTTTTGGGGTGTTGTGGTTTGCAATAGGGGTATTGAGTGGCCATCGTGTTCAGTCTCTAGTCTATTTTCAGCAATCTTTTCTCTTCTCGTGCCAGGTCCCCAAACACATTTTACTTGGTGTTCCCTTCTCTGTCCAGGCTGCCTTTCCCCCAGCATGTGAGGCCAGCTTCCAAGCCATGGAGCCAACCTCCTTGTATTATATACTGCTATTCTTGGGTGTTAGTCCCCTACTCTGTTATTTTATATTCCACAGATGAGTGCAATCTTTCTATGTCTGTCCCTCTCCTGACTCATTTCACTTAGCATGATACTTTTCATGTTTATCCACTTATATGCAAAGTTCATGACTTCTTCTTTTCTAACAGCTGCATAGTATTGCATTGTATAGATGTACCAAAGTTTCTTTAACCAGTCATCTGTTCTTGGGCACCACTGGTTAAGCCCTTTTGGAAAACAATATGGACCCTTCACAAAAAATTAGAAATTGAGCTTCCATTTGATCCAGAAATACCACTTCTGGTATATATCCCAGAATCCCATAAGGTATAGTCAAAATGACATCTGCACTTATATGTTCATCACGGCACTGTTTACAATAGCTTTTGTTCTTTTGAATGTATGCCAGTCTCTGTGGTGTAAGATGATATCTCATTGTTGTTTTGATTTGCATCTCCCTGATGACTAGCAATGTGGAACATTTTTTCATGTGCCTTTTGGCCATTTGTATTTCTTTTTTAGGACACTTCTGTTCATTTTTTCTCCCCATTTTTTGATGGGGTTGGAGGTTTTTTTTCTTGCACAATTCTACTAGTGTCTTGTATATCCTGGATATTAATCTCTTATCAGATGGGTATTGGGTAAATATTCTTTCCCATTCTGTGGGCTCTTTCTGTACTTTGGTCACTGTTTCTTTTGAAGTGCAGAAGCTTCTTAGTTTGATGTTGTCCCATTTGTTTATCTTTCCTTCCACTTGCATGGTCAGTGCTGTTTCATCCTGAAAGATGTTTTTAGCTTCAATGTCATGGAGAGTTCTGCCTACATTTTATTCTGTGAATCTTATAGATTCATGTCTGATATTAAGGTCTTTAATCCACTTTGATCTGACTTTTGTGCCTGGCAATAGCAGAGGTCGGAGTTCATTTTTTTGTAGGTAGCTAGCCAGTTTTCCCAGCACCACTTGTTGAAGAGGCTTTCCTTGCAAGCTATAATGCCCAAAATTAGAGAGAGCGTATGGGGAATATTATCTGCCATCGAGGCAGGGGCAGGGTGGGAAAGGTGGGGGGATACACGGGATATTGGTGGTAGAAAATGTGCACTGGTGGAGGGATAGGTGTTTGATCATTGTGAGATTGTAACCCAAACATGAAAGCTCATAACTATTTTCTTACGGTGATTCAATAAAAATTTTAAAAAAATTTTTAAAAAGTCACAGTAATTATCCTGCAGACCTAAAAATAATTAAAACCTAATTACTGTAAAACTCAAAAGTCTTAGAATATAAGTGCAATATTATCAATGGTAGCATTTCATTCATAGAATATTCTAGCACCACAGCCTCTACCAAAGTGTCAACTTCTCTCATAACTGTCTCAGTGACGCCCTTTAATCCTCTGCCCTGGATTCCGGTCCCTCCAAAGTAAAATTCCTACTGAAGACCAGTTGTGTTTCTTTGCCTTTAATTATTTGTTATCCCCCTATTTTTATATCCGACATGTTGCACTGTTGCACTGTCATCTCTTTGTTCATTGATTTGCTGGAGCGGGCACCAGTAACATCTGCATTTTGAGACTTGTTGTTACTATTTTTGGCATAGCGAATATGCCGCAGGTAGCTTGCCAGGCTCTGCTGTGCTGGCGGGATACTCTTGGTAGCTTGCCAGGCTCTCCAAAAGGGATGGAGGAATAAAATCCGGGTTTGCCACGTGCAAGGCAAACGCCCTGCCCACTGTGCTGTCGCTCCAGCCCTATCCCACATGTAAGGGAGGTTACTTTGTATCTGTCTCTTTCCATCTAAATTCTCTCATGTGATGCTCTCTGGGAACATCCACATAGCAATAAATTGCATGATTTCCTCTTTAAGTATTGCATTGTACGTATGTGCCATAGTTTCTGTATCCAGTTTCTGTATCATCTGTTCTGAACACTTGAGTTGTTTCCAGATTTTGGCTGGTATGAATAGTGCTGCGATGAATAAAGGAATGCAAATTTATTTTCTGAGTAGATTTTTTTGGCCCATGGGTTAGTGGCATTGCTGGGCATGTGGAACTTTACTGCCTAAGTTTTGATGGGGTGTCCACGTGATTTTCCCACTTCCCATTCCCACCAGCATTGAATGAAGGTCCCCTTTACTCCACCCCTCCTACATTGTTTGTTGTTCTTTGTGATAGACTCTTCTGAGATGATATTCATTGTTGTTTTGATTTTCTTGGTGATGAGTGATGAAGATCATTTTTCATACACCTTTATGGCCATCTTTATGTCTTTCAGGTGAAGGTTCTGGTAATCTCCCATTTTCTGATGTTTTTTTTTTCGATCCCATAAAGTTCCAGTGCTTTGTATATCTTGGATATACACTTTGTACATCTTGGATATACCTTTTGTCAAATGAATTATGGGCAAATATTTTCTTCCAGTCTGAGGGATCTCATTTTATTCTGGTCATCATTTCTTTCATGATGCAGAAGCTTCTCAACTTGATGTAGTCCCGTTTGCTGATTTTCTGTTTCCATTTGCTTAGTCAATGGCATTGAATGATTGAAGATACCTCTAGATCCAGTGTCATGAGTGCTCTACCTATTTTTTTAATTTTTTTTATTGAATCACTGCGAAAAAAGTTACAAAGCTTTCAGGTTCAAGTCTCAGTCACTCAATGATCAGACCCCCATCTCTTCACCAGTGCACATGTTCCACAACCAAGAACCCCAGTATACCTCCCCTCCCATCCCCTCACCTCTGTGGCTAATGAACTTCACTTTATTCTCTCTATACTTTGAATACATTCAATATTTCAACAGAATACTATTATTATTTAGAATTTTCCCCCAACAATGAAGCCTGCTGAAAAGTTATCATTTGATAATTTGTTTTCCATTGTTGAGAATGAAGAATATATGAGCTTGCGTGGCCATGCGGTTCGTGTGCGGCTGCTCCGGATCTTGTCTGGGCAGAGAACATGCTGGTAACACCCCCATCCCAAGATCTCCTACACGCCACATCACTACAATCTCGTACCTCTGGGTAGTGAGTTCTAGAAGATGGCAGCCGCCACATGGGTGCCTCCGCTGCCGCTGCCGCCACCCCTGCCGAAAGAAATGGTCGAGAGAGAAAAACCTTTCCCCTCCTGGGGTGGCATGGGGTTGTAGGTCAGTTCACAGTCTAGATGCATTTCTATAAGAAGCCGCTGGGTGCAAACGTGGTTAGTAGCCCTCCAGGATCATAGTCTTTAAGGAGCAAAGGAGCCGTTTCATGTGCGTGTGCGGCTGCTCCAGATCTCATCTCTACCTATATTTTTTTAACCAGTGTTATTTATGCATTCAGGTGTAATATTGAGGCCCTTAATTCATTTGATTTAAATTTGATTTGAATTGAATTTTGTGCATGGTGTTAGAATAGGATCTGAGGTTTGCTTGTTGTTGTTTTTTGGTATATGATCAAACAGTTTTCCAAAAAATCAGTTGTTACGGTGGCTTTATTTGACCCCTTCACACTTTTTGTACCAGAAATAGAATAGGGAAAATAAAGGTAATTGAACCTAAACAGAATAAATAGGGCATGGCAGCTGTACGGCCATTAATTGTACTCAGCTAGAACATAGATTCTACATTCTAAGCGCCATAATGGAAGTAAGATAAGAACCTCCTAAGGTGCATATCATTAGATACAACTTTGTTCTGAGAATGCTTTATTTAAAGACATATTTTTTCTTATTTAATTTTATTTTTATCTGTGTACCATGATTTACAATACTGTTAAAAATAGGCATTAGGCATATTATCCTCCAACACCAATACCTACTGGCATCCCTTCATCAAAGTTTCACCATCCCTTTCTATCTTGGTAGATTCTGTTTTGTAAAATCTGATTATTAGGATCTGTTACTTTTGTCCAATTGTTATTCACTGTGTTTATTTATATTAAAAATATGAACTTTCATATCAGCCATAGTCACATAACCAAATTGGACGAAATCACTGTCACTGTCATCCCGTTGCTCATCGATTGGTTCGAGCGGGCACCAGTAACGTCTCTCTTTGTGAGACTTATTGTTACTGCTTTTGGCATATTCAATACACCTGGGTAGCTTGCCAGGCTCTGCTGGGCAGGCGCGATACTCTTGGTAGCTTGCCGGGCTCTCTGAGAGGGGCGGAGGAATCAAACATGGGTCGCCCACATGAAAGGTGAACGCTCTACTGCTGTGCTATCACTCCTGCCCTTGGATGAAATATGGTCTGGGAAATGTAATATTTACTTGCAACTCACTTCCTTCCCTCAGTAAAATTAACATTTTATCAGCTTTTTGTTATTTTTTAAAGAAATGATCAGAGAATGGATTTTTAATTAATAGCAAATTTTTCCATAGTGAAGAATCTCACGTACATATTTTTAAATATGAAATCACAAATAGACAAATGTGAGATTTTTTGATATTTGTTGCTTTTTTCTTCCTATTTTGTTTTTATAGTAAATATTTCCATAGTAAATAAATTTGTATTTATTTTAGTCAAAAAAATCATGTGAAGATATGGACAACAGGCATATGGAAAATTTCTCATCATTACTCCTGATTAGGGAAATGCAAATCAAAACAATTAAATATCATCTCACACTTGTAAGAAATGCACATATCCAAAAGTCTGGAAACAATCAATGTTGGTGGAGTTGTGGTGGTAAAAGTACCCTCATGTGCTGTAAGTGGGAAGTTGATCTGGTTCATACTTCATGAAAAACACTATAGAGATCCATCCAAAAAATTGAAATAAAACTACCATAAGACCTAAAAAAAATTCATGAGACAGTTGACTTTTTTCATGTATTAATATAATATGATCATATCTTTAGTTTATCTTTTTACTCTTGTCTGCGTTCCTCAGTGCTTCCTTAAAAATGAATGATTTAAAACAAATGTACTTGTTTTAAATTAATATCTCACAAACACTTATGTTTTTAGTCTGATCATTATAAGAAACAATAATATAAGTCAATGATGGTTGGAGAGATTTTTCGGGATGGGAGATGTGTGCTGAAAGTAGATAAAGGACGAAACATGATGACCTTTCAGTATCTGTATTGCAAACCATAATGCCTAGAAGTAGAGAGAGAGTTAAGAAGGGAATTGTCTGATATAGAGGTAGGGGGAGGGGTATGCCAGGGAGAGGGAGGGATACTGGGAACATTGGTGGTGGAAAATGTACACTGGTGGAGGGATTAGTGTTTGATCATTGTATGCGTGAAACTCAAACATGAAAGATTTGTAACTGTAGCTTAAGAGAGAGAAAGAAAGAAACAAGGAGGAAGGAAGGAAGGGAGGGAGGGAGGGAGGGAGGGAGGGAAGGAAGGAAGGAAGGAAGGAAGGAAGGAAGGAAGGAAGGAAGGAAGGAAGGAAGGAAGGAAGGAAGGAAGGAAGGAAGGGAAGGGAAGAAGGAAGGAAGGAAGGAAGGAAGGAAGGAAGGAAGGAAGGAAGGGAGGGAGGGAGGGAGGGAGGGAGGGAGGGAGGGAGGGAGGGAGGGAGAAAGAAGAAAGGAAAGAAAGAAAAGAAGGAAAGAAAGAAAGAAAGAAAGAAAGAAAGAAAGAAAGAAAGAAAGAAAGAAAGAAAGAAAGAAAGAAAGAAAGAAAGAAAGAAGAAAGAGAGAAAGAAAGAAAGAAGAAAGAGAGAGAGAGAAAGAGAGAGAGAGAAAACTGGACAGTTGTTACGTATTATTTTAAATCTGTCTCCTTTGCCTGCCCTCTGCACAGGCTCTATGTCGATGGCCCCTTTGGAAGTCCATTTGAGGAATCACTGAACTATGAGGTCAGCCTCTGTGTGGCTGGAGGCATTGGGGTAACTCCATTTGCATCAATACTCAACACCCTGCGGTATGTCATTTTCATCTATTTCATTCATGGAAGGAGAGACATGTCAATATTGTAGCCTCTTAGTGTGAAGAAATTCCTTACAGAATTCTTATACTTATGCATCAAGTAACTCCACTTACTAGTTATTAAGACAAATAATTGAATGATTTTTAATATTTGTTTTATGGCTTCTAGTGTGCTCTCATAAAGTATGTCGATATAAAAGCTTGTCCATTTACCCCAGTAAAGTCATTTTACAAACATCCGTTTTCTACATCCTCATCAGTAGGAACATTACTAAATTTATTAAATCAATACTTGTTAACACCTATATACCAACCCTCTATAGATACTACAACTAAGATTGAAACTGCTCATGCACTTAAGACATTGAAGTGGGGCAGGTGAAAATACACTAGTGAAATGGTCATGAGTAACATTATTTCAGAAAGTATTATTAATGTAATAAAGACAAAAATTATTAATAGTATCTGGAAGTCAACGGCCATTGTTATTGTAGAATCATGGTCATGGAATGCTTTTCTCGGTCAAAACCAAGTAAGTACTTCTTTCTTTGGTCTCTTTCTTAGAAATTAATAAAAGAAGCTAAATTTCAAAAGTGATGCTGCTTGCACTGTTTACAATAGCCAGAATCTGGAAAAAACCCGAATGCCCCAGAACGGATGACTGGTTGAGGAAACTTTGGTACATCTATACAATGGAATACTATGCAGCTGTTAGAAAAAAGGAGGTCAAGAATTTTGTAGTTAAGTGGATGGGCATGAAAAGTTTCATGCTGAGTGAAATGAGTCAGAAAGAGAGAGACAGACATAGAAAGATTGCACTCATCTATGGTATATAGAATAACAGAGTGGGAGACTAACACCCAAGAACTGTAGAAATAAGTACCAGGAGGTTGACTCCATGGCTTCGAGGCTGGCCTCACGTTCCGGGGAAAGGTCAACTCAGAGAAGCGATCACCAACTACATTGTAGTCGAAGGCCATGTGGGGGAAGGGAGTTGCGGGCTGAATGAGGGCTAGAGACTGAGCACAGCGGCCACTCAACACCTTTATTGCAAACCACAACAGCTAATTAGAGAGAGAAAACAGAAGGGAATGCCTTGCCACAGTGGCAGGGTGGGGTGGGGGGGAGATGGGATTGGGGAGGGTGGGAAGGACACTGGGTTTACGGGTGGTGGAGAATGGGCACTGGTGAAGGGATGGGTTCCCAAACTTTGTATGAGGGAAGTATAAGCACAAAAGTGTATAAATCTGTAACTGTACCCTCACGGTGATTCTCTAATTAAAAATAAATAAATTTAAAAAAAAAATTTCAGCTATAGTATGAGGAGCACAATTAATTAGTATTATAATTAAAACCAAGAATTATTTTTTTTAAGTTTTTAAAATTTTATTGAATCACCGTCTGATAGTTACAACCTTTCATGTTTGGGTTACAATCACACAATGACCAAACACCCATCCCTCCAACAGTGCACATTCCCCACTACCAATATCCTGGGTATACGCCCTCTTTCCCACCCTCTCCCTGCTTCTATGGCAGACAGTATTCCCCATACTCTCTCTACTCCAAAAATTATTCTTAACTCTATTCCGTATGCTTTTCTGGTGGGATAAGGACTTCCCACACAGTGCTCCTGAGCCCTAGACATATGATGATACTCAACTGCTAGGCCAGTTCAGTGTTGCTTGGTCCCGAAGAGCTGGGACCACCAGGATCTACCCAGTGGTGTTCAGCATCTGTTCACACTCCGTGTACACAAGGGCCATGAGTGCAGGGATCAAACTGAGGTCTCATGCATGCAAAGCTTGTGCCGGAAACCTCTATGCTATCTCTGTGGCTCTCTATTTAACTGCACTAAGAATAAACTTCTAGGGGCTGGAGCGGTAGCACAGCGGGTAGGGCGTTTGCCTTGCACGCGGCCAACCCGGGTTTTATTCCCAGCATCCCATATGGTCCCCTGAGAATCACCAGGGGTGATTCCTGAGTGTGGAGCCAGGAGTAACCCCTGTACATCGCTGGGTGTGACCCAAAAAGCAAAAAAAAAAAAAAAAGAATAAACTTTTAATGTAGTAAATAAAATTAAAGCAAATATGTTTGAAAGATACTTTGTTTATCAATTTTCGTTAAAAATTCTGAAGTTCATAGAAAAACATACAAATTCCCATGCATAGAATGTTTTCTAAGACATTATAAGTAATTTGGGCACTCTGCCTTACAAGTGATATAAACAAAATTTTCTAAGTGATTTCTACCAAAATTGAAGAATATTTTTGTAGCCTGAAGTTTACCTTCATAATTACTAATGGGAATTCAGACTTAGAATTCTCAGTTGCTGGAATGCATTACGTACTTGTTGGTTGTGAAATCTCATTCCTTAATAAGGAATAAGAAGAGTATAAACAACTA
The DNA here is from genome assembly GCF_027595985.1 of Sorex araneus. NCBI lineage: Eukaryota > Metazoa > Chordata > Mammalia > Eulipotyphla > Soricidae > Sorex > Sorex araneus. The sequence continues at coordinate 98,336,580 of NC_073302.1, read as the reverse complement.
ACTTTCTGGAATGAAGTTGAATCATTTTTGCCGAGTGGTCAGGGTAAGACTGATTATCATAGGAGAACTACTAAGTAACAGAATTTAATGAAAACAAACAAGTATTTTTCTGAGATTTATAGAGGATTTGAATTTTTTTTGAAATTAAGTTTCTAATTTCAAATAGGAATGAGTGAACTGTATATAATACTCACATATATGTATACTTAAATTAATGATTTTATCATATCTTTAAATCAGTAGATTGCATTTTAAATTCATAAAAATTTAGTAAGAGTCACATCAAATCCTAGGTTGTAAACTACATTTTTCTCAATTAGTTTACTAAGAAAATAGAAAAAATGATATTCTTAATCTATTCTTTTATTTTTTTCTTATAATGATTATTTTGTTTTAATTTTAAAGGGATGACTGGAAACTATACAAGCTTAGAAGATTGTACTTTATTTGGGTATGCAGAGACATCCATTCCTTCCATTGGTTTGCAGACTTAATATGTGTATTGCACAACAAGGTAAAGTTAAGAATTTTTACTTTGTCTATTTAAAAAATGTTTTAAATGTTTTAAATTTTTACTTTGTCTATTAAAAAATGTTTTAAAATGTTTTAAATATGTTACCCCAAATTGCAAAAATAATAAAAGTTTTCTGTAAAACAAACTGGAGAATATACAAGTGAATAATGAAAAATATCTTTAAACTTCAAAAGACATAATAATCCTTAATAATTTGATGCACATCATTCAGATATTAATATCTATATGAATATTTGTGATATCAAGAAAGTTTTCTGACATCAGTTTCCTAATTTATATGCTTTAAAATTGAATGTTAAACAAATGTATGATTAAACAAATACCATGTTGAGTGGTATACACACACACACACACACACACATAAATGGTGAATGAGTAGGCTTATGTGTGTGACAATATATGCTTTTGGAGTTTTAAGGGATGGAAGCCAGATAGAGGGAAATATCAGCAGTTAATTGTTCCATCCTTCCATCAGTTTTCCCCTAATACTCCTTACTCCCTTATCTTTATTAATATCTTAATAGTTCAGATGAGCTGTTACTAGACTTATGTCAGAAATGTAGAATTTCAAATATCCCACATCCTTGGTTTTTATATATATATAAAAGAGCAATGAGCTCCAGCCTCTGTGTATTACTTCTTATCTTTAATGTATACTTTTCAAAGTATTTAGGAAAAGAAAACCCTCACTGCTTTCCCCACCCAAGATACATAAACATAGATAAATTACAAGTGTTCTAAAAATTCTACCAATTGTTTTCTATAAATTTCTGTTTTAAATATACTATGTCTTGATTTTTTTTGTTGTATGTAGACTTGCTTCATTTTTATTGCTAAAAGTTTTGGTACTATGAATGTACCCTGTTAATAGAACTATTCTTTAATAATTTAGATTGGTGTTTATTTGCACAATATATATTAGATACATCTTTTTTTCTCAGGTAATCATTCATTCATTCAGTAGTGAGGAGGGTAGTTGGGCCACACCTGGCAGTGCTTAGAAGACTATATGCAGTGCTGGTGACAGAACTGGCATCAGCTGCTTGCAAGGGAAGCGCCTTGCCCTGTGTCCCTGAGTGCCTTCCCCTGGCTAGGCAAGAGCCTTCCCCCTGTGTAGGTGAGCGCCTTCCCCCCTGTGTAGGCAAGCACCTTCCCCCTATATCTGAGGTCTCTTAATCAGCAATTCTACCATTCATCAAATATTCACCAACTGTAAATATGAATTTATAGTTCAAGTTCATGAACCAGTAGGAGTTAGAAATTGTTTAGGATTTGGTGCTATAGAAAGAACAAATAAAACAAAGTTTCTGGTCACCAATGATTTACATTCTGTCACTGTCACTGTCATCCCTTTGCTCATCCATTTGTTCGAGCGGGCACCAGTAACGTCTCACATTGTGAGACTTACTGTTACTGGTTTTGGCATATCCAATATACCACAGGCAGCTTGCCAGGCTCTGCCATGCGGGCACGATACTCTCGGTAGCTTGCCGGGTTCTCCGAGAGGGGCGGAGGAATCAAACACGGGTCAGCCTTGTGAAAGGCGAACACTCTACCACTGTGCTATCGCTCCAGCCCCGATTTACATTCTAAGTGGGTAAAATAGGTGATAAGCAAATAAGATGAGTGACTCTTACTAGGACCAAGAAGCAAAGGAACATGAGGAGAGCAACAGAGAGTAAACAGTGTGATTCGTATTGTTTAGGAACAAGACATGCTTGAAAACTGAGTGGTGGGAATAAGTAGCAAGGTAGCTCCTCCTTGCATTGTCCTCCCATTGTTCACCGATTTGCTCGAGGGGGCACCAGTAATGTCTCTATTGTGAGACTTGTCCTTACTGTTTTTAGCATATTGAAAACACCATGGGTAGCTTGCCAGGCTCTGCCGTGCGGGTGCGATACTCTCGGTAGCTTGCTGGGCTTTCCAAGAAGGACAGAGGAATCGAACCTGGGTCGGCCACATGCAAAGCAAATGTCCTACCCGCCGTGCTATAGCTCCAGTCTGGAGGAAACAAGTAAACTAGTTAAATATCATTGGGTGGAAACAGACAAAAAGACCCAACTTTACTGGCAAGAACTGGTGTGTTAATGTGCTTGTTATATTAGAAAAAATATGCAATCTGTCTGTTTGTGGAAAAGAAGTGGAATACAAGGCTATCCACATATGAGTATGTGTGCTTGATGGTGGATGAAGAAAGGATAATTATATATGATCTTTAAACTTTATGCAATAATATTTCAGTGTTAGTGGTATACACAAAATAATTATAAATAGGAACTTAATATGTACGTCAATGTTCATAAAAGTACTCTTTCCAGTAGCCAAAATATAGAAGCATAATAAATATTGATAGATAAATGAGTAGGTAATACAATAGATATAAACATTGTGAAGTATTATTAAATACCAGTCCTTTACAAAATTCTGGCATATTTTTAATACGGACAAAGCTTTAAAATAATATTCTGTGTGAATAAGGCTAGGCATCAAAGGAAAATACTAACTTATATTTAAATGAAGTAGAGCTATAGGTAAATGGGAGAAATAATAAAGCCAGCTTTCTTGTATCATGTGATTGCCACTCTCAGTGGAAAATTAGGCAACTAAACAACTATATTTTGAATATATGACTTTGAGGTAGACACAGAGAAATAGAAATGTGGAGACGACTTCATAAAGGCACGACATTGGATGGTCACTACCAGAGAGTGGCAGGTGGTGAATGGAAAGTTATTAATTTGTAGGCAGAAACTATTCATGAGGATGAAAATATTCTGGATCTAGACGGTGGTTGTACTTCACAACATGTGAATGTGCTTAAAACCACTTTGCATGCATAGATGGCAACCTTTCTAGCTGCCTCCCCACCCCACCCCTCCCTTCCCACACACTTAAAACAAGCTTCCACCATAGACCAGTCCTCCTAGTTCTTCTTTCTGCTCTCCTCCAGTGTTAATCTCATACTATGTTTTGTTTTTTAATATTCCACAAGTGAGTGCAATCATTCTGTGTCTGTCTCACTCCTGAGGGCAGTTAGGACAGAGGAAGGACCATGATGATAAAGATAGTTGGAAATGATCACTCTTGGGCAGGAACTCTGCTGGAAGGAGGATTCCCTTTCAGTGCCTATATTACAAACCACAGTGCCCCAAAGAGAGACATTGAGGCAGGCTGAGCAGGGAGTGAGAGTGAGGGTGGTGGGAGGGACACTGGGGATGTTGGTCATGGTAAATGTCACTGGGGAGGGACATGTTGGAGCATTGCATGACTGAAACCTAACCATGAACAACACAACTTTTTAACAAAGGGACAAGTTTTACAGTATATATTTTCCTAGACCCTCCTACCTGCCCCCTCAAAAAAGACACAAACTTTTGAAGGTTGGGGAGTTAGCATAGGAGTCAGGGAAAATCAGTCAGACAGTTGTCTACTGCTCCCCTGTGCCAGATGGTCCGCTGAGCATCATTAAGTGCCTGGTAATCCTGAGACCTCCAAGGTTGCCCTCATTGTCCCCAGAACTTGTAGGGCCAACACTTTCCTTTGGTCCTTATTCCAGTCATCTTCCCCTGTTGATTGAGTATCAGTCGGAGTAAAAACAGGTCTTCAAAACATTGGGTGCTCCCCCCCTCCTCACTCTCAGTAAAAATGAAGCCTTTGAAAGATCTGAGCCCAGTGGTCTGAGTGATCTGACCATAGATTGTTTTGATATTTTGTGTGAAAATTTCACTATACACTATCCTTTAGTTTCTACAAGAGCAGATGAGGAAGAGCCAACAAAGAGTTGACTAGAGTGATTATAGGAAAATAAGAAGGGAGTTAGTGCCTTTGAGAATAAGACAGGAAAATTTTTCAAACAGAACAAATTCACTTCCTGAAATTTGTATTTTTTTTCCAGGTTGATTCTTCAGATTGTACTGAGTTAGAGCTTATAAGGGAGTTGTGAATGAATTTGAATGAATGTAACCTGACAAAATTTCTTCAAAGGAAACAGTAACAAATTACATTTTATCAAGGGATATGAATTTATTCTAATAAAACAGTACCTAACCAATAGTTTAAGATATTAAGATATTACCAGTCTATAGAACAGTTGAATTACAGTATGGTTTTCGCTGAATCCTAGTGATATTGAAACTATCAAAATTATAGACAATTTGCATTACTTCTGAAGTTTGTAATTCCACTCTTGTCAATGTTAATAATATTTCAAAACTTCATTCTTGAACTTGGGCTGGAGTGATAGCACAATGGTAGGGTGTTAGCCTTTCACGCAGCCAACCCGTGTTCGATTCCGACGCCCCTCTCGGGAGAGCCCTGGAAGCTACCGAGAGTATCGAGCCCGCACGGCAGAGCCTGGCAAGCTACCCATAGCATATTGGATATGCCAGAAACAGTAACAATAAGTCTCACATTGAGAGACGTTACCGTGCCCACTCGAACAAATTGATGAACAACGGGATGACAGTGACAGTGACAGTGACATTCTTGAACTTATGTCAAGAGACTTTACAATTTTTTTAAAAAATTAATTTACTTCTGTTTTTACTATCTCTAAAATTTTAGTATAGCATTACCCTCCTATATTTCTTTGTCATAGCATTTTGCTTCAAAACTGTCTTTATATATTATTAAACCTCCTTCTCTCTGGAAACCACCATGGTTTTCATATTCTTTATTCTTTTTGGGGGGAAGTACCCCAGGCTGTGTTCAGCGCTTACTCTTGGTTCTGTTCTTGGAGATCACCTCTGTTGGGCTTGGGAGCCTATCTGTGGTGTCAGGGATTGAGGGCAGGTAGGCTACATGCAAAGCCAGTGCTCTACCTACCAGCTGGACTGGCGTGCTGGTCCTCATAATTTTTATATTCAAAGAATTTTTTTGTGTCTTGTATTTTGTTTGCTTTGATTATTCTGTCACACGAGTGAAAGCATTTGGGCTTTTACTTCCTTTTTCACCTAACACGATTTCATCAAGTTCCCAATGATATTGCTCTGAAGGGAAAGACTTCATATTTTTCAGTGTCTTGAGTATTTCACGGAGTATATAAAATCCAGTTATCTGTTGTTGCACATTTAGTTTGATCTAAATATTGACTGCTTTAGTACAGATGATATGAATATGGAGATTCAAATATACTTTGGAAATAGTGCCTAATTTCCTTTGGAAAAATGCCTAGACATGACACTTACTAGATCATATCATATTTCCGTCTCTTGTGAACTATTTTTTTTTTAATTGGGACCTCTTGATAGGGTACTATGGTCAAGCAGCCACTTATTGCTAATTATTTTAAGAATCTATATATACTATTTTCCACGCATCTATATAAATTTATATTTTTACCAACAATTAATAGTGTACTGGAGTTCCTTTATCTTCACGTTGTCACAAACAGCTGTTTCCCATTTCCTTAATAAGCTAATGTTGAACACTATTTTTTATGCTTGTAGGCCAGCTGCATGTCTTCTTTGGAGAAGTGTCTATTCAAGTATTTCGCATATTTTGAATTGGATTGTATTGTAAATATACAAAACCAAAAATCTTTATTATTCTTTATTATTATTGGGTTTTGTATATTTTGCATATCAGCCCTTGTTAGATGCATGATGTGAAAACTGGTTCCAACAAATAAGATACCTTTTGGGGGTTTTGTTTGTTTTTCTGGCGGGGTGCATGTGAGGGAAAAGTTATCAGCGTTTATTAAAAATAAGCAGCAGAGAAAGGGAAGCACCTTGTGAAATGTGCCACGTGGGAACTGATTAGCGACTCCTGAGTTTAAAATACTGGTCAGTTACTCAGTCGGCCACTGTTTCCCACCCTTGGGGACCCAGGGCTGAGTGGTGAGGATGAGTGACAGAGCCCTGACCACAGCAGCCATTTGGAGGAGGGGCTGGGGGCAGCTTCGGGGCCCGCAGAGGTGGCGGGGCCAGCGACAGCCGCCAGGCGGCGGCTCTGCCGGACAGGGGCGGTGGCCGGGCCAGGCGGCCTATGGACACGGGCGCGTCCTCGCGGGATTGCGGTGGCCTTGTCCTGGACGCTTCCCGTCAGTCCGAAGACGGGGTCTCAATCATTCAATGACAGGGGGGTCAGGAAGGGCCACAGGGCGCAGGGGGCCGTTGCGCCGGGGGCCAGGTCCGCAGCCCCCGCTGAGGGCCGGCCACAGCGCCCGCCCTCCCCGTACCTTTGTTTCGGTTCTAGGTTTTTGGTTTTTTTAACCACATTTCAACATGTGTAACTGCTACACCTCCAGGAGCCCAGTGTTGCTTTCGTTCCGCTTGCTGCAGAGCTGTCTCTGAGTGTCCCTAAGGTCTGAGTTGGCCTTCTGTGAGTTTCCTCTGGGCATTTAAAGTTGGCAGTATTATATCAAAGGCCTTGATCAATTTTAATTGATTTAATTTTATCACATTACGATTGAGGCACTGTGGTTTACAATGCTGTTAGTTATGTATTTATACATAGATTATTCCAACACTGTATCCCACCACCAGAGTGCCTACTTAGCCACTGATAAACCCATGGCCCCTCTGCCCACCCTCTCCACCCTTTCCTCATAAGCTCGATCTTCTGCACCAACAGGCGCCTCAACACCTGTGGCTATTAGTTGCTCCCTCACTGTCATTCTTTCTGATTTTTAATCTGCATAATACTATTTTTGTCAACATAGTAGAAATTGATGATATTCTTTCTTATAACTGCTAGTTTGTACATATCCCAGAATATTTCTTGTTTTTAGAGGGGGCACTCTCAGTGTTACTTGGGGCTTACTCCTGGCTCTGTGCTCAGGGATCATTCCTGGCGATACACCAGAACTTTCTGATCCATTCATCACTGGTCACACATTTGGGTTCTTTTCATATTTGTCTATTGCACTAAATGCTACAGTGTACAGAGGTACATAAAGCCTTTCAAATTAATGGCTTTGTGTTTGTGGGGGCAGGGGGGATAAATGACAAGAAGTAATATCACGGGATTGTATAGGAATTTGTTAAAAAAAATCTCCACGTTGCTTTTCGTAGAGCCTACATTCCCCGTTAGCAGAGAATAAGAGTTCCTTTCTAACCTCATCCCCCACAACACTAGTTATTTCCAGACTTTCAGTTATATTCTATTTTAACTGGTATGAGGTTCTTTCTTTGCCTTATTGATTTGCATTTCCTTGATATTGAGAAGACAAATACCTTTTTATATGCCTAGTAAGTCTTCTTTGGGGAAGTCTCTCCCGTGGAGTTATTGGTTTTTTTGTTGAGTGGTTCTGAGCACCTTGTGAGTGCTTTATAAATATTGAAATTAGGGGCCAGTGTGCTAGTACAGCAGGTAAGGTGCTTGCCTTCTATGTGGATGACCCTGCTTCAATTCAAGCATTCTCTATAGTCTCTCCAGCCCTGCCAGGAGCGATCCCTGAGACAGAACCAGGAGTAAGCCCTGATGCCTCTGAATGTGGTCCACAACCAAAATCAAAACCCTTCTTCTGATGTATTATGTGCAAATATTCTCTCATTCAGTAAGGTGTCTGTTTATTTTAGCTTGATATTCTTTTGCCATGAGAGCCTTTATTATTTAATATAGTCTGTTTTTTTTATTTATTTGTTTTGTTCTGTTATTCTTATGGTTGCCTCTGTGTTCAGCTCATTGAAGAAACCTCTGAGGCTCGTTTCCTGGAGAGTTGGGCCTCTTTTTTCTTTACTATATTTTATGGACTATGCTGGCCCTTAATCATCTTTGAATTAACTTTTTTGAATGTATGAGATATGGTTGTAGTTTCATTATTTTTCATATAGTGATCCAGTTTTCCTAGTACCACTTATTGGGGAGAACTTATTTTCTCCGATTCATATATTTGACATTTTTTCCATAGATTATCATCCATAAATCTGAAGTTAATCTCAGTTCTCAGTTACTTTCCAAAACACATTGGTCTGTGAGTCTTTTTTGTTACCAGACCATGAAGTTTGGTTATCGTGGATGCTGTCTTGTTTCGTTCTGAGCAACATCTGGTCTGTACCCAGAGATCAGTCCTGGCAGGCTCTTGGGTTTCTCCAGACTGCTGGGATCAAACTCATGTCAGCCACAGGAAAAGCAAACTTGCAAACCACTGTATTATCTTTCTGGTCCTGAATCTTACAGTTTTTTATAACAATTCTAAATTGTTTGGAACAAATCTAAATAGATTCTAAATCTAATTGAAACTCAATACCTTGCACCCCCTTTTTAATATAAATGTACGTCGCTTCCACGAATCAAGTATTTTATCTTTTTAAGAAGCTCTTAATCATTAAAAAGAAAGACAATATGATTTCATCAATGAGCTGACCACAGAGGCCAAAACAAAAGAAATAAAACAAATGAGAAAAATTAATGAGACTACAATTTTTAAAAGTACTTTACTTTTCTGCACCAGTCACATTTTTTTTTCTTTTATTTTTACTAAGATACAATGCTTCACGAAGCTGTTCGTGATGGAGCTGGTTTAGGCATACAAAATTCCAGTCATACCACCGGTATTCCCCTCCACCCACCAATGTCCCCAGATTTCCTCCCATCCTCCAGCCTGCCCATTTGGAAGAAATACAGCATATTTGTTTTATATTGCTTGCTTCAACAAAATTTAAAGGAATGACAAATAGAATTATCAGAAAATGAATCAATAAAAGTCAATGTGTGATGATTGCAAAGTGATTCTAACCAATACAAATAAAAAGCATTCATGATTAAAAATATTTGAAAGCCCTTAGCAAGCTAGATTTAAAAATACCTTTCTTAATCTAGTAGAAGGCAAGTGTATGCACCTTTGTGAGCATAATACTCAGTGCCACATGCTGAGAGTTTGTCTTTTCTTTAAAACTCTTTTCATGCTTCTTGCAAAATTGGTTTCAAGGCCATGAATTCCCTAAATTACCTTTCCATTTAACTCTGAATAGCTCCTTCAAATTTTAAATATAATATAGCTGGACAAAATATTCTTGGTGAGGTATTAATTCAATTGAGTTTTTGTATTATATCCCTCTGTACTCTTCTGTCTTGACTTTTGTTTGATCTGTTGTATATCTATGAGATTTTCTTTCTATGTAAGTTCCTTTTAGGTTTGCTGCTTTCATTATTCTGTCTCTATCTGTGAATTTTCTCATTTTCAGTTTAAAGTGCCTTGGAGTTTTCCTAGTTACGTCTTTTTTTTTATTTTTATTTTTATTTTTTTAAATAACGTAGGAGTACTGCTTTTTGTTCAGTCATTGGTTAAGCTGATTGAATTGGGCATGAACTCCACATTACTTTTTTTTTAATTGTGTCACCATGAGATAGAGTTACAAAGCTTTCATGTTTGAGATTCAGCCATACAATAATGAAACACCCATCCCTTCACCAGTGCACCTTTTCCACCACCCACATCACAGTCCTCATCCTGCCTCTGTGGCAGACAATTTCTACAATACTCTCTCTCTCTCATTTTGGGCATTATGTTTTGCTCAAAATTTCCTACCACCATTCAAGCCTACCTGCCAGGGGCAGACGCTAGATAATTTATTTTCCATTGCTCATTTTGAGTATCCTGAGAGCTCACAAGGCTGCAATTATAAATGTAAATTTCTAGATTATAAATTATTGGGTTCCAGAGACATCTCTGTATGGCAATAATTCATTTTGGGATTCAATTGGGAGTTTCTGGGCCAGGGCTGTTGGTGAGCTAAGATAGCACCTGGAGGCACATTGTGGGTTTGACAGCCAGTCTGCCGGGAGGGTAGGGACCTAGGGAGGGACAGCCCAGGTCCTCTTCTGCTATGCGGTCTGGAGATTCAGTCATAGAACCGGCATACCTGGGCCTTGCTTATGGAAGCTCTTGGTCACTGGGATTCTATCTGGTGTAGGTGGGGAGACTGCACCTGCTCCATCTGGGATGTCCGGGTGAAATTGGTTCAGTATGGGGCCAAGAGAGATCTCCGGCACTGTGTTATCTTACGGGACTTGCTGCTGTGTCTCTAGGCCAGGCCTGTCGGTGCACTAAGATCCACATTACAAAATTTTCAGCAGATTATATCTTGGTGAGGTCCATCCGGAGACGGTGGAGTCAGGCTGGGAGTGTAGTTGCAATTTTGGTTTATGGAAGCAAGTGACTACTGGGGGCTCTGTTTGGGCAGAAACAGGCCAACCTTCCCCCCTCCAATTTACCCTGTTATGTTCAGCCATGCACAGGTCTGAGCTTTTCTGTGGCTTTTGATCTCTTTTTAGAGTTATTTAGGAGTCTCTGAAGCACGGCCGGCAGTAGAGCTGACTGGGTGACACTGGAATTGGTTCATGGCGGTGACTGCCAGTGCTTCCATGTATATTGGGAAGTGGGGGGAGGTAATCCACCCTAACTCCATGAAAGCCTGGGGATTTCAGTCACAGAACCCACATACCAGAATTTTCAGCAGATTATATCTTGGTAACATCCCTTCTGAGATGGTGGAGTTGGGCCGGGGATATGGTCGTGATTTTGGATTGTGGAAACAAGTGGCTGCTGGGGCTCTGCTTGGGCAGGCACAGGCCAGTCTGCGCCCCTCCAATTTACCCAGGTCTTTTCAGCCATGTGCGGATCCGAGATTAGCTATGGCTTTAATCTCTTTAGAGATTTATCTATGGGTCTCTGAAACAAGGCTAATAAATGAGCCAGAGGTGGTTTGCGAGTGTGGCTCCCACCTACCTAACTTTTGGCCATTTAATTTATTAGTAAACTTGGTCCCAAGTTCTTGGGGTCTGGCCATAGGCACAGCGGCAATTTTGTGGTATCAGGAACCTGGAAGGCACCATCAGGCTGCTGATGCACTCACCTGATGTACAGATTGACCTGCTGGCGGCACCATACCCCTGTAAGTCTATTTTAACTGAGACCCTTATGTGCTCCTGGATCTCAGTGCCTATAATCCTTAACCATGACAAATTCTTATTTATGATTAATTTGAACTATTGTTTCTTCACCAAACTTGCCTTCCTGTTCTTCAGGGACTCCAATAATTCCTACATTCTTCCTCTTGAATTCCTCTCATAGTTCTCTAGCATTCTGCTCCATTCTTTTCAGACTATTTCCACCTTTTGCTATCCCTACCGGGTTGCTCCTCATCTTGAAGCTCCTTGATCTTTTGCTCAGCTTCTGTTATTCTGATTTCAGAGCTTCTACTGAGATTTTTTAATATCACCTAAGACATTCTTTAATTCTTTCATTTCTGATTGCAGTAGAGCTGGTTTTATTGTTATGGAGTTCTTTTTCTATTTTAACTCTGTACACTCATGTGCTTTGCTGGTAACCTGTGCTGTAATTTCTTCGAACTCACTGAGCATCATGGTGTTGCTAAAAATATTGAGGATTTACTGCTGCTCTTTAATGTCTTCGGTGATATTGTTTCATCTCATTGGACCTGGTGCACTCATATGTGTTTTCACCATTGGTTTTCTAGTGTTTCTCACTGTGCTGGGGGTGAGTTGTTGTAGTTTGATTCCCTGGAAGGTGCGAGGGGATTAGGTGTAGGCAGTCTCTTTCTTCTCTCCCTGTTTTCACCAAATGGCATGAAAAATAATTGTAATCCACACATTACTTGTTGAGTATAGCATCTTAGGTTGCTGTACCCTTCAGGAGCTGTGGGGTGGTTCACATGTGGTGGCTGCTGGAGCTAGCTGGAGGCAGAGTTACTGTGTCCAATTCCAGATGCGTCTCAGTGATGTCACCACTTGGGATGTCTGAGCTGCAAACAGAAGGTCCCACCCCCTCTTATTCATTAAAACTCTTTTGGCTCTTCAGGGAGTTTTATTGTCCATATAAATTTTATTAGAGTTTTTTCCAAGTCCTTGAAGAATGTTATCGGAATGTTGATGAGAATTGCATTAAAACAGTGCTTTATTCCAGCATTGGTTCTTCCCGTTCATGAATGGGGATTTTTTTTTTCCATTGTGTGGTATCTTCTAAATCCCTTAGCAGTGATCTATAGTTTTCACATACTTTGTCAAACTGGTCCTTAGGTATTTGGAACACTAATTTGAAAGGGTTGTCTTTCGTATTTCTTTCTGTTCTAGTTTGTTATATACAGAACTGCCACAATTTTTTGTGTGTGTTCTACCAAATAGTTAGCTACTTTAGAATTTAATTTTATTAAGTTTTTGTGTGACTGAAGTTATATCAGTATGATTTTTTGAGGAGGCCTTTATTTCTCCACTATATAGTCTAGACTTCCTTGTTGTTAATGTCTACATATGTGTAAGTTTACTCCTGGCCTTACATTCTATTTTTATTCCATTGGACTTTAAGTCTGTTCTAGCACCACACTGCGTCAATCACTGCTGTGTTATAGCATAGCATTGAAGTGAAGAAGTGTGATGGCTCCATTTTTCATTACTCATATAATTAAAATTTTCTTTCTTTTTTCCCAAGAAAACTAAATTTTTTCTTGAAGAATGCCAGTTGATTTTGAAAGGGATTGCAGGTGAATATACAAACTACTTTAGTTATTATGGACATTTTTGCAATAGACTTTGTCTAATTCATGACCATGGAATATTGTTCTACTTATATCCTCTACTTATTTTGAAAATATCTCAATATTCTTTAAATGCAAAGCTTGTTCTTGGCTCTAAGACGTGGAAAGAAGCATGTTATGCCTTAGATGGCAAATATTAGCAAAGGACAGATAGAAAGGACAGATGAAAAGAGTGACCAAAACTTCAAAGTAGTAAAATCTTATGATTTATGTTTTCTGTTACTTTAAAAATTTTTAGTTAATGTATTATATCTTTTTTTAAATTTATTTATTTTTTAATTAGTGAGTCACAGTGAGGGTACCGTTACAGATTCATACATTTTTGTGCTTGTTTTTCACTCATGCAATGTTTGAGAGCCCATCCCTCCACCAGTGTCCATTCTCCACCACCAATGAACCCAGTATCCCTCCCACCCCCCAGCCCACCCCGCCTCTGTGGCAGAGCATTCCTATTTGTTCTCTCTCTCCTTTTGGGTGTTGTGGTTTGCAATAGAGGTATTGAGTGGCCATCCTGTTCAGTCCCTAGTCTACTTTCAGCATGCATCTCCCTTCCCTCGAGGGATCTCCAGTCAGATTTTACTTGGTGTTCCCTTCTCTATGTGGGATGACTTTCCCCCAGCATGTGAGGCCGGCTTCCAAGCTATGGAGCCAACCTTTTGGTATTATATACTACTATTCTTGGGTATTAGTCTCCTACTCTGTTGTTTTATATTCCATAGATGAGTGCAATCTTTCTATGTCTGTCCCTCTCTTTCTGGCTCATTTCACTTAGCATGATACTTTCCATGTTGATCCACTTATATGCAAAGTTCATGACTTTATCTTTTCGAACAGCTGCATAGTATTTCATTGTATAGATGTACCAAAGTTTCTTTAACCTGCCCTCTATTCTAGGGCATTCAGGTTTTTTCCAGATTCTGGCTATTATAAAATGTGCCACATGAACATATAAGTGCAGATGTCATTTCGACTATACTTTTTTGTTTCTCCAGGATATATTCCCAGAAGTGGTATTGCTGGATCAAATGTAAGCTCAATTTCTAATTTTTTGAGAGTCATCCACATTGTTTTCCAAAGGGGCTGTACCAGTCAGCATTCCCACCAGCAGTGTAGAAGGGTCCCTTTCTCCTCACATCCTCTCCAACAGTGGTTGCTTTTGTTCTTTTGGATGTGTGCCATTCTCTGTGGTGCGAGGTGGTATCTCATGGTTGTTTTGATCTGCATCTCTCTGATGATTAATGATGCAGAGCATTTTTTCATGTACCTTTTAGCCATTTGTATCTCTTCCTTGGAAAAGTTTCTGTTTATTTCTTCCGCCCATTTTCTGATGGGGTTGAATGTTTTCGTCTTGTAGAGTTCAACCAGTGCTTTATATACCCTTGATATTAATCCCTTATCAGATGGGTATTGGGTGAATAACCTTTCCCATTCTGTAGATTGCCTTTGTATTCGGGTCACTGTGTCTTTTTCGGTGCAGAAGCTTCTTAGTTTAATATAGTCCCATTTGTTTATCTCTGTTTCTACTTGATTGCTTCATTCCGTGTCATTTTTGAAGATACCTTTAGCTTTAATATCATGAAGGGTTTTGCCGACCTTGTTTTCAATGTACCTTAAGGATTATGGTGTGATGTTGAGGTCTTTAATCCATTTTGATCTGATTTTTGTGCATGGTGTCAGGTCAAGGTCTAAGCCCATTCTTTTGCATGTGGTTGTGGTAATGTATTATATCTTTAGGGGTTTTTAGAAATATCAGACTAGCAATGAGTGTAAACAGTTGGTAAGGGTTATCTTCTGTAGCACCTGGACATATTTGCTTGACTCTTTCACATAAACAGGATCAAAACTGCTCCCACAATTGTGTCTCTGAGTGTAACATTAATTAAGAAGATACAAAAACTTTTTTTGTTATTGAATAACTGTGATATATATAGTTACAAACTTGTTCTTGATTGAGTTTCAGTCATACAGTGTTCCAACACCCAAATCTTCACCAGTGCACATTTCCTGCCACCAATGTCCCCAGTTTCCCTCCATAGCCTGCCTCTTTGGCAGACGTGTGTGTGTGTGTGTGTGTGTGTGTGTGTGTGTGTGTGTGTGATACCTGGCAATGCACAGGGGTTATTCCTGGCTCATGCACTCAGGAGTATTACTCCTGGCAGTGCTCGGGGGAGCATATGGCATGCTGGGAATTGAACCAGGGTCAGCCTTGTGCAAGACCAATGCCCTACCTGTTGTGCTATCACTCCAGCCCTGACACATTTTTGTCTCTGTCTCTCATTTTCCTTTTGCAGTACTATTACTGAAAGGCTTTAATGCATAGAAAATATTCTTACTTTTTAGGTGAAATAGCTCTCTTAGGGGCTGGATACACTTGTCTTGCATGAGACCAATCAATTAGATTGTCAGGAATCCCATATTGTCACCTGAGCACCACCAAGATGAATTCTAAATATAGAGCCAGGAGTAACCCCTGAGCAAAGCTCTTGTGGCCCCAAAGCCAACAAAAAATATTTTAAACAAACCAAGATATATTTTCCAATATAGCTCCAACTGTGAGCTCATTCACATAATTCTAGAATGCTCAGAATAGGTAAAGCTATCCAGGATTCCCCACCCTTTTGTCAGGACATCAGTCTTTCTCAAGTAATTATGAAGTAGAATCGAGGTGTAACTCGATAGGCCAGACTGTCAGGCATGGTGATTTAAGAAAAGATAAGGAAGGGGGCTGGAGCAATAGCACAGCGAGTAGGGCATTTGCCTTGCACGCAGCCGACCCGGGTTCGATTCCCAGCATCCCATAGGGTCCCCTGAGCACTGCCAGGGGTAATTCCCGAGTGCAGAGCCAGGAGTAACCCCTGTGCATAACCGGTGTGACCCAAAAAGAAAAAAAAAAGGAAGGAAGAATAATTAATTCAAAATTATATAAGCACATCCATGCTCATTACAGTTTAGCACAATAACCAGGATATGGAAAATTTTCCACAGCAGTTAAATGGATAAAGGGTTTTTGGATTACTATGGAATACCATGCATTCATAAGAGAAGTCGAAGCAAGCAGTTCATCTTAGCATAGGTGAACCTGGAAAGTAATCATGTTAAGTTAAATAAGTCAGAAATGGAAGATGAGCAACCAGATAATATCAGTTATCTATGGCATGTAGATAAATAAAACAAGCAAATATATCATCTCAAATGGTACCAAACCCATAGACCTGGATTACAAAACTAAAAATACAAAGAAATCTGGAAGTCAGTGAGGGGGGATGATGGTATGAACTGCAAGTAGTGTGGGCCGTGCTAGAGGGTGCAGGTTCCTTGGCTGGGTGAGATAACTGTGTACATCAAAATCGTAAACATTAAAACAATTGTGAAGCAAAACAAAACAGTAGACTGGAACGTTGATGCTGGGTATGGTGCAGCAGCAGCATTTCAAATACATATACAAGGGAACATAGGCATTTGGAGTATTTCAGAATGGAACATTCTACCTCTTACTTTCATGAGACCTTGAGTAGAGCACTCTGTCCTCACTAATCTTACTCATTCAGAATTATAAATGGGAACTAAAGATTTCCATGCAGAATTGTAAATGGTAATAAAACATCATATGAGATTTAGCTGTCACATATCCAATTATCCATTACACCAAAGACTTTCTTAAAATCGTACTGTTATTTTATTAGAGGTTTGTACAGTCCATGTCTCTTATCCTGTTATTTTACTTGTGGAAAAGATAAAGTAAAAGACACTGTAGCACTGTCACACTATTGTTTCCTTGCTCATCGATTTGCTCAAGCAGGCACCAGTAACATTCCATTGTGAGACTTGTTTTTACTGCTTTTGGCATTACAAATATGCCATGGGTAGCTTGCCAGGCTCTGCCGTGCAGGCGGGATACTCTCAGCTTGCCGGGCTCTCTGAGAGGGAAGGAGGAATCGAACCACAGTTGGACGCATGCAAGACAAATGCCCTACCTGCTGTGCTATCACTCCATTCCAAGTGAAAGGCAAGAGAAATAAAAATGGAAAGCATATTTTCTAGATATGATTATTCTATTTGTGATACTGTCTTAATTCATCTAATTTTAACTCTGTCCTTCATTTGGATAGTTGACAGTTCAATTTCCTGCTTTGGACATTTTTTAATACATGAAAATCATTGACAAATAGGGGGAGGGCAAGAATAGGAACAAATATCTTTTTATGTATTTTTGTGTGGCCATTTTTTTGTGACTGTGTGTATGTGATTAAAAGCATACATATTAAATTCACTGTTAATATTTAGCTTAAAAAATATATGTCCTTGGAAAGTATAGTGCTAAGTGAAATTAGTTAGAAAGAGAGGGACAGATATGGGACTAGAGTGATAGCACAGCAGGCAGGGCGTTTGCCTTGCTGGAGACCGACCCAGATTCAATTCTCCGCATCCCATATGGTCTCTGGAGCACTGCCAGGGGTAATTCCTGAGTGCATGAGCCAAGAATGACCCCTGTGCATTGCCGAGTGTGACCCAATAAAGAAAAAAAAAAAAGAGAGAGAGAGAGGGAGAGGGACAGACATAGAATGACTTGTACTCATTTGTGGAATATAAAGTAACATAATAGGAGACTAACACCTAAGGACAGTAGAGATTAGGGCCACCATGACTTGGAAGCTGGACTCACATGCTGGGGGAAAAGGCAGCCGGGAAAGAGAAGGGACCACTAAGTAAATGATGGTTGGAGGACTCACTGGGGATGAGAGATGTGTGCTGAAAGTAGATAAAGGACCAAACATGATGGCCTCTTAATACCTGTATTGCAAACTATAACATCCAAAAGGAGAGAGAGAGTAAGAGAGAATGTGTCTTCCACAGAGGCAGAGGGTGGGAAGGGGTGGAGGTGGCAAGAGGGATACTGGGAACATTGGTGGTGGAGAACAGGCACTAGTGGAGGGATGGGTGCTCGATCATTGTATGACTAAAATGTAATCATGAAGGTTTGTAAGTCTGTAACTGTATTTTACAGTGATTTAATAAAAAAATTAATACATAGAAGAATAAATGTTTTAAAATTTTCAACATAGTATATGGGTGTGGCTAAACGGATTGTGGAACCAAATTAAATTTAAAAATTACGTCTAAATATTTTAAAAATTATGAGTAAACTTTTAGGTATTCAGAGATTAAAATATGGGAAAAGGAAGGTAATATTTGTGTAGTTTTTAGAATGTTAGAGTTTTGCATTTAGAGTTGTTCCCTCTAATACCTCTACCAATATCATATCTAATTTTATTGGTAGGTTATTAATATCAAAGTCTAACATGCTTCTGATAGACATATATTACATATATACATATATGTGTCTGTGTCTGTGTATTATATACACAAGCATATATGTAAACTTGTGAGTTGATTTTATATATATGCTTGTGAGTTGATTCTGATAATATAAGATACACCTTAAAAATTCTAGATTCACATATCTTAGAAAATTTCAAACTGCATATACAGGAAAAAATAATAAATCTATTAATTTTCATGCCCTCAGTTTTGGGAAGAGAACAGACCTGATTTTATGAACATCCAGCTGTATCTCAGTCGAACAGATGGACTTCAGGTATGTGTTAGATGTCACTGTGAAGTAATATGCCACTTGATAATAGAAGGTCTACAGTGAGGGCTAAGCCACTGTTAGTTCCTCTGGTGGCTTGAAGGAAAGTTTGTTGCAGAAAAGTCATACAGAGAGTATTCAGAAAGCTCCTGGCTTGTTTCTGAAGCCAGGAAGGTATGCTTTTTGTTTGTTCTCATAGGGGACTGGAGCAGACCTTTCTCAGTTCATCTCTTGCTCTTCTTGGCTATTGATTGCCTCAAGCTCTTTACTTCTATATGTGTGTTATCAACACACAATCAAGCAACAGTCTTATAATTGTTGATTAAGGAAAGATCATATAGAATTATGTTTATTTTCATTCTAAACAAACTAAAATGCATTTTTCCACAATTTTCTAGATTGTATGCAAAGCATTTCACCTGCATGAGTTCATGTAATTCAACAGATTCAAATGTTAGCTATAACTACTGGTTATTGTTATCTTCATATCACAGATGAAAACTGATACTTCCAAATAGCATTTGAAAACTGGAAAAAATATCTAAATCTGGGCATGAATGCTCTCATATATTTTATTGTAGTATTTTCTACTATATATGTCCTACAATACTTCGGCTACAAAGAAGAGTAACTTTTAGCTTCCTAAGAAGTAATTAAACCCAATTTCACTCAGACTTCTACCTATTTTACATGTATCTCATACTGTTTCCATGATATAAGTCAATATCATAAGTCTTCATTGTAATTGAGGCAAAGGACATTGATTACAATTCATTGTAATTTTTTATGCTTGGGATTTCAGACATTTTCCCCTGCCTGAGTAAAAAGAATTTTTTCATTCTGACTCTGTATTATGATTCAAATAGAGTAATCTCAAACACCAACGCATAACAAACTATTTGTTGCCCAAATGCACATTTTGGGCTCTTCTCCCTTAGGTTGTCTGAAGTAGGTTCATCTCCTTGGATTTATAATAAAACTTTGTAGTATTTTACTAATATAATGAGCAAATATGGTAAAAAAAATTAACGAAGGGGTTGGAGAAGGTAGTCCAGTGAGTAAGGTGCTCATGCTGCATGAGGCCAAACCACATTTGATCCTTGGCTACAAATCCATTCCCTTAAGTACTCCCAGAGGCTCACACCCACCAATGCTCAGTCAGGAGTGACCCCTGAGCACTGCAAGTCATTTCTCCAAATAAAAACAAAGTCTATTCTTCAATAAAGAATAAAAAATAAATTACATTTCAAAAACTAAATTATATTTGTATAATGCGATCTCTTGCCCACACGCCTAGCTGTCTTCCCCGGGGCCCCTCGGAGGGGATGGGCTCCAGCTTCCCTCCCCACCCCGAGCAGAGCTCCCGGCAACCGAAGACCACCGGAACCTAGCTACATCCATGCTGGAGGCCCCTCTCTACACGTTCGGGCAGGCCTGATGCATGAAGTTACCAGCAAAGGAACCCAGGTGTGTGTAATCCCATCAACGGCCAACATCCAGAGACTTAAAAGCAAGCTCCCAGAAGCACGCGGCTGCTTCAAGGTGACTTTGCAATATCTTGTAGTCTACTTCTCCCTCTGGGAGAAACTGGCAATCTTCTGAGAGTTTCCTGCCCACATGGGACAGCCTTGCAAGCTTCCCATGGTGTATTCATATGCTAAATCCAGTGACAAGCTGGATCTCATTCCCCTAACTCTGAAAGAGCCCCCAGTGCAACATCATAGGGAGGGCCGAGTCGAGATAGACTACTAAGATCTCAGGGGAAGGACGAAATGAGATGTTACTGAGCCCACCCAAGAAATCGGTGATTAACAGGATTTCGTGATCGTGATCGTGATAATGCACCTGCTTTTCGGTTTGCCACTTAGAGTGCATTCCTTGTCTTACTATTCGTTTGTTATAAAGTAAAGCAACTTGGATTGTGCTTTAAGCCCATGATCTCTCTTGAACACATATCTGGCTGGCTTCTGCAGTGTCCTTGCTTGCTCATTTCCACTCTAGAGAAGCGAGCCTTCTCTCTGGAACACATACTTCTTTCTTTATCTCCCCTCACATCCTTGCTAAATAAGTTTTTTAAAAAAGCAGTCTTGCTTCACAAGTAAATGAATTAAGCAACTGACTAAAAATTAGAGTGCCTGTCATTTGTTTATGACTAGAATTCCATTCAAGAAGATGGATTTTAGAAGGAAAGAAGGAAATAATGCTTCTAAGTGACTGTACACTATAGGTTACCACTTCACATGTGTATTTTTTAGCTTTTTGGTAAGGAATTAGGTCCGGGCAGAAATCACAATCACGAAATCCCATTGATCATCGAGTTGCTTGAGTGGTCTTAGTAACCTCTCCATTCGTCCTATCCCTGAGATTTTAGAAGCCTCTCTCTTCTCGGTCTTCCCAGCGGTGCCACATTGGAGGCTCTTTCAGGGTCAGCGGAATGAGATTAAGCTGGTTACTGGCTTTGGCATATGGATACACCATGGGAAGCTTGCGAGGCTGTCCCATGTGTGCAGGAAGCTCTCAGTAGCTTGCTAGTTTCTCCCAGAGGGAAAGATAGGTTATAAGATATTGCACGGCTGCAAAGCAGCCTCAAGCTTCTGGAAGCTTGCTTTTAAGTCTCTGGATGTTGGCCGTTGATGGGATTAAACACACCTGGGTTCCTCTGCCAGTACCTTTATGCATCAGGCTTTTCCGAACGTGTGGAGAGGGGCCTTGAGCATGGCTGTGGCTAGGTTCCGGTGGTCTTTGGCCGCCAGGAGCTCTGCTCAGGGCGGGGTGGGAAGCCTGAGCCCATCCCCTCCGAGGGGCCCTGGGGAAGACAGCCAGGCATGTGGGCAAGAGACTCTGCGGGCAGAGACTCTCTGCAGGCAGAAATTATGTCAGATAAAAAATCTTGTTTGCCTAACTTGCTGTCATATAAAATGTAGTATTTTCTTTTTAAAAGAAGATAATTGGAGATAAATATCAAGCACTGAATTCAAGACTTTTTATCGGACGTCCTCAATGGAAACTTCTATTTGATGAAGTAGCAAAATGTAATAGAGGGTAAGTACTTTGCCTCTAAAAATTTGGCATGTGGATATTGATCAAAATAAAGTATTCCTCAGTCATTTAATAAATCTTTAAAATAATTTAAAATGTTTTTTCAAATTATAAAATCAGAAGCACGTCACTGTCACAGGAGGAAGCAACAAAGGTGTAATTTCTACTTCTCTGTAGTTGAAACAAAATTTGGCCTACAAATGATGCATAAAAGATGAACAAGATAATCCTACCTGCATTTATATGTTCTACCTGCATTTAAATTTTTATAGACTTATATTTTCATTGGTATTTAGATTCACAATGTATACTATGTGATAATTGAGAGGAAATTGAAATTATGTGTGCAAAGGAATGAGCTCTACAAATAATGTTACATCTTTTGCTGCAGTCATTCATCTTATTTTAGTTGTG
The DNA here is from genome assembly GCF_027595985.1 of Sorex araneus. Classification (NCBI taxonomy): domain Eukaryota; kingdom Metazoa; phylum Chordata; class Mammalia; order Eulipotyphla; family Soricidae; genus Sorex; species Sorex araneus. The sequence continues at coordinate 98,314,505 of NC_073302.1, read as the reverse complement.
ATAATATTGCCACATTTGGATTTCGTTTTGCCCCACAAACTTATTCTTTTTTAATGATATTTAACTGACCACTGAATAACTTTGATCAATTCTCATGGCTTAGTGTTGAACATTTTTTAGTTTTTCTTTTGTTTTTGCTCAGTTTGGAAGCAAATCTGAAAAGAGAAGTTCAATTAGAAAAGTATTAATAAGAATCATTAATTTCTTTGATTAGTTCTCAAGAACCATAATGTTCTGTTCATGATTTAGAGGGATTTTTTATGTTTGTATTTTTCTAAATTATATTATATACATTGTTCATTTTCTTTTAAAGTTAAATATGATTTCCAGAAGAGCATTATTCTAAGTAGAAAGACTGGGAATCTTATTTATTATATTCTTATTGGAGAAATACCATGCTTACTATACATGCTGGGAGGTTGTTATTTGTATATTAAAATATAAGTAACTTGTTAGCAAAAATTTAGATATATTCTAAATATTACTTTGTAAGTTATCCAATATTTAATAATCTGTCAGGAAATTATTTTACAACTAATCAACTAATATTTTAAATTAACTGAATGTACATATTATATAACGGGAAATGCTAGCTCTACCTTTATGTGCCCTTTGAATCCCCTACTCTGGGATCAGGGTGAAAAATGTTTGATATCATTTTTGTATTTCACTTTCTCGTGGTGCTTTAAACACAGTACAAATTCAGAGCTCCAGATCTGGTTTCTCACATTTGCTCCTGCGGCCTTTAGTAAGGTCACTCAGATCTTCTAGGACATGGTCAAGAAGAAATAATGTACCAGGAGTGCATAAATTATCATTAAGTATTATTCCACCCTTGCAAATCTTTCTGGAAAAATGAGTATATGGCATAATGGGGAAATTTTCATGTATTATTGAATATTTATGGAATTAGTTCCCAACTTCTGGCATCTAAATCAAATTTTATAAGTAAATCTCAGGAAGATTATTGAAATGTGATAACCTTCTACATATTAGTATTGCACATGGACTGAAAAGATTAATTATGCAGCGTAAAAATTAGTATGATGGGGCCAGAGGGATAATACAGGAATAGTTCAAGTCATCTGCCTTGTATGCAGCCATTCCAGTTCAATTTGCAGCACCATATATAAGGTTCCCTTTGTATGAGAGGGAGTGATAAGAGCCAAGACTATATCATGAGCACCACCAGTGTCTCCCTAACTCATCATCCATCACCTCAAAAATGAGGAGGCTCTAATTAAGGTAGTAAAAGTAACAATGAGGAATTTCTGAAGTTACACAAATATGTCTTAGATGTATACTGATTAACAACTGAAAAACAGATAAAATTGTAAAAATGTAAAATGAAAAATAATTATGTGTGGTTGATTTTAAAATAATTATTTTTAAAAATTATTTTAAGAATAAGCTTTAAGAAATCATCAACAGTTGAGAAACTGAAGCATATCCATCTAATGAAAAATAAGAAAATAATGATGTCCGACTGCCAAAATACATTATTGACAGAAAGTATATATAAATAAGTGAAATGATTTATTTCCCTCTAATTTTAATAAAACCTGTACTGTAAACTTTGATGGTATGAATATAATATTTCAAAGTACTTCTAAAATATTTCAGAAACTCTCAGAATAGTCAAAGCCATCCTTATTTTAAAAAGATGGAATACATTGTATTCCCAGACTTTATAATTTGTTGCAAAGTTCTAAGAATGAAAAATACATGGTATTGAACCCAAGATAAATCCTTAGATCAATAAAGAATAACTAAGAGTTCAGAGGTAAACCCATACATGTATGTGCGGTCAGTGCATGACAAATAGGGCTAGTGCATGAGATGAACCAAGGAGAGCCTCTTCTCCCTGAGGTGCTGGGTTAACTGGAGACCCATATGCAGAACAATAAAACTACACCATTTCTCATGTTGAACAGAAATGTTAATTTAAAAGAGAATCAAGACTTTGTATTAAATCTTTCTACAAATTATACTGATAATAACATAGGAAAGATGCTGCCAGATTTTAACCAGAGGAGTTTTTAGGGTTTTTTTCAGTTTTGGCAAACAAAACAAGAGCAGACATAAATAAAAGGTACTACATCAAGCAAAAACCTTTATTCACTGTGAAAGTAAAGAGATACAAATGGGGGCTGGAAAGATAGCACAGCTGGTAGGACGTTTGCCTTGCACGCAGCAGACCTGGGTTCGATTCCCAGCATCCCATATGGTCACCCAAGCACCACCAGGAGTAATTCCTGAATGCATGAGTTAGGAGTAACCCCTGTGCATCACTGGGTGTGACCCAAAAAGCAAAAAAAAAAAAAAAAGAGAGAGAGATACAAATGAAGAAATACCACACTGGCTGGGGAAAGACAATACATCAGACTGCAGCAAGGGTATATATTTTCAGGGTATATATATTCAGAATATATAAAGTGTTCCCATGCTCACAAGACAACAAACAAGCCTATGATGATGAGAGATGATACATTTTATCAAAGACAGACACTTCCTCAAATGTAATGATAGACATTTCCTCAAAAGTAAATAAATCAAATATATATATATAAAAATATTATCTTCACTGATTTTTCTCTTCACTTATTTGCAATTGTTTAAATGCAGTTCAAAATGGCAATAAGGTATTATGTCACAACACTCATCCCAAAAAGTTCAGAAAAAATAAGTGTTGGTGGAAATGTGACAAAAAGTAAAAAAAATGAGGAAGAAATGCTGAGTTATGGTAGTATTTGGTTAAGCATTTTTGGAAAATGATTTGGAGACTTTGCAAAAAGTTAAAAGCAATTTTCATGTCAGTTTCAACTGATAGAATTCAACATATTATGGAGTTTCTATTACATGTTCTAGTAAAAACTGGAGAATAATGTTGAATTCTTTAATTATGATTCTTATTTTATCTGCATTTTCAGATTATAATTTTTGGTTTAGTACATACTATAGTTCTTTTGTAGCTCTTTGTTGCAGTGTTTAGTATTTAATGATTCATTTTATTATTATTTAATTCATTTATAAAGCCTAGAATAAAAATATTTTTCATCTCTGAGATACAACTGATAACATATTGTACACATTTAAGGTATATGATACAATGGCAATATATATATATGTGTGTATGTGTGTATGTATGTATATATATCACAGAATGATCATCCCAATAAAGTTAGTTAACACATAACATATATCATGTGTATGTTGTAAGCATATTTAAGATCTGTTAACAGTTTTAAAATATACAGTCTTGTTAATTATATTTGCCATGTACTATAACACTGCCTATTACATTCTCTGAACTCACTAATATTTTAACAGAGAGTTTGAACTTGTCACCAGCCATGCACTAAGTCCCTTTCAAACTGCCTGTCTGTGCCTCTTCCCATGATTTTGTAATTTTTTGTTTCCACAAGTTAGATCATAAAGTGTTTATCTGTAATGAAGATACTCTGTATCTTCATTCAGAGTAATGCCCTCGTGTCATTGATGTTGTTGAGAGCAGGATAAAGTCCTTATTGTAACTGGAGAGTGATACTCCACATTATTATATATATATCAGCATTGTGGTAAGTCATGGTTCTATAAGTCCACATGTAACTATGTAATATCTCACATATTATCTTTGTTAATTCATTATTTGTTGATGATAGCTTACATTACTTCTTTGGCTTGCCTACTATAATTAGTATGACGAACAAGGTAATGATGTCATCTCTGACTGATTGTAACCAATAGGCTTTCTGGATCTTAGGCTAGTCCTATTTTGTTGTTGTTTTGGGGCAACATTGAGCAGTGCTCTGGGTTTGCTCCTGGCTTCGTGTTCAAGGATCAGTCCAGTGGTACTCAGAGAACCATATGTGGTGCTGGAAATTGAACCCAGTGCCTTACCTCTGCGCCCTTTTTCCAACCCTTAGTCCTATGTTTAATTTAATTTTTAGGAACTACCATATTTGGTACAAATGATCAAAAAATATTTCCTTAGATGAAAGTGTGTGAAGATTGTTGTATCTCACCCTGGAGCCATTAAGTCCTTATATAAGAGATTACTAGCATGTGTTAAGACAGCTTAAGCCTTTTGTGTTAATATTTTCTAATCGAGATTGGTGGCCTTTTACTTTAAATCCTATTTGATGTGGTGTGCTATCCTGGTTATCAGTGATTAATATTACTAAGTTTAAATATGCTTTTTGATGATTCTGATGCTGAACACCTGATATCCGTCTGTATTTCTTCTATGGAAAAAATAGTGTATGTGTGTATGCATGTATGTGTGTGTGTGTGCTCCTGGGCCACCCCAGAGGTGCTCTGGGTTTGCGCCTGACTCTGCCCCTGGACTCACTCCTGGATGAGCACTCCGTGTGCTGCTCGAGAGAAACCTGGCGTAGCATGCAGAACAAGCCCCTCCCCAAGTGCCGTCTCCCCAGACCCTTCTGAAGAACAAACGTTATTCAAATCTTGTCCCCATTGTTTAGTTAGGCTGCTGTGTCTTTTCTCATTTTGACTTTTGGGAATATGAACTATTTACAACTTGTCTTAAATGCTGGGATTGTTAATCTTCATAGTTATTTGTCCAAGTGTGTGTGGTTTGCTCTCACATGTAACTAGATCTTACTCTGCCACCAGCTTGAAGATCTTCGTCTACAACCTGCACACCTCTTTGTATTCCCCTTCTTCTGCATTGTTTGCACCACAAATTCCAAGAACTTTAATTCTCATGAGCTCCATTCTTTTTTGCTTCAGCCCCATAAGACTGCTAACCCTCATAAACATTTGCTTCTCTCAGCAGCCCAGGCCACCTTTCAGGAATCGGCTGATTGCCCGTACCCGCTGTGGTACCTTCTTCCGACTCCTCTCAGGGGTCACACAAAGATCTGTGCTGCTTACTATCCAGTATCTCAAAATACTGGTTTGCATATATTTTCCCATAGATTTTTAATGCAGAAAGTCCCACATAACTATGAATGGGTGCAAATGAAAGTTCCATTTTGTAGTTCTGTTTCATTTATTTATTCTTTAGTCCTCCTGATCTCCATCCCTCCTGGAGTGGTGCAGGGGGTCAGGGTGTCTAGAGGTGAAAGGGCTATTCTCCATGATGTGGGCCAACAAGGCCAGCACCTCCGTGCTCAATTTTGGATGTAGTACTGCTGAGACCCATGGTCTTCGAGTGTCTCACCCAGTGTTTATGTGGTGCCAAAAATCAAACTGGGTTGGCAATTTAATGCAAGACATGTACTCTTTACACTCTCTCCTCTCTCTCTGAATCTTCTTAACCTTTATACTCTGTCAAAATTTACTATTCTATTAAAATTAAATTCTGTTTAAATGTTAAAGGCTTACAAAGGCTTATATAAAATCATTTTCTAGTATTTGTCATAAAACTTTGGTGCCCACTTGGTGGACTGATTATTCCATTTTCAGCACCAATTATTGTCACTTATAAGAGCAGAGTGTACTTATGATGTAAATTGCAAATCATTACTTTCTAGGAATAATTGATGAAAACCAGCAAACTTTGGTGTGTGTCAGGAGTGATATAATGTGAAATATTAGTCATTATCCAAGATTCATTTAGCCTATTTGTTCAGGATATGTAAAATTTATCAAAATTTTATGTGAGGAAATAATAAAACCTTCTTAGCATTTGTTGCAGGTGTTTAGTGATTTATTAAAAAAGAAAATGCATTCAGGTTTGGACTCTGAATTTCCACATAGAGTTAAGTTAGTCAAAATTGTTCTTCAATTTTGGTAAAAGCTTCTGTTTCTCTTCTCATTAATTGCTGACATGTAAGTCAATGAAATATTAAGAAAAACTGTGTGTGAAACTTCTAGTAGAGAAGAGTTAGCCTGATCCAGAGAGATGCCCGAGATCAGTAGCTGCTGTTGATTAGGTTAATAAACACACCACCGCATGTGGTAGAAAGACTCCAGCTAACTGCTGTTCTATAGAGAGTATATATGAGCTTCTACTTACATCATTTGAATTATGGTATAGAAGTATGGGGTATACCAAAGCTTTTCTGATAGTTTTATATTAAATAATTGGAAATATTTTAATATGTAAGGTTGCAAGAAATTTACTTCTTTAATACTTTTACATGTACATTTGGTATACCTTGTTAAAATGCTAGATAATTATCTACCTAAATATCCATTTTCTTTCTCTCTTTTCTTAGGAAAACAATTGGTGTTTTTTGCTGTGGACCCAGTTCCATTTCCAAGATTCTTCATAAACTGAGTAACCGTAGCAACTCATATGGGACAAAATTTGAATACAATAAAGAATCTTTCAGCTGAACACAGTTGAGATGAACCATAACTCTACAGAGGAAATGAGTGCAATTGCTAAGACTTAAAGCTCAGCCAAATCTAACAGCTGTGTCATGCCAAAGAATAGCAAACTTTTCTGAAATATGATTATTTAAACTGAGAATGTGTCACAGGACAGGTCCCATTGCATCTTTAATCTGAAAGCCAAAGAACCCTGAAGAATATTTCATATGATGATTCCAATGTTCAGATTGAGAGAGAACTATAGATGCACATTGTTGATTTTTATTTCAGATGCAAGAAAGAAGTGAGAGCACCCTTGCCCCTGTGGGAATGTGAGCCTTCTTCCTCTTGAAATTGTTTTTGGCTGCACAAATGGAAGGCTGATCAAAATTAAAAATTGAAACTCCAAATTGCATTTTCTACATGCCGATAGAGTAGGCTTGATTTGGATAAATTCCAAGCTAATGTATTAAATGTTGGAAAGTAGAGCACAGGACTCTGAATTGATACGGGTAGTTTGTGTCAATATCTAATCTTCCTCACTACTGATGCAGGCACCTTTATTTGACATCTATAGGTCTTAAGCTTAATGGATATTATTTTGCAAATGTTATATAGTATCTATTTTTATATTTTTATTCTTTTCTATCTGTCTAGGAAAATTTGCCCTCCTTTGGCATGCATTAGACACAATGATTTAATTTAACCTGTTCACACATGATTTTAACCTATTATTGCATAATATAGAGCAAAATGTTATTATGATTTATAAAGAAATTTATAGTCAATAGACTTTTACATGTTTGTTTACTTATACATTTTTACCAATGGCATAGTAGTTTCCAATTTTAGCTTCTTGGTATTTTGTTTCATTTACATATTTAGACCAAAGACATTGTATCTGTCAGGGTCAGAGATACCTGATCTCTCCTGTCTATCATGTGTTGATTGGCTCGTGCTGGAGGGATTGGAAATACAGTCACATTTTCAGTTGGAAACATGTATTTTGCTATCACCACGAGAGTAAATCATTCACTGATTATTCAAAATTAATTTTGTATTCAAGAATATATTGTTGCACTCTTGATATTTGTAGTTCCAATAGAGAATATTGAGTGGAAAATCACTGCTGAATCTGTGCTTGCGCTTCTAACAGATTCTGTTCCGTGGTCATTATATTCTTAACCCAGAGGGAAAATTCATTTCACTACTTTATGAGTTCAGACATTCTTACACTTTATGGTTTTTGTTTTATAGATGCCTATCAATCATTAAATATTTCATATTGCTGTAATCAGTAGCATAACTTATCCTACCTTTATTAAAATTTAACATTATGTAGTGATATCTTTTTTTTTTGCTTTTTTGGGCCACACCTGGCAATGCACAGGGGTTACTCCTAGCTCTGCATTCAGGAATCACCCCTGGCGATGCTCAGAGGACCATATGGGATGCTGGGAATTGAACCCGGGTTGCCCTACCTGCTGTACTATTGCTCCAGCCCCTACAGTCATTTTTTGTTCTGATTCTCCAAGAGCATGCAAGCATGTGAAACTATCTAACATCAAATGTTCATAAGCACATTACACATGTATATATTTCCTCTTGCCCCTGGATTTTTTTCCTTTTGTGGAAAGAAAAAAGTGAGTCACAAGAATACATGGGAACTGTGCAATATTCCTGCAGATTTAGCTCTGAAGGCATATTTAATAACCAGCACACCTTGGGATACCTTTCTAAATTAAAAAGGAATTTCAGAACACACATCTTAGAAAGGACTCATACAAAGATACAGTTTCATTTCTCTGGCTTGATGTGCAATACTGACTCTCCTGATCCTGATTATATGGTTATATGACATATTTTGTTCAGTAAAACAAGTGTAATTATTTTCAAAAGGATAATCTTTACAAGTAGTTCTGTTCTAGATAAACAGTCTTCCCCATTTTAAATTTCAGTTGGCATTCAAACATCACATATAAAAGAGGCAATGTTTCATATGTTAGAAGGGCTTTGTCACGTGTGTGTCAGAGCTTGGTTTACTTTTGAAAAATTCTTTGAGATCGTGAATTCTTGTCAAACAGGTCTTAAAACAGTAGTTTCAGTAGCAATGTGTTTTAAAATTTGAATAGTACCCTTGAAATGTCTATAAGCTTTTAAGCTTTAGAGCACGTGGGACAGTTTCTTCACAGATCATGAAAGTTTAAAACTCATGATTTCTCTGAGTATGCACTGACATGCAAGGCCTGAAGAATCTCAGCCCGGAGTGAGTAGCGTTGCCAGCTGGTGTGTGAATAAGCAGGACACATAGCTTCTCACTTGAGATTGATATTTCTTATTTGGACTAGCTTGATATTTTCATTTATCTTTAAGGATAAATTAATGACAGTTATACAAAATTTTGCATATAATTTTGAATGGCGCACATCTCCATAAATACAGACCTCAGTTTAGAAAACTGCATATTGAGCATTCTAACAAGCAGTTTTGTTGTTCAGAAGAGACTGATTTTCTCAAATGAATAAAGCTACAAATACACGAAAGCAAGCATAGTAAGATTGTCTATCGCTTCAATCACCACAGAACAATGAGAATGCTGTCACTTTCCATATATATTTTTTCTGCTTCTTGTTCTGGTCTGTAACGTTTTCAAAAGAATAGCATGAGAAAAGCTAGCTGGCTAAAGAAAAAGTACAGAAGTCCAGTACTTGGCTAAGAAAAATTCATTAAAAGAAAATGAAAAATGTTTATATGAAACATTTAAATTTAGCTGAAACACAATTTTGCTTCTGAAGAGAGACCAATAATATTTTAACTGAATGTATAGACATATTTTTATATTTCATATATATTATATGATGTATATTTTAATGTTCTCTAAAATAGAAGACATTTTATATGTACTCTAAAATAGAATTTGAAAATGCACATCTTTATTTAACTTTACATTGTAAAAGTTACTGATAATCTTAATGCAGAGCATGAAGCCACGATTTAAGAATTGGTAAGGGCAAAAATTGCCCTTTTTTTCCAGAAAACTAGAAGAAAAAGATGGGGGGCAAGGAAGAAGACTCATTTAACACTTTAGAACATTATTCATTTCATAACTTAAGGTGTATAAGGTGTGGCAAAACTATTATTTTCAATAACATAAAGACTGTGTTAGTTTCTGTAGGAAATCTTTTTACACTGTTATTGCTATTAAAATTTCAATGGAAGTTTCACATTTGACCGGAATTTTACCTGACATCTCTATGAATCAGACAGAAAAGGTGCTTGTTGACCTCAATCAATGTTAAGCTGAGAACTAGTGGCATGAATGTTCTAATACAAATAGCAATAAAAAGGGGAAACTATCATGCATGGATTTATGTCCATGCATCACACATAAGCATTTTGGCATAGTCATAGGCTGGTAGTCTTCTACCTAGGTGATGAAATATTCTCAAATGCACACACAGGAACCAACAGCCATTTTTCTACTCTACTGTAGCAATTTATTTGTTAACTGTTAGCAGCACATGTACTTGTATCCCGTTTTTGAGAGAAATATATAACTGATGTTAGTGGGGAAAAAATCACAGAACATAAAATTGGAACTTTTCTTGTGGTTCACATATATATGTCAGTCAACATGTTTTCTCAGTAGAAGGCAATTAAATTTTTTAGATTTCTAGGTTTCCTTCCCGAGCCAAGACTTCAAGGAATGTAAAATGCCTTTTTCATATATGTTACAGTATGACTGAGTTGCACTCTGCTTTCTGTGATTAGGTGTGTTGCATAGCTTGTTCTGACCCCCAGAGACTATCCGGCTTGGAAAAGTACCAGCTACTGAGTTAGTTTGCTTATTTAACAACGTGCCTGGGTTTTCACCAGGTTTAACTACTTTCTCATTTTAAAGTGGCTGTTATTTGCTCACCAAATAACATTTAAATGAATTTATTCTGTTCTCTTTTCATTACAACTTGATTTCAATTAAATGTTTATAGAAATAGAAATCACTTAAAAATGTGGGAATGAGTGACTGCAGCCCTCCTCTGTAAGAGTGGGGTGATGCCACCTACTCCCCTGGAGGCTCGGCACTTGATCACCCGCCTCCAGAGGTGGCGTCATAGGATCCCAGCCTAGAGGGCAGAGGACTTGTAGCCTGTATTCATGAAAAGCACTAGCTTTTCATAATAATTATAGGAATAACACCTTTAATTACATTATAATCAATTACACTGATCCCTTCTGGTGAGGCAAGAATTCTCCATATTTTTAAAATTTCAATTTCAGCATAACTAAGATTAAAATTTTCTAAGCAGAATTAAAGAATCTTAACTTCTAAATTAAATCTGGGTTTGGATTTTAGTTTTATTATTGACATTTTTTTTGCTATTTTTCTCACATCTCATTATTGTGCCTGTTTGAATAATGAAATATTTATATATCTTTATATGTAAAATTATATTTTTATGCACAAAAAATAATAAAATATATGTTTAGTATGAAGTGAAAATGTTTGAATTTTTATTTGATTAAGATTTGAATTTTACCTGAACATGGAGTATACTGTCAATATTGCCCATATTTCACTGCTGATTAGAGGATTTTATCAACATATATCATCTATTCCTTGCATAATATTTGAATTACACAAAATAAAGCATCAGAAAAGAGTGATAGAGTAACTCATAGAGTAACTCATAAGTGTGACTTATGTTATTATAAGTGGCATGTGAAAGTCGTGGTGAACTGCTGTCTCAATGACCTGTGTTCCAGCGCCATAAGAAGCTGGGTGTGATCCCTGCACCCATCAGAATCATGCAGACCAGAATTTTCTCATGAAGAGATTCATTCTGTTTCACTCTTCTGCTTTTTGCGAACTTGAAATTTTATGCTGGACAGTGTGAGTCATGATGGTCCAGAGCACGTGGCCATGTTCACCACTGGGTCCCCTAATAAGCCCCATGTTCTGTATAAAGCTGCAGTAGTCTCCTGACACTCCCGGTCTCCCTGCTGCCACTGACAATGGCCAGCATAGAAGCTACTGTCCACAAAACAGCTTTTAGAAATAGACCGAGTGAGTGGCCTCAGGGAGAGGCTGACTTAACAGTTCTTCGTGGGTGGAGAACATTGATAGATTTTACTGCGTGGGTTAGAAATCTGACAGCAGAGATCTGGGAGAACAGCAGTAGGATTAATGGACTGGCAGGCCACCAGGGAGACGTCAGAGGAGTCCGAGAGTAGGACCAGCTATCAGATAATTCAATTGCCATCTCTCTTGATGGTTAAGAACTGCTCAGACTTGACGGGGTGAGTGGACTACAATGAGGTGATTACAGAAGCTTTGGATACCAGCAGAGAAGTGGCAACTAACACCTGGAGGCATCTCGGCCATCTCCAGCCCTTACTCAGTGTCACCAAGAGGCCCACACACTGCCCCAGCACCACAAAATCCACCCCCATCTCTGCTGCATAGATTCAGACAGACTTGACTAAATCAGGGCAAGAGCCACAGTCTGTGGATGTTTCCAGATGGCAGAAGGCTTTTGTGCAGTGGGAGTTCTACTCCAATAGAATTCCCTCTGGGTTCATTTCTTGTTGAAAGGACTTGGCAATTTTACCAAAGGAAGCAATCTATATTTGAAAGTACTTTGGTCATACCTCAAAATTACCTGAGTTGCTGTCAAGTTTGGCAAATGGGGAAACTTCCAAAAAGGGCCTTTCTTAGGGGGACCAAGCATATTTTTCTTGCACTAATAGTGAGTCTTGGGTACTGACATGGATTATAGAAATTTGATCCTTTCTTGAGGATACTCAGATGCCCCCAACCCCCAAAGAACTGCTTAGTCCAAATCAGCTTGAACATTTCTCATGCCAAAGAAGATCACGGGGCTCTGGACTATGAGTTTTTCTTTCTTCTCATTTGAGGCACATAAGGTGATGCTCAGGGCTCAATCCTGCCTCTCTGCTCAGGGGTTATTCCTGGAGGTACTCAGAAGTGCCAGGGATCAAACCTGGGTTGGTACAGTACTATCACTCTGGCCCCACAATGCTGTGCTTCTGGGTGAGCATTGGATCCAGAGGATCTTTCCTGAGGGCATTACACAAACTATTGGGACTAACCTCATACCAGTGGAGTTGTGTAGTTCAAGGGGGTTGTTGCATTACTTGGACATCTGTATCTTGTTATTGAAAGGAAAAAATAAGATTCATAGTGAAATAGTCTCAGAGAAATTTCTTTTAAGTTTTAGGATGGAGAAGACTGGAGATCTGGGATAACAAAGTATCAGGAATACCAGGGACTGTTCAGAAAAGACAACACCTATATCCCACAGGGCATTTGCCTCCTTACCTTCTAGCACTGCTAGGACTACAGGATATGAGACAATGTTTGCGGGCCTGTGACCTCTGAGTATCATTACTAAAACCATGAGTTTTAGTAATTCATGGCCATGAAGTGGGTATAAGTCTCCCTTCCTCTTCTCTTTCCGGAGGTGTGTCCACACCTGACAGTGCTCAGTGGTTACTCCTGGCTCTGGGCTCAGGAGTGCTTAGAGGAACGATATAGGATGCCAGAGATCATACCTCAGTTGGCAGAATACAGAGCAAGAGCCCTCCCCACTGTACTGTCGCTCCAACTCTACCTGCCTCTTTGTATTAGCAAGGATGGATGCTCCTCTCTTCACACTTGCCCTTCCTCCTTACTGTCTTCCAGATTTTTCAGGATGTTTGACCTTCCCTTCTGTTCCCCAAGAACCTAGGGAAAGAGGCCGCACAGTCAGAATTCTTGCCTTTTTGTTGACAAAGACATCAATATTCCTCTCCATTAGCCTGGTTTTGTTTGTTTGTTCATTTTATTTTTTTGGTTGTATATTCAATTTCTCTCTTCTGATCTTTTCTTCCCTGAGCATATTTTAAAATTCCTTCTTTTTTGACCACTATGACAAAAATAGTATAGTTGGAAATGATCAGTCTGTATAAGAACTGCTTGCTGAAAGTAGGCAAAAGGACAAACATGATAAGTTCTCAGTTCCTGTATTGTAAACCGTAATGCCCAAAAGGAAAGAGAGAGAGAAAGAAGGAAAGTGCCTGCCATAGAGATGGCTGGGGAGGAGAGTGGTGGTAAGGAAATGGGGGTCATTGGTGGTGGGAAATGGATACTGATGGAGAGATGAATGTTGGATCATTGTATGACTGAAACCTGATCATAAACAGCTTTGTAACTGCGTATCTCACAACGGTTCAATTAAAAAACTACACTGTACTATAGCACTGTCATCCCGTTGTTCACCAATTTGCTTGAGTGGGCACCAGTAATGTCTCCATTGTGAGACTTGTTTCTGTTTTTGGCATATCAAATGCACCTTGGGTAGCTTGCCAGGCTCTGCAAGGGATGCTCTTGGTAGCTTTCCGGGCTCTTCGAGAGGGATAGATGAATCGAACCCAGGTTGGCCACATGCAAGGCAAATGACCTACCCGCTGTGCTATCTCTCCAAAAAGGTAAATAAAATAAGTAACTTTCTTTTCAGACTCTACCAGGTTTGATCTCAGAATCATTGGCCTCCTCTCCAACATTTGAAGTTCCCTTCAAATACCAGAGGCAACTTTTGGGAAAAAAAAGAATGAGCTGGAATCACTTTTCTTCACACTTTCCAAGTATTGAGTACATCTTTCTTGGAAGCTTTGTCAATTTCCCTAGGAACAGAGCTGTTCCTTTTTGTATCATCACCTGGGCTTCCTTAGTTTTGTTATAATTAATTGCATTTTTTTACAGCTGTGATCCTCTCAAGAGGACATTAGTGGATTGTTTTCCAATCCCACCTATTTCTGTGGCACCTTGTAGGCTAAGAAAAGGGAGCTGTCTGGTTCACAGTCTAAATAAACTGTCAGCTGGACCTGACTCAATACACAACACTTTCTCTCTTTGCTACAGTACCTTGTTTGAAAGGTCGTACATCCGTCCAAGTTAGGGTGGCTTCTCAAATCCAATCTTAATCTTAGAGGAATTTTCTAAATCTGTCTGAAAGGAACTCTGAAGATTATTCAGGGTTCTGGGGACCTGATGACCTTGAGGACATGTGAAGGCACACAGGGTTCATCAGGGGGCCCTGATCATCAGGGCTGGAATTTGATAATAGCATACTCACCTTGGGAATGGTGGATGGGGTGGGACTGGTGAACCACTAGCACTGGTCCTGTGCTGTGGTAGGACCCTCTAATTGGGATCACAATATCTGTGGCATTGCTCTCTGTCCCAGATATTGTTAGCAAATATGGTCAATACTGTGTGTTGGGGAGAATGCAGCTGAGCATAAGCAAACCAGAAGAGACTTCTCTCCCAGATAGTCTCCCACGGATGAGAGTGACACTGCTCTCACTCCTCACACCACAGAGTTTCCTCAGTAGGTATTAGGCACAAAGCACTTAGAAGCAACTCACAGGTGGGATTAGGAGCCATTATGCTTTGCCAAAGGCAAAGAAGTGCCCTGTAAAAGAGAAGATGGGTGGCATCACCTTCCCCAAATTCAAACTACTGATTAAAACAGCATGGTATTGGGATTAAAACAGACCTGCAGACCAATGGAACAGAGTTGAATATCCTGTCACACATCCCCAAATATATGGCCACTTAATCTTTGACAAAGGAACAAAAAATATGAAGTGGAACAAAGAAAGCTTCTTCAACAAGAGGTGCTGAGAAAACTGGATAGCTACCTGCAAAAAATGAACTCTGACCTCTGTCTAATGCCAGGGACAAAAGTCAGACCAAAGTGGATTAAAGACCTCAATATCAGACATGAATCTATAAGATACATAGCGGAAAATGTGGACAGAACTCTCCATGACATTGAAGCTAAAAGCATCTTTAAGGATGAAACAGCACTGACCATGCAAGTGGAAGCAAACATATATAAACGGAACGACATCAAACTTAGAAGCTTCTGCACTTCTAAAGAAACAGTGACCAAAATACAGAAAGAGCCCCACAGAATGGGAAAGAATATTTATCCAATACACATCTGATAAGGAATTAATATCCAGGATGTACAAGAAAAAAACTCCAACCCTATCAGAAAATGGGGAGAAGAAATGAACAGAAGTGTCCTCAAAAAGGAAATACAAATGGCCAAAAGGCACATGAAAAAATGCTCCACATTGCTAGTCATCAGGGAGATGCAAATCAAAACAACAATGAGATATCATCTCACACCACAGAGACTGGCACACATTCAAAAGAATGAAAGCAACCAGTGCTGGCATGGATTTGGGGAAAAAGGGATGTTCTTTCACTGTTGGTGGGAATGCTGACTGGTCCAGCCTTTCTGGAAAACAATATGGACAGTCCTTCAAAAACTAGAAATTGAGCTTCCATATGACCCCGCAATACCACTTCTGGGAATATATCCCGAGGATGCAAAAAAGCACAGTAGAAATGACATCTGTACCTATATGTTCATTGCAGCACTGTTCACAATAGCCCAAATCTGAAACAACCTAAGTGCCCTAGAACAGATGACGGGTTAAAGAAACTTTGGTACATCTACACAATGGAATACTATGCAGCTGTTAGGAGAGATGAAGTCATGAAATTTGCTTATAAATGGATCGACATGGAGAGTTTCATGCTAAATGAAATGAGTCAGAAAGAGAGGGACAGACATAGAAGGACTGCATTCATTTGTGGAGTATAGAATAACATCACATGAGGCTGATACCCAAGGACAGTGGATACAAGGGCCAGGAGGATTGCCCCATAGAAGACTGCTTCATGAGCGGAGGGGAGAAGGCAGATGGAATAGAGAAGGGATCACTAAGAAAATGATGGCTGGAGTAATCAGTCGGTATGTGAGATGTGTGCCGAAAGTAGATAACGGACCAAACATGATGATCTTTCAGTGTATGTATTGCAAGCCATAATGCCCAAAAGTAGAGAGAGAGTATGGGGAATATTGTCTGCCATGGAGGCAGGGGGAGGGTGGGAAAGGGGGCATGTAATGGGGATATTGGTGGTGGGGAATGTGCACTGGTGGAGGGATGGGTGTTTGATCATTCTGTGATTGTAACCCAAACATGAAAGCTTGTAACTATCTCATGGTGATTCAATAAAATTTAAAAAATAATAAAGGCAAAGAAGTGCCCTGCACTTTTCATTGATGTTGCATAGGTAGAGAAGCACTAGACCAGGACCACTTCAGGGCTCCTGGAAGAAAGAGAATTGTGAAGAAGGAAGAGGAGAACAAGTTCCCTTATCTATCTCTTAGGGAAACTGAATTACCTAATGAGAAACTGGACCCCTGTGAAATTTCCTGACACATTTTCAGGTGCTATGGAATCCTCCCACAACCCCTCCCCATAAGTTTCCTGCCATTTATTCAGAGAAGAGAAGTAGTATTTTGACCAAAAATATCAGCACTTTACTTCATCAGTGAGATTAACCAAGCCTTGGTACTGTTACTGAAGAAATAGATTTATTCCTGAGTGGATCCTTATGTAACATATGACAGATTTGCATGCAAAGCTCCAGATATTTCTGAAGTTGTATTTATTCAGTAGTTTTAGGAAGGTGCTTTTAGATCCCTTACTGCTCTACATTCTTCCCTCAGCTGGTTACAAATTTCACTTTGTCCTGGAGTATGCCATCTGTCGGAGTCCACCCCGCTCTTTATCGGGCCTGTTGCCCGTGCCCCATAGTCCTTGGGACACGCTTAAGGCTGTCGCCTGTTTCTCCCTGTCCCTGTGGCTTGCCTAGGTTCTCTAGCCAAGGGTAAGAACCCTGTTACTCTGCAGTATGTTTGGTTATACGTGAAGAGGCAGAGACAGGATGCCCTCTTTCCAGGAGTGTGAAATCAGAGAGGGAGTTACTTAGCTGAGGGCTTCATTTTTATCCCCAACTCCCACCCCTAGTCATATCTTTTATTTTTTGAAGTGAATCCAGATAGCGTTACATGAATAAAACTTACTTAGAGAGATGTGAGGGGAAAGCAAAAAAGAGAGAAAAACAGATTTATCCAGAGTGGAACAAAAGTTTTATTATCTACTTTGTCTAGATGCATTTCTGTCTAGTGAACTTAAAATGACTAAGATAATGAGATGAACTGAGAAGTACCCTTCACTCTCACAATATAATGGTCCCCCAAATGCCCTGAACTGGGAGAAGAGAAATTAAAACCTCAAAAATTATCAAGGGAATGAGTAGGGAAAGGGAATGGAAAGAGAGAGACACAGACAGACAGACCTGTTGACTTAGAGATTGGAGAAATTTTATTTCACTGACCTTTCATTTCCATCACAGTAAGTTTTTCATATAAGATGTGCACATGTTTTCACATCTATTGGTCGTCTGAATATCTTATACGAAACTGTTCAGGGCTAGATAATACAGTGAGCAGCGTGCATACCCTCCATGTAGCTGGTCCAGGTTTGATCCCCAACACCACATATGGTCATCTGAGCACCACCAGGAGTGATTCCTTGCAGAGAGCCAGGAGTAAGCCCTAATACATTTGGGTGTGAGCATGGCAGCAATTGAGTTCTGGAGGTTTTTGTTTGCTGAGGCTCTATTGGTGTGGGGAGGGGAACTCACCTGCCACCTCTGGCTTGCTCTGGGTGAGACAGCCTGAGACGCAGTCTGGGGGTATCTCTGAGGCATGTAGTACTATCTTGCTCTCTTACAAGAACTATATTTCTCAGCAGTTTAGTTTTTGTTGTTAAGATTTAGAGGGGGTATATATATCCTAAGTTGTAACCCTTCATCAGATGAGTGGTGGAAAATATTTTCTCCACCACTGTGGAGATGTCCTATGTCTTCTCAATATAATCATGACTACTTTTCCAGTGCAGAAGCTTCTTAATTTAATGCAGTGCCATTTGTGTATCTTTGTTTCTGTTTTCTTGGCCAATGGCATTGAGCTGCTTAAGATGCTGCTTAGATGCCCGGCAAGCTACCGAGTGTATCTTCCCCACACAGCAGAGCCTGGCAAGCTACCTGTGGTGTTTTCAACATGCCAAAAACAGTAACAAACAAGTCTCACAATGGAGGAGTTACTGGTGTCCGCTCGAGCAAATTGATGAGCAATGGATGACAGTGACAGTGAAGATGCCTCCAGATTTAGTGTCATGAAGGGTTCTGCCTGTGTTTTCTTCAGTTCAATACATGTATTCAAGTCCATTATCAAAGTATTTAATCCATTTTGAACTGATTGTTCTGAATTGTGTGTGGTAGAGGTCTGAGTTTATTTTTTACAGGTGACTAACCAGTTTCCAACATCTCTATTGTCTTTCCCTCATTTATGTCATTTTTTTTATTCCTTTGTTGAAAATTACCTGTACCTAATCCTGAAAAAATCTGTGTCTGGGATCTCAATTCTATTCCATTGGTCTGAGTCAGTCCTAATTTCAGTACTGTAGGATAACGTAGCCGCAGGTAGTTTTGGTTTATTGGGTTACTCCCATTATGCTGCTCCCTTTCCTCTGCTTTCTTTGTACTCAGTTGACTTGTAAATATTGTTTTTCTCTTTTCCTTAAGTTCTTTGTATAGTATATTCAGAGCAATGTCCTTTTTGTATGGGCACAGGAAGACAGTAGTAAATGCTGTAAATGCTATGCTTTTGTTATGTGGGAGTCATTTGACTCTAAATGATAGTTTTTCTCCTGGGCATCTGTTCTCTCGACCTAAGTCTCAGCTGCCCTTACTTCCTAGCACCCCAAAAGCAGGGTCCTGACGAGGGACTGGATGGACCCAGGGCAAGCAGTGAACTATTTGCTACCCTGGCATCCAGATGGGCCTGGCCAAAGTGCCTAATGCTTAACTATACCAGCTTGGTCATGGACAGATGCTGTCATGATCCAAAAAGTAAAAACTAGATTCGGACCCTGCTAGGGTTAGGAATGATTAATCTGGCCTGAGCTTTGTAGTCTGAGTCTATGGCAAGATGTTCTCAGGAGAGCTGCCCTACAAGTTTCAATCTATCTCTTACTGTGTCCATACAAAAATAACTAAAGGAGAAAAACACCTTAAGTGGTATTTGCCTGTGAGTCGTCAGGAAGGGCTTCCTTATGTTGTTTTTGCTTCCAGATCAGGTGGAGCTTGAGCCCAGAGGGCAAGGTGGAAAGATATAAATAGGGGTGGAGAGAGAGAAGTTGGTGGAGGCAGAATCCAAGAGAAGCAGTGGGGGTCAGGTCAGAATCCAAGAGAAGCAGTGAGAGTCTGAATCCAGAGAGTCTGAATTCAAAGGGCAGCATCTGGAGAGCAGGTATTGAGGAATGAGGAGCCTGAAAAGAAGAGTGTGTGAGGTGAGAGAGAGAGAGACGAGAAATTGAATAAACAGTAACTAATCAGCAACCAGCCTGGTCCTCATTCTTCCTTCACCTGCACATTGCCTACAGCCAACCCAATCCTGTCCATATACAGCGGCTCGAGAGTACCAAACGTGGGTGGTGAGAGAGAGCCTCCTGGAGGGCCCTCAAATCCACATCCCTCACATGTGGGGGTAGTTCTTTACACAGTACCACATGGTCTTGACTACATCTTCATAGTTAAAGTTGAGGAAAAACAAGCCTCCCAACTTTTTTCCTTGACTTTTTGCTATTTAGCATGTTTTAGTACTCTATATAAATTTCTTATTTTTATATTTGACCCACACAAGTCTATGTTTATGTCTTATTAATGGCTTTGGAATTATTGCTGGAGGTTGTTGAGGGACCATATGTGGAATAGGGGAATCTTACCCATGATTTGTGTTAGCTGAGTGTAAGAGAAGTACCCTTGCCCACTAACAATCTATCTGGCTTTAACTCTATATAAATTTTAATAGCACTTGGTCTATATGTCTAAAAATTGTCATGGATATTTTTATAGGAACTGCATTGAATCTATAGAGTGGTTTGGATAATGTTATTTCACAACACTAAATTATCAGATCCAAGAAAGGGATGTGTTTCAATTTCCTTCAATAGTCTTCTATTTCTTTCAGTAGTGAACTAAGGGCAACTGAGGCTTAATTCAAGAAAACATGATAGATGTCTGGGAGTAAATATTATTCAGAGTCAATAATCTCCCAAGTTACAAAAGCATAGCATTAACTGTCTTCCTGTTCCTATGCAAAAAGAACATTGCTCTAAAATAAACTATGCAAAGGATATAAAGGAAAAGCAGTATTTCACTTACATAAAAAGAAATCCAGAGCCCTCAGAAAATATGGTCTACAGGTTGTAGGGTCTGATTTGGAGATATTTGTGATTAACAGATAGGGGAAGAAGAGCACAAAGGAGAGGTTAAAGATAAACACAGAGGATTGGGAGTGCTTATCAACATGGGTGCGCCTCAGTAGCACTAGGGTAGAAGTAACTCAATAAACCTAAGCTCCCTGCAGGAGGAGCAAGGACAAACTATTGTTAAATTTAAAATGCTTGGAATTGTCGTACAACAGCCTGCCACTTTACCGTACAAGATTATTGCTTTTAAAATCTTCTATAGGGGTTGAACTGATAGTACAGATGGTAGGGCTTTTGCCTTGCACCTATGTGGCCAACCTTGGTTTGATTCGGGCATCCCATGTGATTCCCCAAGAACTGCCAGGAGTAGTAATTCCTGAGTGCAGAGCCAGGAGTCAGCCCTGAACATCATTGGGTGTGAGAAAAAAAGCCCAACAACAACAACAACAACAACAACATACACAAATAAATAAATAAAATCTTTTTTAGGTTCTTAAGAATTTTCTATGTGTGAAACCATGTCATCTGCAAATAGTAATAGTTGGACTACTTTTCTAATCTGAATTTCAAGTATCTGGGAAGACAAGTCATGAAGAGAGACCATGAAAGAGGTGCTTGATATTGGTTGATTCTCCCCATACTGCTTCCTTTAGACAACAACAGTTTCTCAACTTAGATGGGTGGGTATTCCTTGGGATACCCACCCATCTAATATTGCTTGTTTGACTCTAGTGACATAACAAGGGATATCCCCACTTCTTTTCCTATGGAAATAATCAAAGGAGGTGGTAATTGGTTGCCACAAAAAACAGCAGTCCAATATGGGGAAGCAAATTGGGCACTAAAATTGCCAAGTATGCCTGTGACCAGTGAGCTCTTGCCCATTAATAGGATATACTTTTGCCTGTTCAAGTGAGGTAAGTCATATAGCAAGTCTAGATAAGGACAGGCCTATCTGGCCTGCAGAGAAATGAGAAAACTGGTAGGATAAAGAGAGACATTGAAATGATTTTCTAGTCTCGTTGTCCTTTCACAAAGTTGGGCAAAAGGTAGAGGTTGAAAGTCTTGTTCATTTTTCCATTCTCTATCCTCCCTCCTGTTGATACAGTCTATCTAAATGCTTGTAAGCAGAATTCATGCCTTAACAAAAAATTATTTTTGCTATTACATAGTTAAATCTGTTATAGCCTATCAAGTTTCCAAGGGTTCACTGACTCTAAATAAAATGGGAAAGGGTAAAATGATGAGATGACGTGTGAAAACCAGATATTTGCCTTGACAGCTAAAGAAACTCTAGAATCCTGAAAATAGTCAACAAAAAGATCTGATGATTAATATTAGACTTAAAATTATGTGGCAGATATCCATGACCCTTGTGATAGAAGTTTCATTAGAAATATAAATAGGGAAGAGAGTTTGGAGTGGGTTAAGTAATAAGTAAGAGACAAAGAAGTCACTGTGTCACTGTCATCCCTAAGTAACACTGTATCACTGTTCATCGATTTGCTCTAGTGGGCACCAGTAATGTCTTTATTGTGAGACTTGTTGTTTCTGTTTTTGGCATATGGAATACGCCACAGGTAGCTTATCAGGCTCTGCCACGAGGGCAAGTTACTTACAGTGGCTTGCCAGGCTCTCTGAGAGGGACAGAGGAATCAAACCCGGCGCGTACAAGGCAAATGTCTTACCCTCTGTGCTATCGCTCCAACCCAATCATTCTTGTACCTTAGCTATTTAAAATCATGAGCTTTCTACCACCAGATATTTTAACAATTCCACAAGAATACAAACACAGAAAAATCCCTTTGGTTTTTTACCAAACTTTGATATTAGCATAGAAAAAAACACACAAACTGCCAATGTTTATGAAAACATGAGAAAACTGTATCTTAATGGCTTCTGTACCTCTGTTGTTTGTCAACTGGCCTAATTTTTTCATTAAAATTGGCTGAGGCTTGTAGGATAAAGCCTTGCATTCTCTGAACTTTATTTCACTTTAGTTTCAGACTCTAGTTCCGCAGCTCTTCCTAGATAGTACAGATTCTTTAGTTCAAAAGAATTTCAACTGTTAATAACCATGAATATTCTTCTAATAAGAAATTTAGATTGAGAATTTAAATTTCTCTGTAGGCTTAATATTCTGATGAGAAATCTTTGTCAACCTGGCTCTAACACTCGAGTGCAGACAGGCAGACAGGCAGACAGACAATGAATTGACTGAAAACACCACATGTACATGTCACACGTCTGCAGTTGGTCGATCGATCGATCTGACCCTTCAAAAATGGCAGGAAGAAAACTGATAGACTGAGAAAGGAAGGAGCAGTCTCCAGGGCAAACTCTGCTCTGTCCGCCGATTGGAAACCTCGGACCCATTTCCAGCCTGACCAGCCAGTTTCCAGCTTGTTGAAAATGGGTCAAGAAAGCCCTTCTGTTGACATGAGCCGGCAAAACAAACCATGGCAAAGTTGTTGAAACCTAGGGTGGTCAGATGTTACCATTTTAAGGTCAAGACTAGTTCTGAAGCAGGGAGCTAGTACCTTCTTATCAGGCATGGGAAAGGCTGCCTCAGTGACACACTTCTTTGTTTCTGAAATCAGACAGATAATCATATGATCTTGCATTTTCCTGCCTCCTCTGCTTTGATAATCCTATTTCTTTGGTGCAAACTGCCATTCACTGGCTGTCTTTCCCTGTGCTCTAGCTTATACTCAGGCCACATGGTGTTACAGAGGTTAACAAGATGTTCCTTATTTAAACTATCTAGCTGGAGTCTCTTCCAATGTTTCAGTAAGTAACCCAAAGGAGAATGTTTGGTACCAATATCGAATTTCTCATATTTCCTGAGTGCCAGCACTAACGTATGAAAAAGGATAGTAGTACCTTGGCAAGCTCTTCTTCCAGTAATTTCTCCCAAGGAGCTTTGCCCCCTTCTGCCTGAACTGCTGTTGTTCTAGAGGTTTCTGGCTCGAACATGACCACAACTGCATGCCGGCCTATCAGAAAATCACAAGGGAGGATGTCTCCTTCAGGGATTTTTGAGCTACTCCAGGCGTCCCTGGGGCCTTCCCAGACATCCACCAAGACCATCGCTTGCGTGTGGAGCCAGAACTGAGTGCCGTGGGTTTCCGAGAAACCTTGCTCAATAGCGAAACCTTGCTTGCTATTGAAGGGAAAAGAGAAAGGTTCTGCCTTTCTTAGCTTGCCACATATTCCTTTGCCTCTTGCTGGCTTGCTCTCTTCCTCTTACTTTCCTATTAATTTTTTTCTTTTTTTTTAATTTTTTAAAAATTTTATTGAATCACCGTGAGATAGTTACAAGCTTTCATGTTTGGGTTACAATCTCACAATGATCAAACACCCATCCCTCCACCAGTGCACATTGCCCACCACCAGTATCCCAGGTACACTTTTTCTTTCTGCCTCACTTTGCCTAGAGCAAAACCTGAGGCTGCTTCATTAGCCTTTCAATTGACTTCTAGCCATCCTCTGATTAGATGGAGACTGAGTGGGCAAAGGATTTCAGCCTGGAAGTTGATCTGCCTTAGTTCCCCACTTGTCTGTTTGCGCCCACATGGCCGAGTGTAGGATAACATAGCCTCAGGTACTTAGGTTTATTGGGTTACTCCTGTTACAGTGCTCCCATTCCTCTTTGCTTATTTGTAGCTTCTTTCTTAGTGTTCTATTGTCTTATAAATATTGTTTTTCTCTTCTCCTTGAGTCCTTTGCATAGTTTATTCAGAGCCATGTCCTTTTTTGTATGGACACAGGAAGACTTAGCAAATGCCATGCTTTTGTAACCTGGGAGTCATTTGACTCTACATGATATTTTCCTCCTGGGCATCTTTCTCTCGACCTAAGCCTCAGCTGCCCTTACTTCCTAGCACCCCCAAAAGCAGGGTCCCAACGAGGGACGAGATGGACCCAGGGCAAGAGGTGAGTTATGTGCTACCCTGGCATTGAGATGGGCCTGGCCAAAGTGCCTAATGCTTAACTATAAGTTAAGAGCTTGATCATGGACAAATGCTGTCATGATCCAAACAGTGATAACTAGATTCGGACCCTGCTAGGGTTAGGAATGATTAATCTGGCCTGAGCGTTGTAGTCTGAGCCTGTGGCAAGATGTTGCCAGGAGAGCTGCCTTGCAAGCCTCAATGTATCTCTTGCTATGTCCATACAAAAATAACTAGTATTAAGATGTTAATAAGTGTTTGGACTAAGGAAAGGAAAAAAAAACTTAAGAGTCAGGAAGGGCTTTGGAATGCCCTGCCCTCAGGAAGGGCTTTTGTATGTTGATTTCGCTACCTGGCTGGGTATAGCCTAGAGGGCAAGGTGGGAGAGACAAGTAGGAGGAGAGACTAGAGAAGCCAGAGAGAGGCTGCAGCAGATCCAGAGAGAGGACGGAGCTGAGAGTGCGGGAGATGAGAAAGATGGAAGATTGAATAAACGGTAACTAATCAGTAACTAGCTCGGTCCTCGTTCTTCCTTTGCCTGTCCTTGGCCAATGGCTGTCCTGATCCAGCCCATAAACAACAGCTCCAGAGCACCGAACATGGGCGGTGAGACAGCCGCCCGGAGAGCCTGCGAGTGCACATGCCCCTCGTCGAGCCTTAGTTTTTTACAGCCGAGCACATCACATGTGGTTCCTGAGCACATGTGTCACCCGTATCTCTCCTCTTGAGATGTGTACTTTCATGCTTTTGTATCTAATGCTAGGATTTGTGTAGGGGCTCTCTCTGCCCTTGGAGAAGCTCGTGTTCTCTCTTGAGTGTGTTACTCTCTCTCTCTCTGTCTCTCTGTCTCTCCCCACACACACACACACACCTTAAAAATTCTCCAAATAAAATCTATTTACTTCACAGCTTGTCTACTCCTGAAATTCCTTTCTGCAAGGCAAGACAAGAACCCAGTAACCCTGGGTCCTGAGTGGCAAAGGTGGATCAGGACCGTTTTTCTCCTCCCTGCTTCACGTAATTCATCCATGGGGCCTACCGACATCAGATGGTGACCACGAGGGACATGCAGTGAAGAAATCCACAAGGAAGGAGGTAACCTGTGGAGGTGCGATCCCTTAGAAATCTCTAGGGGGGCTGAGGGAGGAATGTGATAACCTCTGTGTGAATGTGTGTGTGCATGAGCACCGCAATAGGTCCTCCTATCGGGTGTGAATTTGTGGCTCCATGACCTTGCACTCTTAAAGTCCTTCTAAGTCACAGAGCTCAAGTGGGCTGCCTGCGATTCCACGGAGGACTTACAGTCAAGGGTGGCACTGGCATAGATGCCGTTTGTAAGTCACAACACTGAACCACTATGGCTAAGTTCTCCACTGGCCAGGCAAGCACCCGAATGGTCTCTGCAAAGAGGCACCCTTCCTTTCTCTGTCTCGCATCACCGTTCACTGTGGGAAAGATGGGAGGAAAGCCCACTAGTGAGAGGATTCTGGGGAAGAGACAAAGAAGTAGAGATCACAAATTTAAAATACTTCTTAATAAAAGGGGGATGCAAAAACTAGCAAAAGTTAATGTAAACATAACAGAAAATAGAAAAATTATATACAAAAGTCCATGACTTTGCAATATGCAAGTAATGAAAAATAAGAAATATTAAAAATACAATTATGTTCACAATTGTGCCTCAGAAAGTCAAATACCTCAGAGTCAACTTAAGTAAAGAGGTGATAGGACTATACAAAGAAAACTACAAAACAATACTTCAAGAACTACACATATAGTTCTTGATATACTATACATTAAACATATATAGCACTATACATATTTCATGCAGTCCCTAGCAGGATACCCATGAGCATACCCTAATACCTACAGTATGCTCATGAAACAGTGAGCCCGCCCAAATAGCTAAAGCCGTCCTTGAGAGAAAAGACTATAGGAGGCATCGCTTTCAAACTGTATTACAAAGTGGTAGTAATTAAAATAGCATGATATTTAAATAAAGACAGACCCCCAGATGAGAAGACTAGAGTTGAATATCCTGAGACAAAGCCAATAGATATATGATAAGTTAATCTTTGATTACACGGCAGAGCCTGGCGAGCTACTCATGGCGTACTTGATATGCCAAAAACAGTAACAAGGACAGTCCTCATTCCCCTGATCCTGAAAGATCCCCTAATACACCATCGGGCTACACTAGCATGCAACAGGGGTGAACGAAGACATTACTGGGGCCTGCTTGAGCAAATCAATGAATAATGGGATGACAGTGACACAGTGAATCTTTGATTAAAGAGGAAAAAACTGAACTAGCACAGGAAAACTCTTAACCAAGTAATGTTGGGAAAACTGTTAAGCTACATGCAGTAAAAAATATCCAACACCATGCACTGTAGCACTGTTGTCCCTTTGTTCATCGATTTGCTGGAGCGGGCACCAGTAGCATCTCCATTGGGAGACTTGTTGTTACTGTTTTTGGCATATCAAATATGCCACAGGTAGCTTGCCAGACTCTTCCATGCGGGCGAGATACTCGTGGTAGCTTGCCAGGCTCTCCAAGAGGGACGGAGGAATCGAACCCTGGTCAGCCACGTGCAAGGCAAACACCCTACCTGCTGGACTATCGCTCCAGCCCATCCAACACTATACTCAAAGTAAAATCTTAGAGGTTTAAAGACCTTGATATCAAATCTGATTCCTTAAGGCACACAGAGGAAAATGTAAGCAATATTCAGGGAACAATGATCAGAATATAAAGACAGCCTACAAATTGGGAAAAAAAATTGTTTTTCCCAAGAATCATCTAATAAGGACTTAATATCAAGAATATATAAGAAACTGGTAGAATTTGACCAGAAAACCCTTCCAATCCCATCCCCCTCCCCCCAAAAAAGGGTAGAAAAGATGAACAGAAACTTCTTCAGAGAAGAAATGGAAATGGATGTTCAGGATATAAAAACCATAGTTAAAGACTAATAGTCAAAGATGGTAGAAACAAGGGCCAAATGTTTCATAGTTGGAATCTTGCCACAAGTTGAGGATTGGTGCAGTTAGACAGAGAAGGTACCACTATGACAATGATAGCTATTTGGGTGCTAGGCGTAGGTTAAGTAATATGTGTGATAAACTTTAAGTACCTGTATTGCAAACTACAATGCCTAAAAGAAGAGGTAAAGAAGAAAATTGTCTGTCATAGGGGCAGGCTGGGGGCTTTGGGGATGGAAGGAGGAAAATAGGGGGCATTAGGGGTAGGAAATGCACTCTGAGGAAAGTTGGATGTTGGGACTGAAACCTAATCATGAACAAATTTGTGACTATCTCACAGTGATTCTATAAAAAAATTGGGGTGAAGTAATGTAATAGTTTCTAGGTCAGTGTTGGATAACCTAAAAACTAATGACTTTTCTCCTCCCTCAACAATGTCTTGTTCAACTCTTTAGGATCTCTGAATTACTCTGTTTCCTTACATGGAAGAAGTAATTTGCAAATATAATTAAATATAATAACTTTGAGTTATAGCCTCCAGAATTGCTAAATAGTCCCAAAATACTCCAATAAATATTTAAAAGCAAATAACAGTTCTTGTTGAAGTCAGAGAAATTGGACTACAAAGAATAATCATTTTGATAAACCGCTAGCAAGACTTACAAAGAAAGAAAGAGAAAGAACCCTAATAAATCGAATCAGAAATGAAAAGGGGGACATCATAACAGAAACCAGTGAGATTCAAAAGATCATTAGAGACTACTTCGAAAGTCTATATGCCACAAAACAGGAGAACCTAAAAGAAATGGATGGATTCCTCGATTCTTACAATCTCCCAAGACTGAACAAAGAAGACTTGGAATACCTGAATAGACCCATCAATGTTAAGGAAATTGAAGCTGTGATCAAAAACCTCCCCAAAAACAAAAGCCCAGGCCCAGATGGCTTCACTGGCGAATTCTTCCAAACATTTAAAGAAGACCTGCTGCCTGTTTTCCTCAAACTTTTCCAGGAAATTGAAAAAACAGGAAATCTCCCAAACAGTTTCTATGAAGCACACATCTCCCTAATACCAAAAGCAAACAAAGACATCACTAAGAAAGAAAATTACAGACCAATATCCCTGATGAACACCGATGCGAAGATCCTCAACAAAATACTGGCAAATAGGATCCAACAACTCATCAAAAAGATTATACACCACGACCAAGTGGGATTCATCCCAGGGATGCAAGGATGGTTTAACATTCGGAAATCAATCAACATAATCCAGCATATCAACAAAAGTAAAGATAAAAACCATATGATCATATCAATAGATGCAGAGAAAGCATTTGACAAGATCCAACATCCTTTCATGATGAAAACCCTCGCCAAAATGGGGTTTGGAGGAACTTTCCTCAAGATAGTCGAAGCCATTTATCACAAGCCTACGGCAAGCATTATCCTCAACGGGGAAAAACTAAGGGCCTTTCCTCTGAGATCAGGCACAAGACAAGGATGCCCACTCTCACCACTCCTCTTCAATATAGTACTGGAAGTACTTGCGATAGCTATTAGACAAGAAAAAGAGATTAAGGGCATCCAGATAGGAAGGGAAGAAATCAAACTCTCACTATTTGCAGACGACATGATACTATATCTAGAGAAGCCTAAAACCTCTACTAAGAAACTCTTAGAAACAATAGACTTATACAGTAAAGTTGCAGGCTACAAAATCAATACCCAAAAATCCATGGCCTTCATATATGCAAACAATGAGGCAGAGGAAAGGGACATGAAAAAAGCAATCCCATTCACAATCGTGCCCCAGAAAATCAAGTACCTCGGAATCAGCTTAACCAAGGAAGTAAAAGACCTTTACAAAGAAAACTACATAACGCTACTCCATGAAATCAAAGAGGACATGAGGAAATGGAAACATATACCCTGCTCGTGGATAGGGAGAATCAATGTTGTCAAAATGGCAATACTCCCTAAAGCATTATACAGATTCAATGCGATCCCTATAAATATACCCATGACACTCTTCAAAGAAATGGATCAAGCAATCCTAAAATTCATATGGAATAACAAACGTCCAAGGATAGCTAAAACAATTCTTGGGAAAAAGATGATGGGAGGCATCACCATCCCCAACCTCAAACTTTACTACAAAGCAGTAACAATTAAAACAGCATGGTACTGGAACAAAGGCAGAGCCGTAGACCAATGGAACAGGGTGGAATATCCCTACACACAACCCCAAATGTATGACCATCTAATCTTTGATAAGGGAGCAAGAGATGTGAAGTGGAGCAAGGAAAGCCTCTTTAACAAATGGTGCTGGCACAACTGGACAACCACATGCAAAAAAATGGGTTTAGACCTTGACCTGACACCATGCACAAAAGTCAGATCAAAATGGATTAAAGACCTCAACATTAGACCACAAACCATAAGGTACATTGAAGACAAGGTCGGCGAAACCCTCCACGATATTGAAGATAAAGGTATCTTCAAAGGTGACACGGAACTAAGCAATCTAGTAAAAACAGAGATCAACAAATGGGACTACATTAAACTAAAAAGCTTCTGCACCGCAAGAGATACATTGACCAGAATCCAAAGACTATCCACAGAATGGGAAAGGATATTTACACAATACCCATCAGATAAGGGGTTGATATCAATGGTATATAAAGCACTGGTTGAACTCTACAAGAAGAAAACATCCAACCCCATCAAAAAATGGGGCGAAGAAATGAACAGAAACTTTACCAAGGAAGAAATACGAATGGCCAAAAGGCACATGAAAAAGTGCTCTGCATCACTAATCATCAGAGAGATGCAGATCAAAACAACCATGAGATACCACCTCACACCACAGAGACTAGCACACATCCAAAAGAACAAAAGCAACCGCTGTTGGAGAGGATGTGGGGAGAAAGGGACCCTTCACTGCTGGTGGGAATGCCGACTGGTTCAGCCCTTCTGGAAAACAATTTGGACGATTCTCAAAAAATTAGATATTGAATTCCCATTTGACCCAGCAATACCACTGCTGGGAATATATCCCAGAGAGGCAAAAAAGTACAATCGAAACAACATCTGCACATGTATGTTTATCGCAGCACTGTTTACAATAGCCAGAATCTGGAAAAAACCCGAATGCCCCAGAACGGATGACTGGTTGAGGAAACTTTGGTACATCTATACAATGGAATACTATGCAGCTGTTAGAAAAAAGGAGGTCAAGTATTTTGTAGTTAAGTGGATGGGCATGAAAAGTTTCATGCTGAGTGAAATGAGTCAGGAAGAGAGAGACAGACATAGAAAGATTGCACTCATCTATGGTATATAGAATAACAGAGTGGGAGACTATCACCCAAGAACTGTAGAAATAAGTACCAGGAGGTTGACTCCATGGCTTCGAGGCTGGCCTCACGTTCCGGGGAAAGGTCAACTCAGAGAAGCGATCACCAACTACATTGTAGTCGAAGGCCATGTGGGGGAAGGGAGTTGCGGGCTGAATGAGGGCTAGAGACTGAGCACAGCGGCCACTCAACACCTTTATTGCAAACCACAACAGCTAATTAGAGAGAGAGAACAGAAGGGAATGCCCTGCCACAGTGGCAGGGTGGGGTGGGGGGGAGATGGGATTGGGGAGGGTGGGAGGGACGCTGGGTTTACGGTGGTGGAGAATGGGCACTGGTGAAGGGATGGGTTCCCGAACTTTGTATGAGGGAAGTATAAGCACAAAAGTGTATAAATCTGTAACTGTACCCTCACGGTGATTCTCTAATTAAAAATAAATAAAATTAAAAAAAAAAAGAATAATCATTGTTATATAACATGATTTGCTTTGAAATTGAAAAAGGAATCAAGAAATACAGTGAGCTTCTAGAATCTGGTAAAAGCAAAGAAATAAAATTTTTCTGGAACCCCTAGAATAATGCAAATTCACTACCACAATGATTTTAGCTCCAATGGAATGCATGTTAGACTTCTGGTCTATTGAACTTCAGATAATAAATTTATATTATTTAAGCCTCCTTATGGTCACTTTTTGTAGCATCAATAAATAGCTGACATAATCACTGACAAAATTTTCAAAGATATTGGACAAAGGAAAAAATTTTAGTTTTTCTTTATTCCTCTCCACCCTGATGTTTTAAAACACATGTCTTCTCTACAATTATTCTGGCAAACAGTGTGACGAGACATATGGCATACTGTATTATAAAAACAGGTATTTGGGAGGGTGTAACGAAAAGGAAAGCTTGAGTACTGTGTATTGGGAATATAGATTGGCGTAACGTCTACTTAAAACAGTATGAATATTCATTAAAAATTTAAAATGAAGGTACAATTTTATAAAAATTACCACTCCTCATTATTTATCTGATGAATATACAAACACCAATTCAAAAGTTTTTGCATACTTATGTTAATAGTTAATCATAATACACAAGACTTGAAATCAATTTAAAAATCAGATGGCTAGATAAAGAAATCAAGAGCTACACAGTTTTTACGTGACATTTATTGACAACTTTATGCTAATACATTTGAAAAATCAAATGACAGCGACCAGTTCCTGAAAAATAGCAATTTATGAAAAAAGCACACAAAAATAAATTACTAGAAGAATTTTCCACAAGGAGAACTCCAGTTAATGTACACGCAAACTAAATGTTTGTCTAATTTTATTTTTTCTCATTTAAATTTGCTATTAAGGCACCATGATTCACAAAGTTATTCAGAGTTTCAGACATATAGTATTTCAACATCAATCCGATCACCGCTTATCAACTTCCCCCATTTTCCTCTCACCACCAGCCTGCGTTTTTGAGAGGCATATATGTTTGGAGCTGCTCAATTAATATAATTCTACATTGCCTAT
This sequence comes from Sorex araneus, assembly GCF_027595985.1. NCBI lineage: Eukaryota > Metazoa > Chordata > Mammalia > Eulipotyphla > Soricidae > Sorex > Sorex araneus. Next base: position 98,282,198 of record NC_073302.1, on the reverse strand, counting down.
AAAAAGATAAACCCATGAGTACTATACCTATTCTATTTTGTTGTCATTGTTAGTGCATTATCCCAGATCTCTTCTTAAAAGTCAGTGCTTAGGCCCTTTCAGATTGAAATTGTGGCTTCTGTCACCCACAAATGTCAGAAACATGGAAAATTAAATGGGAAACTTTCCAGAACTTGACTCAGCCCCATTCACGGAAGAAAACTGAACAGTGACTTGGATTTTAGCAACTACTACTGCCTCCCCTCTCTTACCGCACAGGACAGGCAGCAGGCATGAGTCCTTCAAATTATTAGTCCACAGTTATAGACTTAAATCCTATAACTTCTAAGTTTAGACTTCCAAGCTAGGAAGATACAAAAGCCAGTATTTTTAGAAACATGACTCTTGGTCCACTTTTTAGACACATAAGTATATTGATGTGGAGAAGTTAAAATAAAAATCAACAACAAACTTTGGAAGTTCACTCAGACACACCGTTCTTTCACATGTGTAGCAGGAATGCTCCAGCTGGGAGTACCTTCCACTCTCAAAGCCATGCCCCTTCAGAGAAAGGATGAATCTTGAGATGATTACACTGAGAGAAACAAGTGATGAGGTGAAATATAATTATTAGATGGTTTACTCACATGTGGATGATTTAAGTAAAGCAAATGGACTGAGAAAACACAATAAAAAACAACTCTTTATCTTTGCTGCAAATGATGATAGTTTCCAGAATAGAGAGAGGCCAGATAGCAGGAGCAGAGAGAGGAGGTCATTTGGAAACTGAGGTGCCAGAGACACTCTCATGTCAAGAGCAGCAAAGCTGATGGACAATAGAGGAGTGAAACATTCTCCTGAAATCATATAAAATTGTAAGCCAATGATAAGTAATGAAACTTGATTTCAAAGTAAGGCAGAAGTAACTATCATCAGGAACATAAAATACACGTTGATGAACATTGAGTTATAAGAAAAAATATATTACTATTAAGAAAAATACTAGTAGAATTAGTCAAACAAAAACTAGGTTTTTCATGATTTTTATTTTATTTTTTAAAAAATTTTATTAGAGAATCACTGTGATGTACAGTTACAAACGTATGAACTTTTGTGTTTGCATTTCACTCATACAGTGATCATTTACCCATCCCTCCACCAGTGCCCATTCTCCTCCACCAATGATCCCAGTATCCCTCTTACCACCCCCACCCCATCCCCCACCACTCCACCCTGCCTCCGCGGCAGGGCATTCCTTTTCTCTCTCTCCTTTTGGGTGCTGCAGTTTGCAATAGAGGTATTGAGTGGCCTTCATATTCGGTCTGTAGTCTACTTTTAGTTCGCATCTTCCAACCTGAGTGGGTCCTCCCAACATCCTCTACATGATTTTATATCTAATGCTGGGATGTGTGTAGGAGCTCTCTCCTCCTTTGGAGAAACCAGTTTGTCTCTTGAACATGTTATTCTCTGTCCCTCATTTTCCTTCCCTTCTTCCCCTTTCTAAAAGCCTCCAAATAAAATCTCTTTTACTTCCCTGCTCGTCTACTCCTAAAATTCTTTTCTGTGAGGCAAGACAAGAACCCAGTGACGCTGAGTAAGGCCTAGGACTGACTTTCCTTTCCTGCAAAGAGCAAATCCTCACTCTAACCTGAGTCTCTGGCTTCCTAAGAAATCAAGTAGCAGGGATCAACTCTGTCAAGAAGAAAAAGAGGACTTCAGGTGAGGCTTGATGGCCATCTCAAGGGGCTGTCAGGACTCTGGACTGTGCTGGGCAAAGGCTCAGTGCATTTTTTTCTTTTTTATTATTTTTTTATTTTATTTTTTTATTGAATCACCATGTGGAAAGTTACAAAGCTTTCAGGTTTAAGTCTCAGTTATACAATGCTCGAACACCCATCCTTTCACCAGTGCAAAATATTCCACCACCAAGAATCACGGTATACCTCCCCACTTCCCCCCACCTCCCCAGCACCCCACACCACATGTGTAACTGGTAAATTTCACTTTACTTTGATTACATTCAATATTTCAACAAAAAATTCACTATTATTGATTTGTAGTTTCTCCCCCCTAAAGTCGCCCTGCTGAAAAGAAAGCATTTGGTAATTTGTTTTCCATTGCTCAGAATGAAGAGATATGAGGTCAGGAGGCCGCACTAGCAGCCGCACAGTTTTGGATTTCTGTATTTTAGTATTCTAGTAACTAAGTCCAGAGAAATATCTGCCAGAAATCGCAACATTGTAAGCTTGTACCTCTCAGCTACTTTATATTGCACATATGAGTGCAATCTTTCTATGTCTGTCTCTTACTTTCTGACTCATTTCACGCAGCATGATACTTTCCATGTTGATCCACATATATGCAAATTTCATGACTTCATGTTTTCTGACAGCTATGTAGTATTCCATTGTGTAGATATACCAGAGTTTCTTTAGCCAATCATCTGATTTCGGGCACTCTGGTTTTTTCCATATTGTAGCTATTGTAAACAGAGCGGCAATGAACATAGAAATGCAGATTGTCATCTCTACTATACCTTTTTGCCTCTCCGGGATATATTCCCAGGAGTGGTATTGCTGGGTCAAAAGGGAGCTCAATTTCTAACTTTTTGAGAATGTCCATATTGTTTTCCAAAAGGGCTGAAACAGTCGGCATTCCCACCAGCAGTGAAGGAGAGTCCCTTTCTCCCCACATCCACGCCAACACCGGTTGCTTTTGTTTTTGGGGATCTGGGCCAGTCTCTGTGGTGTGAGAGGATATCTCATGGTTGTTTTGATCTACATCTCCCTGATGATTAGTGATGTTGAACATTTTCTAATGTGCCTCTGAGCCATTCGGATTTCTTCTTTGGGAAAGTTTCTGTTCATTTCATCACCCCATTTTTTGATTGGGTTGGCAGTTTTCTTCTTGTGGAGTTCAACCAGTGCATTGTATATCCTTGTTATCAACCCTTAATCGGATGGGTACTGTGTAAATATCCTTTCCCATTCTGTAGATTGTCTTTGTGTTTTGGTCACTGTTTCTTTTGAGGTGCAGAAGCTTCTTAGTTTGAGATAGTCCCATTTATTTATCTTTGTTTTCACTTGCTTGGCCAGTGGCGTGTCAGCTTTGAAGATAACTTTGGCTTCAATGTCGTGGAGGGTTTTGCCGACCTTGTCTTCAATGTACCTTAGGGATTCTGGTCTGATGTTGAGGTCTTTAATCCATCTTGATCTGATTTTTGTACATGGTGATAGATGGAGGTCTAAGCCCATTTTTTTGCATGTAGCCATCCAGTTTTGCCACCACAATTTGTTAAACATGCTTTCCTTGTTCCAATTAACATTTCTTGCTCCCTTATCAAAGATTAGATGATCATATATTTGGGGGTGTGTTTCATAGTATTCAACCCTGTTCCATTGGTCTGCAGGTCTGCCTTTGTTCCAGTACCATGCTGTTTTAATGACTACCGCTTTGTAGTAGAGTTGGAAGTTGGGGAAGTTGATTCCTCCTATTTACTTTTTCCTAAGAATTTCTTTAGCTATTCGTGGGGGCTTATTGTTCCATATGAATTTCATGAGTTCTTGCTCCATTTCTTTGAAGAATGTCAAGGGTATCCCTATAGGGATCACATTGAATTTGTACAATGCTTTGGGGAGAATTGCCATTTTGACAATATTAATTCTTCCAATCCATGAGCAGTGGATGTCTTTTCATTTCCTCGTGTCCTCTTTTATTTCCTGAAGTAGCATTTTGTAGTTTTCATTATACAAGTCCTTTACCTCCTTTGTTAAGATGATTCCGAGGTACTTGATTTTTTGAGGCTTAATTGTGAACGGGATTGCTTTTCCCATGTCACTTTTTTCTCTCTCTTATTTTCATATACGAAAGCCATGGACTGTTGGGTATTGATTCTATAGCCTGCAACTTTACTATATGAGTCTATTGTTTCTTGGTAGAGGTTTTAGGGTTCTCTAGGTATAGTATCATATCATCTGTGAATAGTGAGAGCTTGATTTCTTCCTTTCCTACCTGAATGCCCTTAATATCTTTTTCTTGCCTAATCGCTATTGCAAGTACTTCCAGAACTATATTGAACAGAAGTGGAGAGAGTGGGCATCCTTGTCTCGTCCCTGTTCTCAGAGGGAAGGCTGTTAGTTTTTCCCCATTGAGGACAATGCTTGCCATAGGCTTGTGATAAATGGCTTTGACTATATTGAGGAAGGTCCCTTCTATACCCATTTTGGTGAGTGTTTTCATCATAAATGGATGCTGGATCTTGTCAAATGCTTTCTCTGCATCTATTGATATGATTATATGATCTTTATTTTTTCTTTTGTTGATATGATGGTTTATGTTGATTGATTTTTGGTGTTAAACCACCCTTGCATCCCCGGGATGAATCCCACTTGGTCGTGGTGTATGATCTTTTGGATGAGTTGTTGAATTCTATTTGCTAATATTTTGTTGAGAATCTTCGCATCTGTGTTTGTCAGGGATATTGGCCTGTAGTTTTCTTTTTTTGTGGTGTCTTTGTTTACATTTGGTATTAGGGAGATAAGAGCCTCATAGAAACTGTTTGGGAAGGTTTCTGTTTCTTCAATTTCCTGGAAAAGTTTGAGAAGGACTGGCAAAAGGTCCTCTTTAAATGTTTGGAAGAACTCGCTAGTGAATCCGTCTGGACATGGGCTTTTGTTTTTGGGAAGACTTTTGATTACCATTTCAATTTCCTTGATGTTAATTGGACTATTTCAGGTACTCCAGGTCTTCTTGGTTCAGCCTTGGGAGATTATAGGAGTCGAGGAATTTATCCATTTCTTCTAGGTTCTCTTGTTTTGTGGCATACAGATTTTCAAAGTAGTCTCTGATAATCTTTTGAATTCTATTGGTTTCTGTTGTGATGTCCCCGTTTTCATTTCTGATTCGGCTTAAAGGGTTCTCTCTCTCTCTCTCTTTCTTTCTTTGTGAGTCTGGCTAGTGGTTTATCAATCTTATTTATTTATTTTTATTTTTAAATAATTTTTATTACAGTATGTTGCTGTGATTACTTTATTTTTATTTTATTTTATTTTTTATTTATTTATTTTTTTGGCTTTTTGGGTCACACCTGGCGATGCACAGGGATTACTCCTGGCTCTGCACTCAGGAATTACCCCTGGCCGTGCTCAGGGGACCATATGGGATGCTGGGATTTGAACCCAGGTCGACCGAGTGCAAGGCAAATGCCCTACCCACTGTGCTATCTCTCCAGCCCCATCTTGTTTATTTTCTTGAAGAACCAGCTCTTGGTTTCATTGATCTTTTGAATTGTCTTTTGGGTTTCCATGTCGTTAATTTCTGCTCTAAGTTTTATTATCTCTTTCCTTCTGCCTGGTTTGGGTTTCTTTTGTTAGTCCTTTTCTAAGGTCTTGAGCTGTGAAGTCAAGTTATTTATGTGGGCCCTTTCTTCCTTCCTGAGATATGCTTGCAGAGCTATAAATTTTCCCCTTAATATGGCTTTAGCTGCGTCCCACAGGTTCTGGTAGCTCGTGTCTTCATTCTCATTTGAATTCTTCCTTCATTTCCTTCCTGACCCACTCATTGTTCAATATCCAGCTATTTAATTTCCAGGTGTTTGATTTGGTTTTCTGCATCTGTCCATGATTAACTTTTATCTTCAGTGCATCATGGTCTGAAAAGATAGGTGGTAAAATGTCTATCTTGTTGATTCTGTTGAGGTATGTTGTGTGGCCCAGCGCATGGTCTATTCTGGAAAATGTTCCATGTGCACTTGAAAAGAATTTGGGGGATATAAAGCCCTGTATAGATCTATTAGTCCTCTCCCTTCTATTTCTTCCTTCAAGCCAGTATTTCCTTGGTGAGTTTTAATCTTCTTGATCTGTCCAGAGGAAACAGTGCTGTCTAGAAATCTCCAACTACTATTATGTTGCTCACAATGTCCTCCTTAAGATCTCTTAGCAGCTGTTGTAGGTATTTAGCTGGTCCCTCATTGGGTGCGTAGATATTTAGGAGTGTGATTTCTTCCTGCTGTACATATCTGGTGATTAATAAAAAGTGGCCTTCACTATCCCTTCTAATCTTTTTCAACCTGAATTCTATGTTGTCTGATACTAGTAAAGCCACCCCAGCTTTCTTGAGAGAGTTGTTTGCTTGCAGGATTGTTTTCCATCCTTTGACTTTGAGTCTGTGTTTGTACTGGCTATTCAGATGTGTTTCTTGCAGGCAGCAGAGTGTTGGGTTCAGTCTTTGAATCCATTTTGCCAGTCTGTGTCTCTTAATTGGTGAATTTAGACCATTGACATTAAGGGAGATTATTGTTATGGGATTTTGTGCCATCTTTGTGTAAGGGTTTGTTGTGCTTGTAGGGGTTGTGCTTGTCTTACAATAGCCCCTTTACTGCTTCTTTTAGGTTTGGTTTTGAGTCTATTGAAGTTCCTGAGCTGTTGTTTATCCCCAAAGTCGTGTATGATTCCTTCAAGTTTGAAGGAGAGTTTGTCCGGATAAAGTATTCTTGGTGAAGCATTGATTTCATTGAGTTTTTTCACTATATCCCATTGCCTTTGGGCTTGGAGGGTTTCCTCTGATAGATCTGCTGTGAATCTAAGGGGTGCTCCTTTGTATGCAATTTCCTTCTTGGACCTTGCTGCTTGCAGTATTGTGTCTCTCTGGATGACGTCCATCATTGTAACTATGATATGTCTTGGGGTTTTTCTGTTAAGATCTCTTTTAGCTGACACCCTTCGGGCACCTTGAATCTGGATGCCCGCATTGTCCAGCTCTGGAAGTTTTCCGCAATGATTTGTTTGACTGTCTTTTTCGTTAGGGTTGGTTCACTGTGGTTCTGGTAGTCCAATGATTCTATTGTTGTTCCTCTTGAAATCATCCCCTAGGACTGTGATTCTGGCTAGACCTATTTTGAGGTCTCTTGCCATGGTTTGTTGTTGCCTGTAGGCTTCTTGCAGCTCATCTTCAAGCATACTGATTCTGTCTTCGGCTGTAGCTATCCTATTGTTGAGGGCAGCCAGAGAGTTTTTGATTTCATGTATGGAATCCTTCATTTCTTTTTGAAGGTTTATTTCTGCTCTCATTTCTTCCCGTATTTTGTCGGCTGTCTGTTGTATTGTTTCTGCCAGGTCCTCCTTGAAGTTGTCCATCTTTGCATTGAGTTCATTGAACATGTTGAGGATTTCAACTCTGAATTCTTTATCAGAGAGGTCTAGTTTGTAGGAAACGCCAGTTGAGGTTTCTGGACTCCTTTGATCATCCTCTGCTTGCAATGGGGATTTGCGGTGTTTATTCATGTTGTTGTGGTGGTATGAAAGAGGGACCTTGAAGATGAGTATCCCTGTTTCCTCTTGTTTCGAAAAAGGATTGTGTATAGGCTCAGTCAATAGTGGTTGCCTTTTTATTTCCCACTTGTAGAACCTGGTCTCCCACTGAGATATTCCTTCAATCTTTATGTGAAGTCTTGTGTTTTATTGTCCTACTGCTTGCGAATAGCTAGGATGTTAGTCTTGGATATGATTTTGAGGAAACTATCTGCCGCCATGTTAGCATTGGCTGGCCAGTAAAGAGGCCACGCCCACTTTGCTTAGACCACGCCCCTGACTATTAGGCCACGCCCCTTTCCCACAACTCGACAGTGGTCAAGGGGCTGGGGGTGGTGTGCCGGCCACTCAGCCGTCAGTCCCGCGGGGAGGGAAGCCCAGGGTGCTCAGGGCCACAGAGCAGGCTGGGTCCGGAAGGGCGGGTCGAGGAGGCTGATTTTTATTTTAAAGAAAATGTATTCTTTTCTATATAGGTCTAAAAGCCAAATGATTTAAATGTTTCAATTCTTTAGTGCTTCCCACATACAATTTTATAGCCATTAGTTTCTCAAACTGGAAAAAAAGCTTTTGATAATAAGCATACAAAGTTTGATAAAGTAAAATAATTATTTTTACTTCCATTTCAGCATCTTTCAGGAGTCTAATCAAAGAGTGAGTGGAAGTCTGTTCTATGACATTCCCTCCAAAATAGCACAGGCTCACAATAGGAGGCCCCAGTGAAGCCCTTGAAAAAATTACAAAGAAAACTGTTTCTATAAATCAAAAGTCCCTATGAACAATGAAAAGGCTATTTAAAAACTTCAATACCAGTTGTCAGCTTACCAGAGGCACTGGTTGAAATGACTTGTACCCATCATATATTTATTCCTGCAGATGGAAAATTATACATTTGGCTAGCTAGAAAGGTTGGATACTAAAAATATTCTTTTAACAAAATAAACACAGTAAGAGGAACAAGAGGATTGGCAGCTGTTTCTATGTAACAAAATGTGACATAATGCGACATTGGAAATAAGACAAAAATGAACCTGTAGGTTGTTGGACCCTGGCCCTCACCAGGTGCTGGCTTCCTATGGCTTCAATCTAACCTCAAACCCAAAATTGCACACACTCACTATTATTTCATGTATATCTTGTATTGAGGGTATAAGCTGGGGAGGTGCATTCCTATTTCACAAACTCTGCACTATCATGCGTAACTACATAACTAAAACAGATCTCCCATAAGAAATGGTACAGTAGAGGGGGCTGGAGCAATAGCACAGTGGGTAGGGCGTTTGCCTTGCACTGACCAGGGTTTGATTCCCAGCATCCCATATGGTCTCCTGAGCATGGCCAGGAGTACTTCCTGAGTGCAGAGCCAGGAGTAACCCCTGTGCATCGTCGGGTGTGACCCAAAAACAAAACAAACAAACAAACAAAAAGAAATGGTACAGTAGAATAAAAAGTGACATACTAATTTGCTGAATGAAACTATCAACCTAGAGTCTACTATCCAAAATGTTCTTATTTAGATAAGATTAAAAACATTGTCAGACAGAGAAGAGCTGACATTTGTGATAAACATACCTACCCTGTATGAACTACTGAAAGGCTACTTATATAAACCAAATTACCAATTTTAGAAGCCACAACTCTGTACTGTAAAATGGCAACACAGACCTATGTATCCATAATATCCCTGGATGTCAAGAACTAAATTCTGCCATCAAAGTGCATAGAAATGCAGGATGGATTGGGAAACAAAATATATCCATTTGCTGCTTACAGGAAACATATCTAAAAATCACAGGTAGATACAGGTTCACAGTGAAAGGATGGAAAACAATTATACCAGTCAATGGGAGAATTAAAAAGCTTGACAGTCATATTTATAACAGACCAAACTGCATTCAATCTAAAGAAAGTATAGGAGACAGAGATAGACATTACTACTGACTCAAGGGGAAAATCGACCAAGAAAAGCTAACTCTAATCAATATATTTGCACCAAATGTTGGGTCAGCAAAGCTTTTAAGCCTTTTGCTCACAAACCTAGAGAAACACATGGGTGGAAACATGATAGTAGTTTCCATAATAGTAGGAGACTTCAGCACCCAACTGTCACCACTGGATAGGATATCAGTAAAGACACAAGATTTCTAAGTGAGAAACTAGAAGATCTGGGACTAATGGATTTTTCCATCCTAAAAGAGCTGAATACACATTCTTCTCTAATGCACCTTGAACATTCTTCAGGATAGTTTACATTTTAGGACTTAAGTTTAATTTACATAAGTTCACAAATGTAAGAATCATACCAAGGATTCTATAAGACCACAAGATAGAACTTAACCACAAAGGTTAATATTAACCATAAAGAAAGATGTGGAGAAACTGTGAGAGCTGGAGACTGAAAAATTCCTGCTTTATGACAAATGTATTAAAGAGGAAGAATTATAAAGGTTCATTATGACTAATGATAATGAAGAAACAAGTTACCAAAGTCTATGGGTGCAACAAAAGCAATTATTGGGGGTGTGGAATCATTAAGAATACAGGTCTACATGAAGAAAGAAGAAAAGGATAAAATAAACAAACTAAATGCACACCTTCAATGTCTGGAGGACCAACAGTAAATGAATCCAAAGACTAGTAGAAGAAAAGAAATAAGAAATTCTAGAGCAGAAACCAACAACATAGAAACCAAGAAAGCAGCCCAAAGAACCAATGAAACCAGTAGCTGATTGTTCAAAACAATAGAGAAGATAAACAATTGATTAACTCAAAAGACACAAAAGAGAAAGCGTTCAACTAAATTGGATCAGGAGCAAAAGGGGAGAAATTACAAAGGAACCCCAGAAATCCAAGACAACGTGTGAAATTCGAATTAACACTACTCTGTAAAGCAGGAGGACCTAGAAGAAATAGATGGATTCCTAGAAACATGAAGCCATCCCAAACTTAAGGAAGCAGACAGCCTGAACAGTTACTATTTACTATTTAAGTAACTACACAACACATCTTGTCCTTCTAGATGAAACAGATCTGTCCATACAAGTTCCTAAGTTACAAGTGAGGAAATTGAAACAGTAATTAAGAATCTCCCCAAGAATAAAAGCTCTGACAGAGATGGGTTTATGGGTGAGTTTTATCAAACCTTTAGAGAAGACTTACTGCCATTGATTGCTAAGCTTTTCTAAAATATTGAAGAAACAGGAATCTTTCTATGAAACTAACATTATACTGATACACAAAGCTGACAGAGATATTACAAAAAAAAAGTCTCGGACCAAATTATTGATGAACATAGAGATACAAAGATCCTCAAAAAAAATTTTGCAAACCAAATTCAATAACATATCACATAAATCATACACTCTGATCAAGTGGAATTCATCCCAGAGATGCAAGGAGGGTAAAATATATGTAAATCAATTAACATAATATACCACATCAGTAAGACAGAAGATAAAAGTCATAGAATCTAAGATTTGATGCAGAGATAGCTTTCAAACAAGATCAACAAAAGTTTAAAAGCCTCATAACAAATAGGGAGAGGATATGAACAGACACTTATCTGAAAAAAAGCAACAGGTGGCCAACAGGCAGATGAAAAAATGCTCATCATTAATTTATATTAGGGAAATCCAAATCAGGACAACAATGAAGTGTCATCTTATGCCTGTGAGAATTACACACATCAAAACCACTGGGAACATTCTGTGCTGGCAGGGATGTAGCCAAAAAGGAATCGTCATCCAGGGCTGGTGAGAACATTATCTCACCTAATCCCTGTGGAAAATAGCATAGGGATACTCAGTAAACTCATAATTGAGCTTCCATATGACCCACAAATTCCACTTTTAGGTATCTATCCCAGGATATAAAAATATCCATTCAAAAGAATGTATGAACACCATTATTCATTGTATAATTCAATACAATAGCTAAGATTTGGAATCAACCTAGATGTTCAACAACAGATAAATGAATCATGAAGATATTGAATTTACATAATGCAATGCTACACAGCTTTAAGGAATGATGAAATCATGCAAATTTCCACAGTATGGATGGAACTGGGAGACATCTTATTAAATGAAGTAAGCCAGAAGAAGGATAAACACAGAATGATACCCTCATTGTGGTATTTCATAATACCACAGATAAAGGAATACAAAGTTTTAATGGGGCCATGCCTGTCAAGAGGGCAACCTTGGGGAGGAGGAAATGGAAGGGAACATGGGAACATTGGTGAGTGAAGCTGGCATTGATGGTGGGATTGGTTCTGCAATATTGTATGTCTAAAATTCAACTATAAATAACTTTGTAAATCATACTTTAATTTAAAAATATGAGAACAGAATTAAATGAATCTCAAAAAAAGAATAAAACTCTTCTAAAAATGCTACAAAATATAATGTCAATTATAATTAATTAACATTTATAGGTATCTTGAAATATCAGCATATGATAGTTATTATTTTATTATAAGCTGATAAAATTGATTTATAAGATGCATAACACAATTTTAACATGTAATTTTGAGAAAAAAATTTAATCAATGCCATTATAGATGTTAAAGAAGTAGATAACTTGAGCCTCAAGAGAATTAAAACAATACATAATATTCAAGTTTAGAGATCACGAATCACAAAATCCCATTAATCACCGATTTCTTGGGCGGGATCAGTAACATCTCATTTTGTCCTTTTTCTGAGATCTTAGAAGTCCATCTCGACTCGGCCCTCCTAACGATGTTGCACTGGGGGGTCTTCAGGGTCAGGGGAATGAGATCCAGCTTGTTACTGGATTTTGCATATGAATACACCATGGGAAGCTTGCAAGGCTGTCCCATGTGGGCAGGAAACTCTCAGAAGATTGCCAGTTTCTCCCAGAGGGAGAAGTAGGCTAAAGATATTGCATGGCCTCAAAGCTTCTGAGAGGTTGCTTTTAAGTCTCTCTCTGGATGTTGGTCGTTGATGGGATTACACACACCTGGGTTCCTCTGCTGGTACCTTCATGCATGAGGCCTGCCAGAATGTGTGGAGAGGGGCAGCATGTCTGTAGCTAGGTTCTGGTGGTCTTCGGCTGCCGGGAGCTCTGCCCGGGTGGGGAGGGAAGCTGAGAGTCTCTTGCCCGCATGCCTGGCTGTCTTCCCTGGGGCCCCTCAGAGGGGATGGGCTCCAGCTTCCCTCCCCACCCTGAGCATAGCTCCCAGTGGCCGAAGCCCACCGGAACCTAGCCACAGCCATGTTGGAGGTCCTTCTCCACACGCTTGGACAGGCCTCATGCATGAAGGTACCAGCAGAGGAACCTAGGTGTGTGTAAGTTTAGAGATAGAGAAAGAATTATCTCCTGATAAAATAATGACTTTATTTATTGCAAAGTTTATATAACAAAAATGCTTTTTGTGAATACTTAAGATTCTTTATAAAAATGATTAGCAATACAACCTGATATAAAACCTTTTTTTTCAAAAATTAATATTATTTAAATAACTGTCTAATACATCTTGTCCTTTAGGTGAAACAAATCATCCATATGAATAACCTCTATGGTTAGACTGGCCACGACCGCAATAAGTGCTATTCCTTTTCTAGAATTTTTTGCAGATTGTCATTCAATGTTCTTGCTTGGACAGTGATGTTTCGTCCTTAAAGATGCCTTTAGCTTCAGTGCCATGTAGAGTGCTGCCCATGTGTTTTCCTCCGTGTACCATATGGATGGATTCAGGTCTGATACTGAGATGTTTAATCCATTTTTATCTGATTTTTTGTGCATGGTGTTAGAGATATGTGTTCATCTGTTTTTGTTTTGTATTTTGCATTTAGTGGTCTGGTTTTTCCAGAGCCACTTGTTGAAGAGGCTTTCCTTGATCCACTTTACACTTTTTGCTCCATTATCAAAGATTAAGTGATCATATATTTGAGGGTCTGTGTCAGTATATTCAATTCTATTTCATTGGTCTGTGGGTATATCTCTAATCCAATAGCATGCTGTTTTAGTTTCTACTGCCTTGTAGTATAGTTTGAATTTGGGGAAGATGATGTCTCCCATCTTCTTTTTCCCAAGGATTGTTTTAGCTATTTGTGGGGATTTATTGTACTATATGAATCTCAGGAGTGTTTTGTCTATTTCTTTGAAAAATGTCATGAATGCCCTTGTAGGGGACATATTGGATCTGTAAATGCTTTGGTGAGCACTGTCTGGATGTATAAGACATTCAGATAATCTACAATATAAGAAAAACTACTCATTATAACTTAGTATTTGAAAAGCACAAATAAAAACAGCAATAAATTTTTACCTCACACCAGTGAGAATGGCATATATTTAAAAAATAAAAATATAAATGTTGGAATGTGGTAAAAAGAACCTTCATTCACTGCTGGTGGGAATCTCACTTGGTCCAGCCTCTTTTTCAAACAATATGGAGATTTATTATTCAAATTTCTTAATATTCTCCCTCCTATTATAATTTGTCTCTCTAGTTTCCAACTATATTGAGTACAGCTCTCAAACGCTATTCCTAATTTATTTCAATCTGTGTGTGGCAGGGGGAGGGGGTGCAGGGGGATTTTTCACTTGTTTGAGTCCATATCTTATATATTACATCTCCATAGAATCAATGATTAAGCAAAGTAACAAGTCTGAAAACAAACGGAGTTAAGAAAAATAAAGTATGTTGACAAACTAAGCTTGTTAACCCAATTTCTTGGAGCCAATCACATCATTTTAGCAGTAATGCAAATTACTGTTTTTTTCTAGGTGAAAGTAGCAAACAAATTTTGAAAAAATTCGTCAAAGAAAATAATTTTTGAAATGCAAATGTACTGGTCTAAGTACAATGTAACCATTTTTAAAGGATAGGGTCTTGACTTTAATCAAGCTTTTCTGCTTTTTTAAATAATAGAATTGTTTTAAATAATAGAATAATTTAAAAATACTATAAATCATCTGAACACCATTCTCTAAGACTTCTAAAAGTGGAATCTTAGATTTTAATTTTACCATACAGTTCACTGGGCTCCAATAAGTATAATCTTTAACATCTAGAATAAAAACCATGTGCTTCCTGAGAGTCTGGGCTATAGATACCTGTCTATCTCATTTATTAAAAGTTCATTCTAAAACATATTTATTTGTTTATATGATCCTGCTCCATTCCCTTCTTGTTTATATGCTCCTGCTCCATTCCCTTCATTTACCTGGAGTTCAAACACCCGTGTGGTACCTACTAAGGAGTTGCATACCTTGGTTATGCGGCTAACAGACAGGTGTAGTGCTTCAGAGATCAAACACTGTGCTGTGGTGCTGGCATCTCACAGGTACCACTGTTGCTAGGATTACACTCAGGATGCGTGTAGGTGCCAGGATGAAACTATATGCTCAGGAGGGCAAGGCAAGTGATACCAGTGTTCCTGAGCAAAATTGTCTTTATGGCACCACATCAACAGGGCTAGACACAATGTTCAGTGATGAGACTGGAATGGGGACGAGTAGCCAAACTGAACATTTTTGAAAGCCTTGGTAGAAAATACAAGCTAGGCATAAAGGCATAAAGGCACAAAGACACCATGGATGGCAAGGCAGAATAAATGAGCTTTAATGTAAATAGTGAAAGTTGGAATAAAGTGAGACTTTCTGAAATACTATAGTAGAGTCATAGTTACTTATTATAGAGCATACACTTGTATCACTTGTCATCCTGTTGACCTTCAATTTGCTCGAGCGGGCATCAGGGGCGTCAGTAACGACTCCATTCCTCCCTGTTGCGTGCTAATGTAGCCCAATGGTATCTGCTCCCTCCAGGAGTATGAGGAGCCGCAAAACATTCATTCAGGCTCTTGACGAAGAAGTCTGACCATCTCATAGGTGGGCAGCCACACCATCTTTTGACACCCCATGGAATCCAGTCGGTAAAAGCTCTAGTCTAGTAGTCATCTCTAAATCACATTACGTGTCCGGCCCATCTGATTTTTGACACTTTGGCAAACGGGACAGCGTTGTTGTGTGAATATTCATGCGGTCCAAGGCGCTGAGATAAGGCACGTGGAAGAAATGTCTTTCATGGAGGACTAAGGCTCTCTATGGCTCTTAGCAAAGGCAGAGGGCCTCATGGACCTCCTTTTATTGATCATGGTAACTCTAAAGGGCGCAATATAGTGACGTCACCAAAGGCATCAAAAGATGTTATAAAAAGAACATTGAGGCAACATTATTTCCTTGTATCTGCAGGCCAGTAATCTAGGCCTCCGGAAAGAAAGAAGATACAAAACTAAAACCAAAACCTTCCTTGGGCTAAAAGCACTTGGATTTACATCCCAAAGACAAGACTGGACTGCTACAAGAAATCTACATGTCAAATACAAACTAGGCAGAACTTGAAATCTACATCCCCAAAGACTAGGCTGGGCCAGAGCCTACAATTTACAATATCAAAGGTCAGGCCTGCTAACATCATCTGCATATCAAAGACTAGCCAGGCTTCTGTGAGAGAAGGAAAACTGTTCTTTTCAATATACTGAAATTATTTTTCTGAAGGGGGAAAATGTTCAGCTTCATCCAAACCAGTCAGGACACACGAGAAATCTCGCCCATTTTCATGGGTCCCTATGTTCCTGTCTGTAGTATGGTACAGTCTACATGGGCTCGCCCTGGTAGCTCAGTCCAGTCCCAACACAGCGTCCTGATTCTTGATCATTGATGGAGGTCGGAACTCCGGATTCTCTCACTTGAGTGAAATGTGATACTCCAAGCATAGCTCTTTCCATTCCTCTTTGGGATATCTGAATAGCATTCTCGTCCTATTTTTGCAAGGCCCAGGTCTCTGAGGCGTATGTTAGTGCAGGAAGAACAATGGAGTCAAAAAGATGTGCCTGGAGCCAGAGGTTCATTGTCCTCCTAACCACTTCTTCGGTGCTCTTGAAGGCATTCCAGGCTGCCTAGATTTGTAATATTACAAACTTTCTTAACCAATCCATTTAAAAGGACATCACTCCTTAGCCTATGGTTTTAGAGATCAGTATTCACGCCAATATTCAGGAATGTCCCGGTTCTGGGGGCAGTCCTGGGTCTTGTGATAGGGGTCGTGTAATATGGGTCTGGTTATCTGGTCTGACCACCACCCTTCTTGTGACCCAGGGTACCTGTATCCAAATTCCTTGCTCAGGGACAGATAGAAAAGTTATTCTACAATGTGGGCTCCTGTAAAAAGAGACTTAAGAAAGCTAAATAGATTCCTGTGGTCTGTCCTGGGCCAGTTCCTCACACCGACCATCTATCTTCACTCCCATTCTTTCCCATTCCAATCATCGCATGACGTTCTTGAGGGTGGCAATGAAGAGTTTTGGTGAAATGGTATCACCCTGCCAAACTCCTCTTTTTATGTCAAAGATCACTTCCTTGTAGAATGGTGAGATCCTGGTGGTGAATCCATAACACAGTTCATGGTGGATCTTGATGTACTGAGTTTGAACCCCCTGTTTGGCTAGGCCTTCCGTGACCACTTCAGTCTCAACAGAATCAAAGGCCTTCTTTAAATCGATGAACGTTAGACAGAGCGGCATCTTGAACTCTTCTTTAAATCGATGAACGTTAGACAGAGCGGCATCTTGAACTCTCATAAAACTTCGATGAGCTTGGTCACTGTGTGGATATGGTCGATCATGCAGAATCCTTTTCGGAACCTGGCTTGCTCGCATGATTGTCATTCGTCTAGTGTTCTGCCTATTCTATTCAGGATGACTCGAGTGAACAACTTGTAGACAACGGACAACAGACCCAACAGATTGGGTGATAGTTTCCAATGTCATGAATGTCTCCCTTCTTGTATAACAGAATGGTCCTGCTGGTTTTCCATTGGGACACAACCTTGCATAGGGACAGGTAGCATGTCAAGAGCCGAGCCAGTGTATTGACAAGTACTGGCGGCAGATTCTTTTTTTTTTTTGCTTTTTGGGTCACACCCGGTGATGCACAGGGATCACTCCTGTCTCATGCACTCAGGAATCACCCCTGGCGGTGCTCAGGGGACCATATGGGATGCTGGGATTCGAACCCGGGTCGGCTGCGTTCAAGGCAAACGCCCTACCCGCTGTGCTATCACTCCAGCCCCCTGGCAGCAGATTTTTTGGGTGTTTGGGTCTGACCTTGTCTGGACTGGGTGCTGTATCTGTCTTTACTGGTGAAATGGCTTGTCAAACTTTGGAAGAGAGGATGTTGGGAACAACATATCCATCCTGCGAAATTTGGTATGTGGGCAGGTGGATGTGGCTGTCAAAGAGATCCAAGTAGAAGTTGTGAATAATCCTCTCCATTATCCTTCTGGAGAAGGTGATAGATCCATCAGGATGTTTGAGGGCAGTCATCTTGGTCTTGTAGTTTATAAAGGAAAGGTGAGCGTTGCGAATACTTTTCCCAGTTTCTGCCACATCAGTAACCACTGCTGCTTTTCTCTCTTTGAGGTCTTCCTTTATCACTTCTCTGCACAACTTTTCGAGCTTGGATGTTATTGTGATTGCCTGAGGCTCATGACAAACTACATTGGGGATTGAGCTCGAGAGTATATACAAATACTTAAATTGGTATGACTGTAGACTCAATAATTGAACTTTATTTATAAGAATCAAGTCAAATTAGCAGTTCATCCTATAAGTGGAAATTTCCAAGGATACACATTTTGGTTTTGGAAAACTCTGATTATTAGATCACTTTTTAAAAATATATTCCATATAACCGCCACCCTCACTGATACTGGCCTTTTGTGCTACACATAGTTATAATATACATGCAATTTCAATTACTTATTGTTTTTGATTTAAAGTAATTATATGAGGGAGAAGAATTTATTAAGCAGAGAACAGAGGCTTCTTTAAAAGAAAAAAAAAATTAATTTGCCCTATTTTTAGAAATTCAAAAGAACTTGCCACAGCCAGGCTCCGAAAGTTTTGAGCTTGGTGTCCTAAGAGGCTCTTTTC
Source organism: Sorex araneus (assembly GCF_027595985.1). Lineage (NCBI taxonomy): Eukaryota > Metazoa > Chordata > Mammalia > Eulipotyphla > Soricidae > Sorex > Sorex araneus. The sequence continues at coordinate 98,263,948 of NC_073302.1, read as the reverse complement.
ACTGCTTCCTAGATTAGGGGTCACTCTATTTTACATCAGTCTAATTCTCCAACTGCAGAACTACACTGACATGTTAGTGTCCTCAGTAGATTATTACTGAACATACATCATATTGAAACCAGTGGAATGCAAGAGCCATAGTTCACTGACTATACACAGTAGTTTATCTCAGTCAACAAAATAAAGCAACTAGTTGATAAACCTCCTAGTCATACGCTAACAGCAATACATAGTATAGAAATGATTACAACATAGATAGTACCAGTACCCCTCTGGTATAAATTGATCAGATCAGTTTTTAAGTAACTGGAAATTTGGGTCCAACCTCCCCCTGTGACAAGTAGCTGGAATTCTCAAGCTCCAAAATGAACCCATATAAAACTCAAAGAACAATGGAGAAACTAAGGAATCCAACTATATCAGACAGAGATAGAGACCCGGGCAAATCCTCAAGTCCATTAAAATGCTACAGGATGGTTGAGGAGGACTTGAACTCAATATTCATTACACTATCAATGGAAATTAAGCAAGCCAGTGAAATTAAGTAATAAACAGATAAGAAATTCAGTCAACTCAAAGAATAATTGATTCAGTGCATTTATACAAAATGAATTGAAGAAATTAAAGAACACAATAGAAGCCACAATAGAAGCCACAATAGCAGAATTGCACAAGTAGAGAACAATATAGATAAACTTGAAGACAAAATACAAGCCAGCATTGATAGGGAACTGACAAAAGAGAAGAAAATCAGAGAATTGAAAAGAATACATGGTAATTAATGGAATAAAGCAAGAGGAATAATCTCCTAATGACACGATTACAAAGAGATGAAAAGAATGAAAAGGAAGAAAAATGATGAGGGGATTTATAGCTGAGAACTTACTCACTCTTGGATGGTAGACTGATTCAAGAGGACCAAAAAGTTGCACTGTAGCACTGTCATCCCATTGTTCATCGATTTGCTCTAGCGGGCACCAGTAACATCTCCATTGTGAGGCTTGTTGTTACTGTTTTTAGCATATCGAATACGCCATGGGTAGCTTGCCAGGCTCTGCCATGCGGACGGGATACTCTCAGTAGCTTACCAGGCTCTCCGAAAGGGATGGAGGAATCAACCTGAGTAGGCCATATGCAAGACAAATGCCCTACTCCAGTCCCGCTATGCTATCGCTCCAATATGGCCAAAGAGTACCAAGTGAAAATAGATTCAAACAACACCAGGGTGTGAGTCAAAGAGGGCCCCTGGGAATACTGTTAAGGGAAGTTGAAGGGAGGGGTCAGTGATGGAACGTGGCATGTCTAAAACCCAGGTATGAATAACTCTGCTCTGTAAATCACAGCAATTTGATATATTAAAATTTTGGGAAAAAAATTCAACTGGACCCAAAATTTCAAATAGTAGGATTATATTAGCATCCAATTTATGATCTTAATAGCTAAAAAAAACATTATAAGTGTACAGAAAATGATATTCAATGAATTATTCTCAACCTGCAAATGTTTTGCTTCATCTTAGAGGTACTTTAGTAAAATAATGTTTTTCTTGGAGGGCAAAAAGTTATTTTCATAATATCATATGAACACATTTTATGGACATATCTTGAGACAGGCATCTAGTTGTATTTTAATAGAGAGAGGTCTTGTTCATAATTACTTCCGAATGAATATTCAGGACTATAGTAGGAAAGAGTTGAAATATGTCCTAACTTGAAATCTGTAACATATACTTGAGCAGGAATAGATACATTACCTTTCTGAGAAAAACTAAAATGTGTCAAGTTCAGTCAAGAGTCTATAATTTGTTACTCTTTTATTAATATCAAAGAGGAGATACAAAGGATGAGAAACAAACCATTAAAATTAGGGGACACGATAATGATTCTAACATTTTCTGAGAGATTTTAATTGATACAAGTAGCAGTTACTCATTACTGAGTGGCATGGTCTCATGGGAAACATGCTTGAGGAAAACAGTGAGCGAGGAAGCAAGAACAGCAAAGAACCAAGGTGTGTTGTGTGCAAACTGGCGGGTGGTGCACTTTGAACTGGATGGTGAACTGACCTCAGTGGTGAATTGAACTTCGAGCTGACGGTGGTCTTCGTAGGCCAAGACCAGAGATTTCTATCAGGATCCCCTCGTGGGACTTGTACATCACTTGAGGACAGGCTTTCAGGCTCATTCTAAAAGCTCTTTATTAAGGACTCTTACAAGCGGCTTTGATAGAACACGTGGTGGTCATCCCCCTTTTCCATGAGGAGAGGTTGCTGTTCCGCAGGGAGCTTCCTCCTCTTAGGGTGACAGAAGAGGCACGAGAGCCCCCCCAGTGCAGCGGCCAGGACAGCCCCCACCCCAGCCGCCCCAAGGAGCCACGGCCAGATGCGACGAGCTTGCTCCAGGTACGGTTGGATGTAATCTTGAAACGTGTCTGGATCTGAAATAGAAAGACATCCACTACTTTCACTGTCACCAGCGGTAGCATCAGCACCATCATCAGCTTAACACGGTGCTTTGGAATCAGATACTGAAGTTGTCAGTGTGCTGTATACTAACTATAAGGACTTGGGAAAATTACAGTTAATAAAGCTAAACCCGGGGCAGGAGTGATAGCACAGCGGGTAGTGCATTTGCCTTGTATGCAGTCGACTCGGGTTCATACCTGGCATCCCAAATGGTTCCCTGAGCACCGCCAGGAGTAATTCTGTAATTCCTGGGTGCAGAGCCAGGAGTAACCCTTGAGCATCTCTGGGTGTGATCCAAAAATAAAAATTAAAAATTAAAAAATAAAAGCTTTAAAAAACCCACAAAACTAAACTTAAGGGTTTTCATAAAAAAAGGTAGTCAATCATATCCATTTTTGGAATGTTTTAAAGTTTCTATACCCGTGTTTGTCAGATTTTCTTTTATTCTGGCACCCTGTTTTGGGTTTATTGTCTTGTCTTGTTGGGTTACACCTGATGATGCTCTGGGCCTCCTTGGAGCTTGGTTTGCTCCTGGGATGCTATTCCTCCCCACCAGCGGTTGCCCACAATCTGTGATGTAGCCTCCAATTTATGTGATTTTCACCTGTGGCCTCTTGGAATGTCCTGAAAGCACAAAGGGAGCCATATGTGCCCCATGAGAAAAGCTGCTCAAAATAGCCTCTGACATGTAAGTTACAGTGTCTCATAGATAGTCTGAATCCACAGTAATTATTTTCACTGATTATTCTCTTGAACTTAAAATAATTCTGATGATCTCCAGAATATTGCTATACCAATAATCAAAACAATACAGTATTTGACAATTAAAAGACTGAATGCTAACATAAGATCACTAATTTATTTCATTTTATTATTGAATCACTACAGCTAACAGAGTCACAAAGCTGTTCATGATTGATTTATTTAGGTGTACAATTTCCAATACCAATTCCTGTCAATTGTGTCTACTTTCCTTTGCCCGTGTCGCCACTTTCCCTCTTGCCCTCTTCTTAAAGGTTTCTCAGAACCATCAGAACAGGAGAATAACATCTATATTCATAGAGCTCAAAGCTTTCCAGTTTTCACAAGGAAAGGGGATGTTTTGCCACACCTGGCAGTGACCAGGGTTACTCATGGCTCTGTGCTCTGGAATCACTTCTGGTGCTTCTCAGGGGGCCATCCACTCTGCCAGGACTCGTGCCCGGCTCAGCTGTATGCAAAGCAAGTACCTTACCTGTGCACTATTTCTTTTGTCCCCGCCTTAAGACATTTTAGAATTTGAAGGAACATACTTGAATTAGTGTATTTTTAAATAGCTCCAAGCAAGGAAATAACTTAGCCTCTAACATTCTGGTAATTATTACTGTTTTTAAGCACATCTGCAAATGCCATTGTGCAGAAAGACTGTCCTGGCTCTGAGTCCCCAGGGGACCTTTCTGCCCCTAGAATCATTTGTTTTTTATAAATTACAAAAGCCATTACTAAACATTACCTGAAACAATAAACTATGCTTGCATACATTATAAATATGAGATCAAATAATATATTTTTTAAAAAAGCACTGTTGAAAATAGATAAAAATGTACTACGCACCTGTTAATTTAAAATGTTCAAAAGTAATATGCTTCTCATGAATACATATTTTAGGCAAATGGCAGCTAAGGAAAAATTTTTTTAAAGTTCATAAATATAATTATGCTCTCCGCTGCTGCACAACCATGGCCCCTGAGGCCAGCTAAACTACTTTGGGCACCAGTAGCTTCTTGCAGAAACATCGTTAGACTGTGAACTGAGCCCCGGCTGCCATTTTATGATGACTACGTGCTTGCAATGATGCAATTTCTGGCAGAAATTTCTCTGGACTTAGTTACTAAAATACAGAAATCCAAAACCGCGTGACCTCATATCTCTTAATTGTCAGCAATATAAAACAAATTATCAAATGCTTGCTTTTCAACAAGTCTGACTTTGGGAGGGGGGAACTCCAAACAATAATAGTGAGTTTTTTGTTGAAATATTGAATGTAACCAAAGTAAAGAGAAAAGTAAAGTGAAATTTATCAGCTACACAGGAGAGGGGTAGGAGGGTGGGGGGAGGTTCCTAGTGGTGGAATATGTTCACTGGTGAAGGGATGGGTGTTTGAGCATTGTATAACTGAGACTTAAGCCTGAAAGCTCTAACTTTCCACATGGTGATTCAATAAAAAATAATAATAAAAATATAATTATGGTGACTAGTAAATTATGTAATATTTGAGTAAAAAAGTATATTAATATCTGCATATAGTTACTCTGTAAACACAGAATATAAAAGATCATAGTAGATGTTTTCTATGTAGATTTGAATATATTAAAGATATTTATTTATTTATTTTTTGCTTTTTGGGTCACACTCAGCGATGCTCAGGGGTTACTCCTGGCTTTGCACTCAGGAATTACTCCTGGCAGTGCTTCGGGGGACCATATGGGATGCCGGGGATCGAACCCGGGTCGGCCGCATGCAAGGCAAACACCCTACCTGCTGTGCTATCGCTCCGGCCCCTATTAAAGATATTTATAAGAAGAAATATAAAATTCCCTTACTCCAAACACATATATCTCTCCTTACTCCTATTTCTCATCAACTACTTGCGACACTTTCTGCTATTTACTCTGATTATATCTTTAAACAATTAGAAATTATTATAATATCAGATTATATATGAGAATTTTCTCATAGATACTGTTTCAAGCTCTTTAATTCTTTTTTTCTCATCTGTTTAACAAAATAGTATAATTTGGAGCCAAATCCATATCCGTAACTTTCTTCTTTGTAAAGAGGGGTCTCCCAAGTGCACTCCAGGATAGGGGGTACTCAGGTGGCTGTTCAGTCAGGGCAACTGGGAGTGAGGCTCAGAGGCTGTGGCCATCATTGTCCTATGGTACCTGAAAGCACCAGTCATCCTAGAAATGCTTGGGGGATATCCGGGGCTGCACCTGGTGCTGCTCAAAAGCTATCTGGTGTCAGAGATCAAACACCAGTGAGGTACATGCCTTGGCTTTCTTGCATATTTCTCTTGCCATAACTATGATTCCATTTATTTATTAAATTGTTAATTGACTCACCATATGATACACAGTTACAAAGCTGCTCATGATTGAGTTTCATTCATACATGTCTTCTCACCAGTGCACATTTCCCAGCCGTTTCCCTTCCACCTGCCCCTCCCCACCTTTCCCCACCCCCAAAGCCTGCCTCTGTGCTTCATGGCAGACATTCTGTCTCCCTCTGTCTCTCTCTGTCTGTCTCTCTCTCATTCTCTCTCTCTCTTTCTCATTATCTCTCTCAGTTTTCTTCTGGGCACTGTGGTTTATAATACTGAAAGAGTATCACTTGAATGAACTCATTCAAGTGATAATCCAAGGCACTGTGATTTGTAACACTGAAAGAGTATTATGCATATCATTTTACCTTCTTTCAGCACTCAGTTCTTATCCAGAGAGTTAATTTCCAACAATCATTGTAATTGTGGGTCTCTTCTCTGTTCTAACTGCATTCCCTATCCCCTTCTGTGAGAAACTTCCTACCAGGGACTATCTTCCTCGCCCTTGTTTCTATTTCTCTTTGGGTACCATTCACATGGCATGGTTCTGTTACATTTTTAATCCCTCAAATGAAATCAATCATTCTATGTTTGTCCCTGTCCCTCTGATTACACTCAGCATGACACTCTCCATGTCCATACACATATGAGCAATTTCATGGACTTCTTTTTCTCTGAGCAGCGGCACAATATTCCATTGTGTAGAAGTGCCATAGTTTCTTTATCCAGTCATCTGTTCTCAGGCACTTCGGTTGTTTCTGGATTCTGGCTACTGTGACTAGTGTTGGAATATTTCCCTTTTCCAGCTGCCTTCTGGAGTTTTGTTACAGAAATCTTTTGTCACTGAAAACCTAGCTGATCTTTGACCCGGATCTAAGGTGCTAGCCAGAATTGACTTGACTTTGTAGATTCCAGGCTCTGGCCCAGCCTAGTCTTTGGAATGTAAATCCCAGTGCTTTCAGCCCAAAGAAGGCTTTGGTTTTGCTTTTGTATCTTCTTTCCGGGGGCCTAGATTAAGGGCCTGCAGATACAAGAGAATTATGTTGCCTCAATGTCCTTCCTGTAAGATCTTTCGGTGCTTTGGTGACGTCAATGTATTGCGCCCTTTGGAAGGGCCATGATCAATAAAAGGGGGTTCAGAGAGAAGGTAGGGCGCGCGTAAAAATGCAGAGAAGACGGAGAGTGTATAGAGGGAAGATTGGAATAAACTGCAAGTGAGACCAACCATCTTGGCTCCGTTCCTTCCTTCGCCTGCCACATCTTCGCCATCAACCTCCCCGGGGTGGGGGAAGCGGCCGGAGGCTACCGAACTCGGGTGGCGGGAGAGACGGCTGCTGCCCTAGGCCCTGTGCCTGGCTCCGTGCGGTGAGGCATCCCTTCCCTCGCCCGCGCCTTTTCTTTTTATTTTTATACAGACTAGTACTAGAATGAACATAAGAGTGCAGATGGCTTTTCTGTTGTGTGTTTTAGGCTGTTGGGGTGTATCTGCAGGAGTGGTATTGCTGGGTCATATGGAAGCTCATTGTCTAGGCTTTTGAGGAATGTCCATATTATTTTCCAGAAAGACAGGATCAATTCGCATTTCCACTAGCAGTGAATAAGAGTCTCCTCTCTGCATTTATGTCAGAACTATTTGTTCTCTTTGATGTGTGCTAACCTCTGTGGTGTGAGATCTCTCATTGTTGTTTTTATTTGCATCTCCCTGATTATTAGTGATGTAGAGTGCTTTGTCATGTGTCTATTGACCATTTCTGTTTCTTCTTTGAGAAAGTTTCTATTCATTTCTTCTCCCCAATTTTTGATGGGTTGGATGATTTTTCCTGTAAAGTTCTATGAGTACCTTATATTTCTTAGACATTAACCTGGTATCAGATGAGTGTTGGGCAATTTTTTTTCCCATTCTGAGAATTTTCTCTATATGCTGGTGATTGTTTCCTTTAAAATTCAGAATCTTCTTTATTTGGTGTAGTTCCATTTGATGATCTTTGTTCCCAATTTCTTGTTCAGTGGTGTTTTATGTTTTATTCTTGAAGATGTCTTTAGTTTTAATGTGATGGAGAGTTCTGCCTATGTTTCCTCTATGTACCTTATGGATTCAAGTCTGGTATCAAGATCTTTAATTGGTATCATTTTTATTTTATTTTACTTTATGTTTTGGCATTAGAAAGAGGTCTGAGTTAATTTTTTTGCAAGTAGCTGATCAATTTTCCCAACACCATTCCCAAGGAAAGCCTCTTATGCTTACCTTGTTCCACTTCATATTTTTTGCTCTTTATCAAAGATTTACTGATCACATACTTGAGGGTCTGCTTCAGGTTATTCAAATCTATTCCACTGAGATGAGGGCCTGTCTTTATTCCAGTACCATGCTGTTTTAAGTACTACCACACTGTACTACAGTTTGAAGTTGAGGAAAGTCATGCCTCCCATCTTCTTTGTCCAAGGATTTCTTCAGATATTCAGGGGAGTAGGAATATGGTTCTATACAAATTCCAGGAGTGTTTTATCAATATATATTTTAAAATGACATGAGTATCTTTTGGGGACTGCATTGAATCTATATAATGCTTGGAGAATATTACCATTTTGATAATATTAATTTTTTTTGATAATATTAATCTTCTCAATCCATGAACAGCAGATGTATTTCCATTTCCTCATGTCCTCTTTTATTTAAATATTGTTTTGTAGTTTGATTTTAATAATTTTTCATAATTAAAAATTATTACCATTTTAAATAAAAATATTGCTATAGACACAGTTTTTGCATGATTTTCCCCTCAAAGTTTATAAGTTATAATTATTCACTGCATTGAAAATACTCTGTCTTATGCATATGCTCATATATTTTGTAGTGCAATGGGAAGAGAGAGTACATCTTTCAGCAAATAGTGATGATTGTTTCTCATGACTCAAGTCCTGAGATAAGGTAATGCATGTACTTTGAAGCCAGTTCCCTTAGGAAGAAAAATATATTTTTTATTTTCCTTTTTATTCTTTGATTAACTGGAAGGAAGATACTCTGTTAGTGATTCATCATGATTCATATGTCCAAAGCAAACCCTAGGTCTTATGCAACTACAAGAAAGGAACAGATCTGGTGTCTGAAATTTATGTTATATAACATACAAAAACTTCCATGTGAGTTTCTATCATTTTCACTTCAGACATTCAAATAAAATAATTATATTTTGTATAGTAATTTAGGATGATTAAGAATTGAATTGCATGATAACTTCGTATATAATAAAATGTGATTTACAAACTTAGGATAAAACAGACTTGTTTACTAAAATAGCAATTCTAAAAAAAATTTTGCACCATTATTTTCATAGTAATATTATTTATAATAATCAAAACTAAAATCAACCTAAAACCTATTAGCAAATTTTGGGATAACAAAGCTTATATATAAAATATTTTGGAAAGATTGTGCAGCAGTCAGGAATCAAATTTAAAATGAGTCCCACTGTTCATCATAAAATGATTAATGCTAAGAAACATTAAAATAGGAATATTTTTGGATCAGAAGAATTTTTAAAAACTATTTCTTTTTCCAATATTAAAAGAGAGAATCTTTTTGTCTTTGTTTCATTCAGTCAGTTTCATTCAGTTTCATTCAGTCGATTTCTAATTCTTCTTTCATGTTAATGTTTAGTCATTCTTTTATTTAGTTTGTGCACATGCTCTATACTTCCCAAGTAAATTCATGTGTCCTATTACCCATACAGCAAACATATAGGCACTTAATTACTATTTTCCTGACTTAATAAAATAAAGATCTAACAGAGTTTTCTTCTAATATTGAAAATAAAAAATATACCTTAGCTCATAACATATAAGAAAAAATTCTAAATGTTATTGATTTCTATCATTCCAAAGTAAATTTATCTGTATTTATACTCTCCAGATCCAACAACAGAAATCTTTTCTATATGATGACTCATGCTTTACACAGGAGAGGTCCAGATTTTATTTCTGACATAGCGTGTATCTTCCTTCAGCACTGCCAGGACCAACCCTCAGCATGGATCTTGGGGAAGCTCTTGATCACTGCCATCTGTGGCCAAAAATAAATTATATTTCTTTATCAAATCTTCTTAGATCATTGGGTCACTAACTTTCTCTTTCAGATTCTGAAACACTTTGTTCCCTTTTGACATGGTGTAATTATCTATGTGATATAATTATTTTAATGCATTTTTAATTTAGGTATAATCACAACCTCCTGAATAGTATGTTTTTGATATTTTCATTCTTGTGTTCATTACTTTTTTTCATTCATTCATTCATCAAATGCTCTCTGAAATACATTAGAAGCCAGAGGGTAGTCTACATACTAGATAAAACAAATAAAGCAAAGTGCCTAGTTTAAAAGTAACAATAACCAGAAGAGGTGATTAATGGGTAGCAAGGCAGGAAATGACTTCAAGAGGAAGTGTTCTAAGTATATAGAAGATTCAATGCGGTCATGGGCAGAACCCCTTGTACTTCTCTGAGGGGTCAGTGAAGTGTCCTAGACCACTGCACTCATTTAAGAAATGAGTTAGAATTTCAGTACGAAATAGTGATAGAAAATCATGCCAAGCAAAAAGTAGCTACCAAACAAAAAGCAGCAGCATGCACTGCACACAGCTATATATGCAGTATATACATATAAAACATGTCATAATAGTAACATATATACTTTATATTACATACATATATGTATATATGTGATATATGCTTTATATGTAGAGATATGCTTTAAATTCTTGAAAGTAAAACTGAACAATCAATAAAACAATTTGCGAAATAAAAGATAGATAATTAAAATTTCATATTTTAAGAGCAAATACTCTAACATTTTCTGTGTATTTATATATGTATAAAAAGTATGATAAACAGGAAGCATAAATTTATTTTTATTTTTGAAAATTTAATTAGCAGCATGTAACTTCATAACATAAATTTAAGTCTCCTGTTTCTTCTCTCATCTAGTTATTTTAGTTGTCTTTTCAGTAAACAGGATACATTTGGATGTTGGGAAAAATCTTATAGAAAATGCATGTGAAAGCATATAGGGATTAGAAATAAAAATATCTTTTTTTTTGAAGTAAACAGATTTTATTTAAAGGCTTTTTGTGTGAAGGAGGAAGGGATAAGTAGAAGAGAGAATAGTAAGAGTAATGTGCTCAAGAGAAAACGCGGCTTCTCCAAGGGTGGAGAGAGCTCTACACACATCCTAGCACTAGACATGAAAGCATGAAAGTTCACATCTCAAGAGGGGAGATGTGGGCAACACATTTGCTCAGCCACATAGGCGCAAGCAGCACATGGGTTCATGCAGCATATGCGCCAGGAGGGCCTTTGTCTTGCATTCAGCTGATCTGGGTTCGATTCCTCCGTCCCTCTCAAAGAGCTTGGCAAGCTACGGAGAGTATCCCACCCGCATGCAGAGCCTGGCAGGCTACCCTCGGCGTATTCGATATGCCAAAAACAGTTACAACAAATCTCACAGTGGGGAAGTTACTGGTGCCCACTCGAGCAAATCAATGAACAATGGGACGGCAGTGCAACAGTATGACTCCATGACTTAAAATTATACACTTTCTGATCTTTTATTTACTTAGAAAATAAAATTTACATCATTATTTAAAACCAGGGAGATTGGATGATATAACAAGTGGACAACAGTGGAGGGTATGGAGTTGGAATGTTGTCTGCATGAAATTAACACTATTGGTGCCTCAAATAAAATTTTAAAAATATATGCTGATATAGCTCTCATTAGTATTTGAATTATAGACAACTTTTTAGATTAATTATTTGCATAATTTTTATTTATGCAATTGGCCAGAGACATACTCTGATATCTCATGTTACCACACTCTCCACATAACAAAGATCCCTTAGATTCACTCTGTGTTTAGTCTTGCTCCTATAGTTATTAAATCAGTACATTGCACAACATTCATCACTTTCATAGGCCAAAGAGTTTAAAGGTACCTTAAAACTCTTCTTCCATACTTCCATACCCAACATAGAAATAATCTTCTAAGCTCTCTAAATGTTGACTTGTCAGTGTAATATGAAATTTGTTCATACTTTTTCTCCTTCTTCACTGAGAGTAGTCTACCCTCACCCCTACACTAATGAAGTATAATAGCATTTTCTTGAAGTTTTTCAAGAAAAAATTTTCAATGTCATCCCTCAATGTACTTTGTCATTGCTACCAAATTGTCTACAAGCTAGAGTCATAGTAATGTGAACTTAAATAAAATTTTATTATTGTTTGTTTAAATTTGATTAATGGATCTTATTATCTTAATAGTACAGAAAAAATAATAATCAAAATGCTTGTTTTAGTATTTACTACATTCTGCCATATAGCTAAATTCTGACATTAAACAATACTGAAACATAGTTGATCTCAATATGTGAATAATTAGGTAAGCAGATTATTTAGTCTTTCTCCTCCATTAGGATATGTTTTATGAAGCCAAAATACAGTTGTTTACCAATGTTTTCAAAGTACTTGACTGAAAGTTTTCTTCAAGTAATTATTAAATATGATTATAGAATAGAAAAAATGCACAAACTGAGAAATATGCATAGCAAATGTGCATAATAAATACTATAATACATGATTGATAATCTATTAATTTGTACTTTCATTTGTATTGGCATTAGTGTATTTCATTGATTGAGTTTCATATATCAAGTCATCCTTGCATGTCTGGGATGAATTCTACCTGGTAAAAGTTTGGGTCTAGAGATGTCAGTGTTGTTGATCTGTAGTTTTCATATTTAGCTCTATCATTCCTGAACATCCCCAATGTGCCTGAGTCCCCTTGGTCTCTGCCCCCACTGTTTCTAATCTTTATCTTCTCCCTTTCCTCTATTTTTCTCCTTCTCCTCCCTTCTCTTGGGGCTAAGAGTGATAGAGGCACACCCTATTTAAAACATTGTATTTCCTCAAGTTACTCTAAATACCATATATAAGTGATATCATGCTGTGCTTGTCCTTCTTCTGGCTTATGTGTAACATTTAACATGATATCTTCCAGTTCCATCCAAGTTGCAGCAAATTGCATGATTTCCTCATTCCTTACAGTTGCATAGTATTCCATCATATATGCCATATTATTCCATATTTTTATGATATATTGATCTCTTCTTGGATATCTAGGTTGATACCAAATTTTGGCTATTGTACTGAGTACTGCAATAAACAATGGTATAATAATGCATCTATCCTTTGGAATGAATGTTTTTATGTCCTGAATGTAGATTCCCAAAAGTGGAATTGCTGGGTAGCTCCGTCCCAATGAAAAACCAGCATGTCCGTCCTGTTGTACAAGAAGGGAGACATCCATGACATCGGCAACTATTGCTGATCTGCCTGCTGTCTGTCATCTACAAATTATTCATTCAAGTCATCCTAGTTAGGATTGGCAGAACACTAGATGAAGGACAACCATTTGAGCAAGCCAAGTGCCAAAAAGGATTTGTCACGATCGACCATATTCACATGGTGACCAAGCTCATTGAAGTTTCAAGAGAGTTCAAGATGCCGCTCTGTCTAACGTTCATTGATTTTAAGAAGGCCTTTGCTTCTGTTGAGAATGAAGCAGTCATTGAAGCCTTAACCAAACAGGGCGTTCAAACTCAATGTATCAGGATCCTCCATGAGCTGTATTACGGATTCACCACCAGGATCTCACCATTCTACAAAGAAGTGATCATTGACGTAAAGAGAGGGGTTCGGCAGGGCGACACCATTTCACCGAAACTCTTCAGTGCTACCCTGGAGAACATCATGCGACGATTGGAATAGGAAGGAATGGGAGTGAAGATAGATGGTCGGCAAACATACCACTTCCACTTCGTTGATGACATCATTTTTGTAACACCAAATATCAGCCAAGTGGCATAAATGCTGGCCGACTTCGGCAGTGAGTGTGGAAAGGTCAGACTGCAGCTGGATCGCACGAAGACAATGTTCATGAGAAACAAACTTGTTCCTGATGTTCCATTTGCTCTCAATGGAATAAACATCTCCAAATGCAGCAGTTTTGTGTACCTAGGTTGAGAACTCAACATGAGGAATGACCTAGCATCTGAACTGTGCAGGAGGAAGAGAGCAGCATGGAACACCTTAAAGAGTGTCAAAGAAGTGGTTAAGAAGATGAAGAACCCTTGGCTATAGGCACATATTTTTGACTCCACTATTCTTCCTGCACTAACGTACGCCTCAGAGACCTGGGGCCTATAAAAACAGGATAAGAACGTTATTCAGGTATCCCAAAGAGGAATCAAAAGAGCTATGCTTTGAGTATCACATTTCACTAAAGTTAGAGAAGAAATCCAGAGTTCCAACCTCCATCGATGATCAAGAATCAGGGATGCTGTCTTGTTTGCCAAGGCATTGAAAATCAGATGGGCTGGACACGTAATGTGATTTAGAGATGACCACTGGACTAGAGTTGTTACCATCTGGATTCCACGGAATGTCAAAAGACCTATGAGATGGTCAGACTTCTTCGTCAAGACCCTGAATGAACAGTTTGAGGCTCTTCGTGTTCCTGGAGCAAGCAGACACCATTGGGCTATACTAGCCCATGACAGAGGCGAATGGAGACATTTGTGGCACCCGCTCGAACAAATCGACAAATGATGCAAGTGATACAAGGTTAGCTCAATTTTAAGTTTATGAACTATCCATAATGTTTTCCACAGGGGTTGAACCAGACAACATTACAAAGAGCAGTGGATAAAGTTCTTTTTCCACCAAATTCCTGCCAACACAGAACAGTTGTTGGTTCTGTGTTGGTATACAACATGTTGTATACATGTTGGTATACAAATGTTGGTATACAACATCCCATAATCTCATGCCTAGCTAGGCTTGGCTGTAAACATTGTTTTTCTGTTACTTCTACTTTAACTGACTATACTTCCGGCAATGTAACTGACTTTGATACTGTTTCTGTGGACTAAGTTAATTTGCATATTCTGCCTATGTGGCTGAATATCATTGGTTAAAACATCAACCTAGTTAATAAAAGAGGGCTGAACAGGCTGCTCTCCACCTCTCCAGCAGGCCACAATACAAAAACCTCCTCCCCAAAATGTATATTTCTTTAGTGCATGTCTTAAATGCCTTGGACTGTCAAGTTAAACCTTACTGCAACATTGTTGCAACATATTTAGCAGCATGATGCTTAGTCTCCAGGTGTTACAGTTTTCCACATATTTTTATGATTTATTTCTATCTCTGTGGCATTGTTGTCTGATAGAATACTTGCCATGATTTTTAAATTTTTGAAATTATGTAGGTTTGTCTTGTGGTCTAATATGTGACCTATCTTAAGAAGAATGTGTATTTGGCCTTTTGAGGGAATCAGGCTTTGTATAAATCCATTAATCCCATCTCTTCTAACTCTTCAATGTTCTTATGTCTTTACTGGCAGTCTGTCTAGTTTATCTTTCCAGTTGAGAGAGTGGAGTTTTTTTTTTTATTTTTTATTTTTTTTTAATTTATTTATATTTAATTAGAGAATCACCGTGAGGGTACAGTTACAGATTTATACACTTTTGTGCTTATACTTCCCTCATACAAAGTTCGGGAACCCATGCCTTCAGGGAGAGTGGAGTTTTGAAGTCCTTAACTACTATTGTTTTTTCAAACATGTTTTCTTTAAGTTTGTAAGCGAAAACATTTTACAATTTGCTGGCCCTATATTTGGTGCATATATATTAATTATAGTGCTTCTTGATCTACTGTTCCTTTACCCAGTCCGTATTGCCCATCCCTATCTCTAATTACCTTTTTTTTAAATTAAAGCTGTTTGGTCTGATATAAATATGTCTGTGCCAGATTTTATCTGTTTACTGTTTGTTTTCCATCATTTCGCCCTGAGTCTATGTCTATCCTGTGATTTTAGAATGTTTCCTGGAAGCAGAAAATGGATGGACTTTGCTTTCTGATTCATTATTCTAATTGGTGTCTTTAGATGGTACAGTTCAGTCCATTGATATTCAAAGAAATTATTGATGCAAAGGACTGTATTGCCATTTTACTGTATAGGGCTGTTGCTTCTACAGTTAACTGGTTTATATAAATGGCTTTTCACACACATCCAAAAGAATAGAAGCAACCGCTGTTGGCATGGATGTGCGGCAAAAGGGACTCTCTTACACTGCTGGTTAAGAAAGGTGTTAATTTGCTCCTTGAAAAATTAGTTTCAAGACTCTGTAGCTCCTTTGATGTTAGATTTCCCTCCCGTAGCTCCAGTGGGGGACTCCCCAGAAGCCTTCTAAAGGCAGTGGGCCTGACCTGGGTGCAGAGTTGGGGGCGGGGCTCCAGTTGCCACTTGGCCTATATTGATGTTTTATATTATATGTTTAAAACATTAAGAATTAAATTTTGAGAGAAATAACTTTTGTTGTTATTAATTTACTTATTTCTTGAGTTATGCCTAGCAGTGCTCATAATTTATTCTTGGCTCTGCACCCAAGGATCATTAATGAAAGACTCAGGAGAACACATGGGTTATTGGGGATCCAATCCGGTGACCCCTGTGCAAGTCAAGTGCTCTACCCATTGTTCACCCTCAACAGCTCCCCAAAGAAATAACTTTCACTGAAACTTCAACTTATGCTGGTAAGCTTTATTCTATGTTGGTTCTGTGGTATCACTCTTCAATCAACAATAAAATAAAATTTACACTTAATTGAAAATATTACTTCCCCAATCATCTGCCTTCAAATTGAAATTGTATTTCACCTCTCAATATATGTAATACAGAAATATATGATTATAACATGGTATGTAAAAATATGCATGTAACAGGTTCCTAGGTATTAGCAGTATTAGGAAATATAACTATCTGTTTTTAGTGTACCAACATAATACTGACATGCTCAGTAATATTATGTAGACTGGATGTAGCTACTACTACTATGGGTATAACCATAACAATTATCATTATGTAAATATTACCATCATTTTTATTAAACAAGCTTAAATTTTTTTACTGTTCACCTTAGAAGAAGTTTCAAACATAATACTAAAGTGTCTTTATCTTTTGCTGTACTATACCAGTATCATTAGAATATTGGTTTTTAACTTTCACAGTAACATTTTGAGGAAGTCTGATCATAAGTTATGAAAATAATATTTAGGAAATTAAAGTAAAATATCCCAAGGAGGTCACTCAGTGGTCTCAAAATTCTTTCTTTTGTCATTTAAATTGTACTTTTCTCCTATTGGCCACACACAGAACCACCATATTAATAAGAATGGATATAAATTGAAATACATTTGAAACATGGTTCATCTACTTCTAAATTAGCAATACATTACAGGTTGTAACATATTTTTCAATTTAAAATGTTCAGAGAAAACATTTGAAGAACAATATTTTGTGCATTTTTAAAATGGTTCATTAGATTCAGTAATTCATATGGGGAAAAATGGACTTTACCTGAGTCTTGTAGATAGCTATAGTCATAGCCCAGATCTCTGGATGAAATAAAGAAATCACCATTTCTGAAGAGTGGTATAAAAGGTACCATGTAGGATTCTCGGTTATGTCCAATAGGTGCATTGGCCTCTGGGTAGACATCCTGAAGGGGTTGGTGCCTCCGGAGCCACTGTTCAAAAATACTGCAGAGGAGAGGATCATCCAGACTCAGTAATGTATTCTTAAAGAGAAGCAACAAGCAGCATAAAAGTTCAGGAAATAGACATATACAAAATTTGGTTTTAAGTTTTGAAAATTTGTGTAAAGAACAAGTTTAATCTATTTCTAAAGATATTTTATTTGAAAGAAATATTATTTAAGAAAACCTTGGATAATTAACATATTCACTAGAAAATGAGTAAAATGTACATGATAACCTTAGAACTTCCAATATATTTCAGAACAAGAGTGAATTTTTATTTAGTTGACTGACAGTCCAGAGAAACAGGACAGAGGTCAAGGCCTTGCATTGCACACGTTGACCCAGGATTGAACTTTGGCATGAACATGATCTCCTGAGCCCCACCCAGAGAGGCCCTGGAGCATTGAGCCAAGAGCAAGCCTTGAGCACAACCCCGTGTGTCCTCCCCACCCCGCACCACCCCACCAGTGTTTCTTCTCTCAGATAAAGTTAACCGAAGGAAAATGCCATAAACAAAATTGGACGCAGGACAGGAATTTGGTCATTTTTGGTCATTGTGAGGGACTTTAATAATAATTTCAATTCCCTTGTTACTTTTGGTGATATTGTTGCTTCATGATTCCGGGAAGAAAGAACTCATTTCCCAAGACAGAGGTTATGAACATTTTTTCTGGTTTACCGATTTCCCCTGCAGTTAGTGTACTCTGACATAAAGGAGCAGTCCTCAATCACTGATGTGCCATACTAGACCTGGAAACAGGAGATGACGGGATAAAGGAGCAAGGAGAAGGAAGAACATTCTATGTCCACGCAATGCAGTGTGGGATCAATACTCAGCATTTAGAGGCTGGAGGAAGGGCTGAGCAAAATCTGCTTTGTCCAGGGGAAATCCTGTGTTCTATAGCATTTTAAAAAATTACTTGCTACACTGGCTTCCCTCTTCCCAATTTTTTATCTGTTTTTAAACTCACTACGTTACTGAACTACTCAACATCTTCTCAGAAAATTATTTTCTTGTTTAAACCGCCCACATTAGTTTCTGTTGCACACAATAACCACAGGTAGGGAAAGTGGTTGACTAAAAAGAACCTAAGTCTGCATCCTAATTGCTGTCACCAAAAATAAATATATGATGCTTGGATTAATCACAGACTCGCGCCTGAAAGCCCGAGGTACTCTGTGAGCACTTCTGAGACTGCTCTTATGTGTTCTCAGATGGAGTAATGGAAATGTTTCTGCCTGTGTTGTGAGAAGACAGGTGCTTCTACTAGATTCTCATGCCCCTATTTTCTCTCTCTAAGGCAAGGTGGAAAGAACTCTGCTGACACTAATCTTGAAATATAAACTGCTTGTTCAGTACTCACCTGTACTAATTAATCAGTATTTGCCCTACTCTATGGAATCATAAGTTTATGCTTACAGAACAGAAAAATATGCAAACCAAGATCAGAAGCACAATGTACTCGACAAAAAGAGATACAGTGGAATCATAAGAAGGAAAGAGAAAGAGAAAATAATGAATAAGCTTGAAAGAAACTAAGAAGCAAATCCAGTTATGTGTGACTTATTTGGCTTTCTTCCTTGAATTATCACAATCCCTCTTTCTCTTCTATTTTCCTTCATCCTACTTAGCAGGTCTTGAATGCTTTTGTTACTCCCTGCCTTTTTTAAGGATCCTGGGTTTGTCCATAGAGCTGAAAATATAAAGAAAACAAAGTGCTAATGTACTAACTAATTAAGCATTCTATTCTTCTAGTAATTCCATCTCATAATCACCTCACTTTTCTTTTCAGTGAGGGAACATACACAAATTGAGGCAGACATTTATTTATTTACAACAAAATGCAACTACAGGAAAATAACTATGTGCCACCTGACTGAGAATATGTGTATATATATTCTCATATATCATATATATACATGCATACATATATAGAATATATCATATATATACTTACACACATACATACATACATATGCATATGCATGTGTGTATTAGGAAGCCTACTTTCTAAACTCTTCTTATTGCCAACCACATAATAAATGCTCAACATTGCATAACATTGTGCTGCTCTAGATCTTATAATCTACCCCTGGAAAAAATGAAAGCTAAATAAATTCACAAAACACAAAAATAAATATATTTTGCTTATTTAAACCCTCCAAAATCAAGAAGACAGATATCTGATTGATCTCATTTTATAGAAAAAAGTATGGCATAAATTAAATCTCTACTTGATAGCAGTAAAAATGTCTGTGTTCCATTTTTAATTTCTGGAACATTTTATGTATGTATCCAGATGATATAAGTGGGACAGGAGACATGGTATTCTATTCCAGGTAAAATATGTGTCCATTGATATGCAAGACACTTATTTAATTGTTTATTAAAACAGAAAGTCAAAACTTCAAGGCTTTATTCAAGTTGATAGTAGACTTGTTAGATCAATATAAGGGAGGAGAGTTTGACAGTAATGGTCATTTTATTTAACCTGAGAAATGAGCACTTGTTCACAAAAATCTCTCAGGAGTTCAGAGTGTGCCCAGAAACTTCCATGTCATTTGCTACCCCTTCCTGTGTCCTTAGGACTGAGGGAACCACTCCTAAATCCCTCTTAAACCCAGGGCACACCCTGAAGGACCCCAAAAGCCAATGCTGACTGCACTCTTTTCTTATTCAGGTGCTTCAAGGGACCACCTCCTAATTTTTCCCTTGACTCCTGTGCTGTCTGCCACCCCTTCCTGTTGCGAAACCCTCTTTTCAACCTTGCTAAATCCAAGCATTCTTGGGTCTTATGTATTTACTCAAATATGTCAATTTCAACCTTTCTATACGAACAAATATATGAGACACTGAACTGCATGACTAGTGAAGTAACATCCTGGAGACAGACCTCCTTAGACCAATAGATTACAAAGAGTGCTGCTCACTGAAAAATAACAAATTAGGTCAGACCTCAGATACCTGGTATCTCGTCCTCCAATTGTAGCACTTAAAAATATTTATGAACAATGGTGAAATCAAAGATTTTGCCTGTACTGTCAGATAGGGACAGAAAACCTGACAAGTAAGCCCTCAAGTTGCTTTTTTTAAAAATTTTTAAAAATTTTTTAAAAAAATTTTATTTTTTATTGAATCACCATGTGGAAAATTACAATGCTTTCAGGCTAAAATCTCAGTTACACAATGCTGAAACAACCATCCCTTCACCAGTGTCCATATCCCACCACCAAAAAAAAAACACACACACAGTACACCTCCCATCCCGCCCCTCCGCCCCCCCCCCCCACCTTGTAACTGATAAATTTCACTTTACTTTCTATTTACTTTGGTTACATTCGATATTTCAACACAAACCTCACTATTATTGTTAGGAGTACCCCACTAGAGTCAGACCTGTTGTGAAGAGATATGAGGTCGGTTTTGGATTTCTGTACTTTAGCAACTAAGTCCAGGGAGATTTCTTCCAGGTATTGGATCATTGCAAGCTTGTAAACCCCATCTGTGGTTGTCATAATATGGCGGTCACCATGCCCTTCACGCTTGACAAGGAAGAGGCGAGAGAGAGAAATACCTTTCCCCACCTGGGCGGGCATGGGGCCTTGGCTTAGTTCTCAGTCTGGAGACATTCTGCAAGGAGCTGCCCATGCCGAAAAATTTAGCTGGCGTCTGGAGTCACGCTCATGCAGCTGCGGACAGGCCGCACACATGTGCGGCCCCGGGATCACATCTTGGCGGCAGGCCTCAAGTTGTTTTTTTTTTTAAATGTTATTGAATCACCATGAGATAGTTACAAGCTTTCATGTTTGGGTTACAATCTCACAATGATCAAACACCCATCCCTCCACCAGTGCACATTCCCCACCACCAATATCCCCATTACATGCCCCCTTTCCCACCCTCCCCCTGCTTCCATGGCAGACAATATTCCCCATACTCTCCTTCCACTTTTGGGCATTATGGCTTGCAACACAGACACTGAGAGGTCATCATGTTTGGTCCATTACCTACTTTCAGCACATATCTCCATCCCGACTGATTCCTCCAGCCATCATTTTCCTAGTGATCCCTTCTCTATTCCATCTGCCTTCTCCCCTCTGCTCATGAAGCAGTCTTCCAGCTGTGGGGCAATCCTCCTGGCCCTTGTATCTACTGTCCTTGGGTGTCAGCCTCATGTGATGTTATTCTATACTCCACAAATGAGTGCAGTCCTTCTATGCCTGTCCCTCTCTTTCTGACTCATTTCACTTATCATGAAACTCTCCATGTCGATCCATTTATAAGCAAATTTCATGACTTCATCTCTCCTAAGAGCTGCATAGTATTCCATTGTGTAGATGTACCAAAGTTTCTTTAACCAGTCATCTGTTTTAGGGCACTCGGGTTGTTTCCAGATTTTGGCTATTGTGAACAGTGCTGTATTGAATAGATACAGATGTCATTTCTACTCTGCTTTTTGCATCCTTGAAATATAATCCCAGAAGTGGTATTGCAGGGTCATATGGAAGCTCAATTTCTAGTTTTTGAAGGACTGTCCATATTGTTTTCCAGAAAGGCTGGACCAGTCGGCATTCCCACCAACAGTGAAAGAGCATCCCTTTTTCCCCACATCCACGCCAGCACTGGTTGCTTTCGTTTTTTTGAATGTGTGCCAGTCTCTGTGGTGTGAGATGATATCTCATTATTGTTTTGATTTGCATCTCCCTGATGACTAGCGATGTGGAGCATTTTTTCATATGCCTTCTGGCCATTTGTGTTTCTTTTTTGAGGAAATTTCTGTTCATTTCTTCTTCCCATTTTTTATGTGGTTGGAGATTTTTCTTATACAATTCTACTAGTGTCTTCTATATCCTGGATATTAATCCCTTATCAGATGGGTATTGGGTAAATATTCTTTCCTATTCTGTGAAGCCCTCAAGTCTTATCATGGTGAGCAACTCAAATTTATGTTCCATACAATGGTCATAGGTTGTGTTAGCAGTCACTGGAAGAAAATTGAACCAACGTAAAGATGAACTGATCCAGGGCCTGGATTTAATTCCAGGAGTTAAAAAATACAATAGCAAGTCACAGCAATAGAATTCAACATGCAGAGGAGCATACCAGTTATATTTAACACAAAATATGAGCCATCACAATGATGAAGTGAAAAAAAGGAAAGTAAACCAATGGAGGGGAATGTCAGACTCTTGATAGATAATATCGAGATAGAGAATCTTTGAATCGTAGGAATACAAGGAGAAGAAGAAAAGGGGAAAGGGGATAAA